>NC_072040.1:11431193-11762026 GCF_027791375.1 Indicator indicator
ATGTGCACACCTATCCCATGTGCACACCTATCCCATGTGCACACCTATCCCTGTGCACACCTATCCCTATGCACACCTATCCCTATGCACACCTATCCCACTGCACACTTATCCCATGTGCACACCTATCCCATGTGCACACCTATCCCATGTGCACACCTATCCCTGTGCACACCTATCCCAGTGAACACATCCATGTGCACACCTTCCTCACACCTGCACAATCCTCTCAGCCTTTTCGATGCTCATCTCCTCTCTGTAACTCTGTGTGCTGCTGGGACTCTGCTTTGCCTTTCCTCTAGGGTCCTTGCAGTTGTGGGAACCACTGTGGAGGGGCCCTTGTGTGGCAGGCCGGGGGGACCACTGTGGAGGGACCCTTGTGGGACAGGCAGGGGGGCCCGAGGAGGGGATGGGGGTTTGCTTGGGAGATTAAAGGCTGAAGTTGCTGCTCCTTTCCCTTTTATCTGCCTGTGCGCTGTGGCGCCGGCGCCCCTGCGTTCCCTGCGTCCCGTTCAGCCTGCAGAGTGACTCATCTGCAGGCACAAACTACCTTGCTAAAGTATTCTTAGGAGAAATAATTAGCCACAAGCACCTCCTCTCCAGCCTCCTGTACGTGCCTCAGGGGAGTGGGGCACTTGACATAAATCATTTAGTCCCCAGCCCTAGTGCACACCTTTCCCAAAGGACTCCGTAATTGGCAAAGTAGTTGCCAGCCAGGTTTAAAGTGATTTGAAATTGTTTTCCATACAGCCTTGCTGATAGCAAAAGGTTTCCCCCCTTTCCTGGAGCATGAGTTACAGGAACATGATTGAATGTAACCCCTTATTCGGTTCAAGCTGTGATTCTGATATGCTATAGACAATATCAATTCCCCAGAGCTCTCTGAGGCCACCTCAATGGTCCATTTAAGTCCAATTCAATTAGGCTCACCATAGTTCTTAGGATTTCTTAGGTGTGTTTGCAGCAGCCTTGGGGGTTGGAATGTGAGAACAGTATTCAGCTAGGAGTTTTAAATTAGGTCTCAGGTGTCATCATTCTAAATGAATTATTACAGTGGTGTGTTCGTGCTGCTACAGGTAAGGTTATGTTAGTATCTCCACTCAGCCATATTAATGCACTCAGGGCTGGAACTTGGTGTGTTAGGTCCTTGCCTTACAGTGGCTTTTTATTTTTTTTTTTTTCATAACCCAATTCTCCAAACAAGCAGGCTGCTGGGCACCAAGCTGCCTTTAAAATGCATGTAAGTAGATTGGTTCCTTTCAGCTTCTGACTGACTCTCAGCAGGGTGGTTTAGGAGATGCTCCAACCCATAGGAGGTTGGAGTGAGGTGGGGGTTGGGCTCTTCTCTCTAGGATCAGGTGATAGAAGGAGAGGAAATGGCCTGGAATTGTGCCAGGGGAGGGTTAGGTTGGAGAGGAGGAAAATTGTCTTTGCTGCAAGAGTGGTCAGGGATTGAACCAGGCTGCTCAGGGAGGTGGTGGAGTCCCCAGCCCTGGAGGTGTTCCAGAAAGGTGTGGCCATGGCATTTGGGGCCATGGTTTGGTGGCCATGGGGGTGTTGGGTTGATGGTTGCACTGGATCATCTCAGAGGACTTTTGCAACCCAAACAATTCTATGAAAGGTCCCTGCCTGGCTCACCATCACTGCCTGGGGCAAATAGGTGGGCACTGGGGAAGGGAGTGATGGTATGGGCAAAATACTGGCAGAAGGACTACAATCCTCTGCCCTGCTCATGACTGCCTTCCGGTTTTTGGGTTCAGGAATCCCTTTGGTTTTGCTTTATTCCCCCAGCCACAGATGGTGGGCAGGGAAACAAAGATGTGCTTCATGCTGCTCCCCTCAGCTTTTCTCCACTTGTGTCTAAATCTAATCTCTCTCCAGCACTGAACACTCCTCTCAGCACTTTCAGGAACGAGGGTGGGGACAGGAGGGAAGGACTTCAGCAGCCCAAACGTCCCCTCTACATGTTGTGCCTGCAGATGGACACCATTTGGTTCCTCTAACAAGGCCATGCAAATGCCAGGCATGCAGATGAAGCTTACTTCAAAGAAGGAAGAAGCAAAGAAGTTGTTGGGGGGAGGGGGGGGGTTGGAACTAGATGATCCTTGAGGTCCCTTCCAACCTTAATTCTATGTTTATTTTTTGTCAGGTCACTCTGGAAGCCTAACTGAGCTTTGGGTTGTTTCCTGAGCCTGCTGTGTGAAGGGTAAAGGGAAGATGTCTGCATTGGCCTGGATGCCAACATCACTTCCATTATTTTACTCTGGTCCCCTCTAGTGGCTCCAACAGAGAGTGAGACATCCCCCCCCCCCCATCCCAGCCCCTCCTTGGTCCATCACTGGGAAACAGGACGGAACAGGAAAAGTCACAGTCCTGCTGGAGCTGAATGGAGAAAGAGCAAGGAATGCTGCACATTTGGGGATAGTTTTCCACAGCCTGTCAAGCCTCCTGGATCCAAGCCTCCTGAGACCCACATCATACTTCCTAGAAGGGTATCCTACCCATCACAGCCCTAACATTTTCCTACTGCTTTCATCCCAGAGATTTCACTTAGCCCCTTCCTGTTCAGGTTTGCTCTGTCTTACTCCGGTGCTCCAAGGAGACACAAGCCAATATTTTGCCTGTGTTATGTAGGGGAATAGTCAGCAGAAAAGACTCCAAATCTCTTTCCTCCACTCTCTGTCATATCTTTGCTAGGGCAGACTGTAGCCCTAAGATCCTTCCAAGATCAAATAAATGCCTCCAGGAAGAAATGATCAAAGGAGGAAAAAAAAAAAAAAAGCTTAAGAAGTCATTAGGCTGGGTATTTCCTTGGATTAGAGTGGCCCATGGTGGTTCAAGCAGTCTCCTGGGTTACAAAAATTAAGGGGCAAAGCATCCCAGAGGCCCCCAGGTGAGGGAAAGCATCCTCAGGGCACATCCACACAGACAGGACTCATGTTTCCTTCCTCCCATCCATCTAGAAAAGAATCAGCCCCTACCCATAGGCCAGGGAGCAATGTTTAGTAGAGAGCATTTCCAAGCTTCACAGCAAGTCCTGTGAGCAGCACAGCCCTGGCAGGATGAGCTGAGGGCCCCACGCTGCCAGGCACCTCGCTGCCTCTTCTGCCTGCCACTGCCAGGGTCCCTTCCTGGTGAGCACAGAGACGTGGGGCTGGGAAGGTCACAACTTCTCCAAAGGCATACAGGGGACACATTGAGAAATGGCTCAGGGCTCAGTTGTGTCTAGACCTGAGCTGGGATGTCCTGACTGGGAGCTTTCCTGTGGGACTGACACTAACTGGGGGATTTCTGTGCTGTGCACAGATCACCTCTTAACCAACCCTGGTAGGTCACCTGCTAGATGCTGGATCCTTTCCAGCCTTTCTTCTGTGCCTCTTTCTAGTAATGGAATTTCAGCAATTCATTTTCTTTTAGCTGGCTTCACTTTCTTAATCTTAACTTTGGTTTCCTCACTCTTCCATGGCATCTTCCTGCCTCCTTTTAATGCTGCTACTCTCAAAGTACAATCAAGGTCACTCCTGGGACTCTCCCTGTCCCAAGAGAAACAGATCCAATTGCCTTAAAGTTAGTCACATACTTAGATGTTTTACTGGGTCAAGACTCCAGGAAAGGGAATGTGCAAAAAGGAAAAATAAACATCTCCTAAGGAGCTTTGCACCACAGCAGGATGTGGGGTTTTTTCAGGTTCTAGAAAAGCCTATGCCTTCCTGAAGATTTAAGTGATTGATCTGTACAGACCTATTTTGTTACCATTTCACTACCTCCTTTTGCTAGAAATACTTCTGGAATCTTTTTGCATCCACTGGACAATAAGGATCTGGCAGGAAAACAATAGGTTCTCACCTTGTACCTAAAGGAGGACATTTCACATGAGAAGACAAATCTTGACATCTTTATGGAGTTAATCTAAAGGCAGACTGGCAACTGGGAGCCAAGAACCTTCCCTCAAACACAAATGCACAAAAGCTTCTGTGTTGGCCTCTCAGATCTAGAAAGTGATCCTCATCCATGAGGGGCTCATGTTTAGCACAAGTACTGAGGAGGAGGGAAAGAGAAAAGAAAGTGCTTCACTGTCCCTGCCTCTCCAGCCTGCTGGGGCTGACCTGTTCCTGCACAAAGCAGGAGTGCTCACAGGTCTGCCTAGTGCTGGACTGGCTGCAGTTGTGCTTTCTGGACAGCCCCAGAGGTCTGGGTTCATTGGTGTTTGTTGACTGCACTGGGAGCACTTCCCAGCCCCCTAACTGGGCAGCCCAGTTGCAACCCAGCTCCTCACACAGCTGACACCAGCCACACACACTTAGCACACTTAGCAGCCCAGGGAAGCTCTTTCTGTCCTCAACCCAAAGCTAGCAGCCCAGGGAAGCTCTTTCTGTCCTCAACCCAAAGCTAGCAGCCCAGGGAAGCTCTCTCTGTCCTCAACCCAAAGCTAGCAGCCCAGGGAAGGTCTCTCTGTCCTCAACCCAAAGCTAGCAGCCCAGGGAAGCTCTTTCTGTCCCCAGCCCAGAGTCACCACTGCAGGGAAGCCCTTCCTGTCCTGTAACTCAGCCAATTTCATCAAGAGTTTCCTTCCGGTTTTGATAAGAACCAGACCCAAGTCGGTTTAGATTAGATCAGAGTCAGATCATGGTTGGAGTCGATGGTCTTAAAGGTCTTTTCCAACCAAAACCATTCTGTGATTCTACCTCAAACAACACAGGGCAGCAGCAGGGCACAGCCCCAGAGCTTACAAAGTGTGGCATCCATAGCATCCATACCCCACGCCCACAGTGTCCATACCCCACGCCCACAGCATCCACAGGGACCCTTCGCGTGGGATGGGGCAGCTCGGAGCCGCTGAAGGCAGCAGACCACAGAGGGGCTGTAGATGCCTGTGCTGTGCCACCCAGTCCCCACCGCATCTCCTGCATCGGTGGCTGCTGGGGGCTTTGCACGGAGCAAGAGTGACATCCAGTGGCCTCAGCCACCCAGCCTGGCTGTGCAGCTGCTTTGCCTTCCCTCTGTGGAAAAAAAAAAAAAAAAACAAAAACAACAAATGATGTGCAAAGCAGTGCCAGGCTGGTGACACAGCTGCCTTTGGGAGATGCAGGTCCCTCTGCCCTGCAGGAAACCTGCTCTGCTAAAAGTAGCTGAGGAGCCGTGGCTCAGCCAGGGGCTCTGGGGATCAGAAACCACACAAAGAATGTGCAGTAACTCAGTGAGCAGGGGGGGAGGGTGTTTACGGATGGGGAAGGTCACCTCCAGGCCTCTGGCCACTAAACCCCAACTCAAAAAGTGCTGAAGTGCATTAAAGGAGGTTGCAGCCAGGTGGGTGTTGGTCTCTTCCTAGTCACAAGTGGCAGGATGAAAAGAAATGGCCTCAAGTTGCCCCAGGGCAGGTTTAGGTTGGACATTAGAAAAAAAAAAAAAAAACTCTCTTCCCTGAAAGGGTTCTCAAAGCCTGGCACAGGCTGCCCAGGGAGGTGGTTGAATTCCCATCCCTGGAGGTGTTTCAAAGATGCAGGGATGTGGTGCTGAGGGCCATGGCTTAGCACCAGCCTTGGTAGGGGTAGAGAATGGTTGGACTGGGTGAGCTGAAAGAGCTTTTCCAACCCAAAGGATTCTGTGGTTCTGTGATTAGTGGCACTGCCTTGGCAGTATTTTTCCACCTCCTCTTTGTTTCAAACCTGACAACTGAGGCTGTAAATCTTCCAGCCACAGCCACGGGGCTACAAAAAAACACCCCCTAAATGCTGTGGTTCTCCTGATGCCTGCCCATTGCTGGAACCTTGGCTCCAAAATAGTGAATATCAGGAAACAGGCAGGATCCAAGGGTCAGGGAGGCTGCAACCCCTCTGACTTCTCTTCCCCACCAGCCCAGCTTTAGTGTAAATGATGACAAGAGCTGCCCTTACAAAACTGACCTGAGGCTAAGACTGCACTGGAAACCTCTATCTCTGGAGCTACATTGGTTTAAGCAATGACATTTTTATTCCTGCTTTGTTTTGGTTTGTTTGGTTGGGTTTTTTTCATTCCTAGTAAATCCCCAGAGCAGGATTAGCTGTACTAGCAAAAGCTCCTCCATAGGAGTGATGGGAGGCAGGTTAACAGCAGTGGTCCTCACTCTCCAGCAGTGCCTGTGGCAGCCCTAGCTCAGCTCAGTGTCCTTTCCCCCTCACCCTCCTCCCTCTGAACCACAGCTCATTGTCCTTGAGCTGTGCCTAAGCTGGAGGGATCCTGCACCAGCTCAGCTCTCCTGCTACAAGGCAGCTCTTCATCAGCTCAGTTTTGGACAATGACTTCTTTGTCTGTGCTGTTGATGCCCTGGGTGATGCAGCTCAGCATCCTGTTGGCTTTCTCCTGCTGCAGCACACTCTGCACTCATGCTGAGCTTATTGTCCACCAAGACCCCCCAGGTCCCTTTCCACAGGGCTGCTCTCCAGCCAGGTGGCTCCCAGTCTGAGCTGCACTGTTGGGTTGTGTATTAAGTGGTTATCTTATCTGAGACCTGCTTCATCAGTTTTAGCCAAAAGAAGGCCATGTTGTCCTCCCAAGACCCCCTCCTTCAGCTGCTGGCAGCCAGGCTGCTGGATCCTCATTTAAGATAAACATCTCTTGGTTCTAAATGACCTTGCTCCTGAAGCTGCTACATCACCTGTCCCACAGTCAGCTGCCTGGTTACCCCACAGGGTAACCAGCACAGGGTGTGGGTGCCAGAAAGACACCACAGAATCATAGAATCATAGAATCAGTCAGGGTTGAAAGAGACCACAAGGATCATCTAATCCCAACCCCCCTGCCATGGGCAGGGACACCTCACACCTCACACACCAGCACCTCATTAACCAGAGAAGCACAGAGGAGGCAGGGGAGGCTGGGGTGGCAGAGGCCAGGCTGCTGCTTGAGTGTCAAAGCACAGCCATGACTGACAACTCCCTGCTGAGGGGCAGCAAGGAAGGAGAAATCTGGAGACTTGGCCTCCCAAGGTGCTGCATGGTTCTCCAGCAACCTCACCTTGGCATTGCCTCCCCTTTCATGTGTGCAACAGCTACCAGCAGCAGCAGCTGCTGACAGTGCCTGACAGAGCATCCCACCTGGCAGCCTGCAGATGCTGCCTCACCACCAACAGGCCACCAGGAGAGAGCTGCTGAGTGCTGGAGGACTTATAGGAACCAAATTCTTCTGTGTAACAGAGAAAAAATGTGGGTGGCAAGAGCAAAAGGGATGGGAAAAGAAAAAAAGACTGGGAGGAAAACCTGCTGTGTGGAAGTACCACAGGGGAAATAAAGTACAGGAGAGAAGACAGTGGCCCAGGCAGGCTGGTGTGGTGAACTGTTGGGGCTGTTTAGCCCAGAGAAGAGAAGGCTCCAGGGAGTGCTCAGAACTGCATTTCAGCATCTAAGCAGGACCTACAGGCAGGCTGGGGAGGGACTGTTCAGAAGGGGCTGTGGGGATAGGACCAGGGGCAGTGGTTTGAAACTGGAGCAGGGGAGGTTTAGGTTGGACATCAGGAAGAAGTTCTGCACAGTGAGGGTGGTGAGACACTGGAACAGGCTGCCCAGGGAGGTGGTTGAGGCCCCATCCATGGAGACATTGAAGATCAGACTTGATGTGGCCCTGGGCCACCAGAGTTGGAGGTGTCCCTGCTTAGTGCAGGGGGATTGGACAAGATGACCTTTGAGGGTCCCTTCCAACCCAGTGCAATCTGTGACTCTGAAGCTGTAGTCCTGCATTGAGTTTGGTCCTGCCTCCTGCTCTGGCTCCACACTGATGCTCCTTGCTACTCCTGGGGACCAGAGGTGGGGCTGTGCTGAGATTACTGCTGCAGCACCAGTCAAGTCCATCACCTGTTCATCTTTGCCATGTGATCCTACTGACTTCTGGTATGGTTAGCCCAGCAGACCTTCACAAACTCATGACATCCCACTGGGACCTGAGTGGGGAACTGGGAATACTTTGCTTCTGTGTGCAGTAACTTGCAGCTCTTGGACAAGTCTGTGATCAGTTCTGTCCTCTGCAGCCAGCAAACCCTGCAGATCTGCTGACTTTACTCTCCTTTGTCTTTTAAGCTCTGTCAGGATCTTCAGTCATGGATCATGCCTGCTAGGTGGAGGGCTGAGTTTCCACAGATAACTCACACAAGTCTTTCTGACTTGTAAGACAAGGACCTGGGAGTCCTGGTGGACAACTGCATGACCATGAGCCAGACAACAAGAGAGATGGAATGTTGGGGTGCGTTAAGAAGAGTGTAGCCAGCAGGTCAAGGGAGGTTCTCCTCCCTGCCTACTCTGCCCCAGTGAGGCCACCTCTGGAGTACTGTGTCCAGCTCTGGGCTTCCCAGTTCAAGGACAGGGACAGCAAAGGGCTACAAAGGTACTGAGGGCACTAGAACAGCTCTGGTGAGCATAGACTGAGAGAATTTGGGCTTTTTACTCTGGAAAAGAGCAGCCTGAGAGGGCATCTCATCACTGCTGATCAATACTTCAAGGGTAGGTGGGAAGAGGATGGAGCCAGGCTTTGTTCAGTGGTGCCCAGTGAGAGGACAAGGGGCAACAGGCACAAACTTGAACATAAGAAGTTCCATCTAAACATGAAGAGGAACTTCTGTAACTTAAGGGTGATGGAGCACTGGAGCAGGCTGCATGGAGAGGTGGTTGAGTTTCCATCTCTGGAGACATTCCAAACCTGCCTGACCATGGTCCTGTGTGACCTGATCTGGATGAACCTTCCTTGGCAGGGATGTCGGACTCAATCCCCAGAGGTCCCTTCCAATCCCTCCTACTCTGTGATTCTGACTTCCAAGTAGCTGCCATCTCTCTCCCTCCAGGAGGGGCCAGCAGGTGAGAGGAGAGCCCCAAGCAGTGGCAAGTTTACTCAGACACTTCTCCACCCTTTCTTCTCATCAGTTGAAGTGTCAGAGGTGCTGAGGGCTTTTCCTCCTCTCTAAATGTCAGCAGATGTTGGGGTCAGGTGGCAGTGCATCTGTAAGCACAGGCACAGCTCCACAGCCATCTTCATTTTCCACCTTTTTGTGGAAGCAGCAGAGGCACAGCTCTTGCTCACCTGCTGGACTGAGTAACCTCACACTACATTTGCACTTCCCCAGAGGCCAGCAGGCTTCAGCTACTAAGTCATCACCATCCAAAACCTCCCCTCTGGGCAAGACATGCTCATTTATAGCCACAACCAAACATCTGTGACACCATTTGTGCTGCAGATACAGTGGAGGGAGCTGATGGTTATTCAGATCTGGTGGTATGAGGGAGGGGGAAAGTGATTCATTTCCCCACTGAGTGGAGCAGCTACTAAACCCGGAGTGGGTGAACTCTCCTCTCTCAATGTGCCTTGGCTGCATGCTAATAGTTTGGAGTGGAGGTGACTTGTTGGAGTGGAGCTGAGAAACTTTGCTCTCTGAATTATTCACTTATTCAGCCTACTAAGCCAGATAATAGGAGGTGGCAGAACCTTTCCCTGACTCTCAGAGGATGTATTAATATCCTTCCAACACATCTCCTCTGCCCAACCATATATATTTCAAGACTTATTTGTGCATCTGTTCCTTTTCTTGAGTGGATTTGATACTCTTTTCCTGACTGTGCTTGTATGCCAAAGGTTTGGCTGGGAAGAGAATCCCAGAATGTCTCAAGTTGGAAGGGGCCCACAAGGGCGGTGGAGTCCAGCTCCAGAGGTTCTGTTACTGCCATCCACACAAAAGAAGAAGACAGGTTTCCTTTTTGCATACACTGAGGGCACTCAGCATTTATCCCCTGCCATGGGGAAAATCCCAGCAGCAGCAGCCTCTTAGAATAGAATCATAGAATCAGTCAGGGTTGGAAGGGACCACAGGGCTCAGCCAGTTCCAACCCCCCTGCCATGGGCAGGGACACCTCACACTACATCAGGCTGGCCAGAGCCTCATCCAGCCTGGCCTTAAACACCTCCAGGGATGGGGCCTCAACCACCTCCCTGGACAACCCACTCCAGGCTCTCACCACTCTCATGGGGAAGAACTTCTTCCTTATATCCAGTCTGAATCTCCCCACTTCCAGCTTTGTTCCATTCCCCCCAGTCCTGTCACTCCCTGACACCCTAAAGAGTCCCTCCCCAGCTTTCTTGGAGTCCCCTTCAGATACTGGAAGGCCACAAGAAGGTCACCTTGGAGCCTTCTCTTCTCCAGACTGAACAGCCTCAACTCCTTCAGTCTCTCCTCATAGGAGAGGTGCTCCAGCCCTCTGCTCATTCTGGTGGCCCTTCTCTGGACCTTCCTTGCCCCACAGCCACTCTCTGTATCCAGAGGCAGTCACTTCCCATTCATCATCAAACACAAACATCTCTGTGGGACTGAAGCCTTCATTGACACCTCCACAGGTCACAGCAGCTTTTCCCTGAAGTGGAATCCAAGCTGCACATCAATTCCTGCATCTACCCAAACAGATCTCATGGCACTTTTGTAGCTGTCTGCCCTTTTCCTTATGCTCATCTCCATCTCAAGTTCACCTCCTGCCTTACAGTCCTGTGCTGCTCCAAGGCCAAGCTTCCCAGCAGGCAGACCCCTCCTGCTTGCCCTCATGACTCAGCTCCTCTGTCTGCTTTGCTTCCCTTTGTGTTGTCTCTCACAGCAGACTCTTGTCCCCAGTTCCTCTACAAGTCTAATGAAACATAAAAATATAAAGGAAGTCTTCACTGGCTTGAGAGCAGCCCTGAGGAAAGGGCCTTGGGGGTGCTGGTGGATGAGAAGCTCAGCAGGAGCCAGCAGTGAGCACTTGCAGGCCAGAGAGCCAAGCAGAGCCTGGGCTGCAGCAGGAGAAGTGTGGCCAGCAGGGCCAGGGAGGGGATTCTCCCCCTCTGCTCAGCTCTGGTGAGACCCCACCTGGAGTACTGCATCCAGTTCTGGAGCCTCTGTTCCAAGAGGGATATGGACATGCTGGAAGGTGTCCAGAGAAGGGCCATGAGGATGAGCAGAGGGCTGGAGCTGCTCTGCTCTGAAGACAGACTGAGAGAGTTGGGGCTGTTCAGTCTAGAGAGGAGAAGGCTCCAAGGAGACCTTCTTGTGGCCTTCCAGGATCTGAAGGGGGCTCCAAGAAAGCTGGGGAGGGACTTTTGAGGGTGTCAGGGAGTGATAGGACTGGGGGAATGGGAAAAGTAGAAGTGGGGAGATGCAGATTGGATGTTAGGAAGAAGTTCTTCCCCAGGAGGGTGGTGAGAGACTGGCACAGGTTGCCCAGGGAGGTGGTGGAAGCCTCATCCCTGGAGGTTTTTGCAGCCAGGCTGGATGTGGCTGTGAGCAACCTGCTGTAGTGTGAGGTGTCCCTGCCCATGTCAGGGAGCTTGGAACTGGATGAGCCTTGAGGTCTCTTCCAACCCTATCAATTCTGGGGTTCTATGATTCAGTCATGCTGGGATTGTTTCTCCTATTTGCCATCAGCAAGGTGAGATGGCATGGCAATAATAATGAGATTAGAGGTAATTTTGAACATACATGAGGGCAGTTTCTGATCACAAAAAGGTGAAACATTCGTTTTTTTTTATTTCTCCTGCTGAGACTTATTTGCTCTGAGTCACTATTTACCTCCTGCTCCTCACAAAGCCTGCTGGGCCACTACAGCTTCAACAGAGATTTTTAACATCTAATGAAGGCACTGTGTTGGCTTTTCACCAACTGATTACTACATTCTGCATTGCTGAACTTAATTTTGTTCCCCTTCTCTTTCTTTCCATTTCATTCCAAGCAAAGCAGTCTCTGAATAGGGCAGGTTTAAAGATCTGCCAATTTTCTTGTGCTTTCTCCACTTTGGGATCATAAAGCAGCACATGAAATCAGTGTGGCTGAAGCTGAGTGCTGGCTGGCACATAAATAACATGGACAGAGAAAAGAACAATCTGCTGAGTGCTGTTCCAGGAAGAATTAACACTGCTCAGGAGAACAGGAGACACCCAGGAATGATGCCTGGCCCATGGATGCTGAGCATGGGAGAAGCTCAAAGGAATCCCTTCCTGCACAGTGTAAGCCATAGCAATAGCCTTGGTGTCTGCTTGTAGGGTCAAGGAGCAGTGAAAATTCAATTAATAAAGAGACAGAGACACAGAAGGAGCCAAAAATACTTTCCTCAGGAGTATAGAATCATAGAATCATTTCAGTCTGAAAAGATCTCCAAGCTCATCCAGTCCAACATCAACCCAACACCACCATGGCCACTAAACCAAGGTCCAGAGTGCCATGGCCACAGGTTTCTGGAACACCTTCAGGGGTGGGGACTCCACCACCTCCTTGGGCAGCCTCTTCCAATCCCTGACCACTCTTGCAGCAAAGAAATTGTTCCTCATCTCCAACGTAACCTTCCCCTGGCACAATTCCAAGCCATTTCCTCTCCTTCTATCACCTGAGACTAGGGAGCAGAGCCCAGCCCCCACCTGACTGCAACCTCCTCTCAGGGAGCTGTAGAGAGCAATGAGGTCTCCCTCAGCCTCCTCTTCTCCACACTGAACACCCCCAGCTCCCTCAGCTGCTCCTCCCCAGCCCTGTCCTCCAGACTCTTCCCCAGCTTTGTTGCCCTTCTCTGGACCTGCCCCAGCCCCTCAATGAGTGCTGTGGTCCATGCTACCATCTAGCTCAGAGCAATTTGCCATCTGCAGCAGGTGACTAAAGGAGAGACAGTGTTAAATCTTCTGGCATCCAGTTTGGCATCCATCTTCCATTCTGGGACCTTAATTATATCCAGGTGGTGTCCAGGTGCACTCATCTGGACTATCTCCATCAGGCACATTTGCTTAGACAATAGGCTGGTTGCTGGGGTTTTTGTTTCAGACAAATGTGTTCTCCTGGCCATTCATTATGGCCTTCCACTCTTCCCAAATTCTCCCTGGGTCCCCAAAGTGAATAACAGCTAAGCAGAGCCACAGCTAAAAGCAGCCCCCTTTGACAACTGAGAACACTCCCAACATCATTTGCACCACGTGCTCGGCCTCACTGCTCTGTGAACAACCCATAGCTGACAGCATTCCTGAGCTGAGTGCAGCTCTGGGGGTCTCTTCTTGTTCTTAAGGTCTCTGAGTTTCAAAAAATAACCTGAGAAGGGCACCAGCAGCCTGGCCTGGATCAGCAATGGTGTGGCCAGCAGGAGCAGGGCAGGGATTGTCCCTCTGTACTCAGCACTGGTGAGGTCACACCTTGAGTGCTGGGATCAGTTTTGGCTCCTCACTCCAAGAGGGACATTGAGGAGCTGGACCAGGTCCAAAGAAGGGCAAAAAAAGGTGGGGAAGGGTCTGGAGAACAGGGCTGGGGAGGAGCAGCTGAGGGGCTATTTAGCCTAGAGAAGAGGAGGCTGAGGGAGACCTCATTGCTCTCTATAGCTCCCTCAGAGGAGGCTGCAGTGAGGTGGCTTGGCTCATGCAACAAGTGAGAGGACAGGAGGAAACAGCCTCAAGTGATGCCAAGGGATACTCAGGTTGGATATTAGCAACAATTTCTTCCCAGGAAGGGTTCTCAGGCACTGGCTACTCAGGGAGGTGGTGGAGTCCCCATCCCTGGAGGTATTTAAAACACTCCTGGAGGTGGTGCTGAGGGCTGTGGTTTAGTGGCAGTGGCTTAGCAGCAGTGGTGGGATGGTGAGCTCTAGGGGGGTGGTTGGACTTGATGACCTCAAAGGTCTCCTCCAACCTCAACAGTTCTAGGATTCTATGACTCTAAGTGAGCCAAAGGGAGCACTAAGTTCACAGAAAACCTGCAGCTTCCCCAGGACACAGGTGCCCAGCCTGCTCAGACAGGGATGGTGAGAAAGCATCCTGCCTGAAGCTAGGAAAGCTCTACCACACGATTCTCCCAGCCTGTCAGCAAATCTCTTTGGTGAAGTAATCGAGTTGTGGGCAGGCACAGAACCAGGGAACAGCAAGGGAATGACCTGCAGTGGAGGAGGTGAAAAAATTGACCTATCTTTGCAGCTCTATTAGAGCCACTTGAATGGCTTTCTGGGCTTCAAATCAGCATCTGGGGGGAGCCTGATTAATGATGCAGAGGTAAAAGCAGGATGGGATAAAATGCAGTGTGGGTTTGCTAAGGGCAGACCTTGCCAGCCTCACTCCATTCCTCTTTTGAACTGAGTAAGTGCAGCAGGGGAGGCATTTCCAGTGGAAATGGAACAGAATTCCTGCCTTTGCATGAGGCCCAGCTGAAACCATATGGAAAACTGCACACAGCTCTGGTCACCCAGCTTGCAGGGAGATACCTTCCAGCTGGAAGAGGCACGAAGAGGTCAGTGGGAAGGTTAGCAGAGTGGGTGGGAGATGTCTGTATCTGGCCTGAATCAGGAATGGTGTGGCCAGCAGGAGCAGGGAAGTCATTCTGCCCTGAGTGCTGTGTCCAGTTCTGGGCTCCTCAGTTCAAGAGAGATGTTGAGATGCTGGAAGGTGTCCAGAGAAGGGCACCAAGGCTGAGGAGGGGTCTGGAGCACAGCCCTGTGAGGAGAGGCTGAGGGAGCTGGGGGTGTTCAGCCTGGAGAAGAGGAGGCTCAGGGCAGACCTCATTGCTCCCTACAGCTACCTGAAGGGAGGTTGTAGCCAGGTGGGGGTTGGGCTCTTCTCCCAGGCAAGCAGCACCAGAACAAGAGGACACAGTCTCAAGCTGTGCAGGGGGAAGTTTAGGCTGAGCTTAGAAAGAAGTTCTTCCCAGAAAGAGAGATTGGCTTTGGAATGTGCTGCCCAGGAAGGGGGTGGGGTTGGCATCCCTGGAAGTGTTTAAGAAGAGCCTGGATGAGGAAGTTAGTGCCAGGGTCTGGTTGATTAGTTAGGGTTGGGTGAATGGTTGGGCTTGATGATCTTGGAGGTCTCTTCCAGCCAGGCTGATTCTGTGGTTCTGTCTGCTGTTCAGCCTGATGAGGGGTGGCTGACTAAAGCTGGAAGAGGAGGGATTGAAACTGGAGATTAGGAAGAAATTCTTTGCAGTGAGGGTGGTGAGACACTGGAACAGGTTGCCCAGGGAGGCTGTGGATGTCCCCTCCTGTGGCAGTTTGGGCTGGGTGCCCCCTGCCACTGCTACATGAGATACGTCTCTGGTGTCCCAGGTGCCCACCCAATAGGGGTGGACACAAGAAACGGCGTATTTCTACCCATAAATCCTGCGCCCTATAAAGCCATCTGCAGAGTCATTCTCTTTCTCTTTCTTCCCTCTCTGCTCCCATGGGAGATGCTCTCTCTTATCGGGTAACGGTGGGGGAGTATCTAAGGCCCCTTAGGGGCCTGATGCCAGGAGGAGAATGGAGGGGAGGGCAGTCTCAGACCTGGACAGCCTGAGACTTGCGTAGCAGTGGGAGGGGGGAAGAAAGAGCCCTGGGGGTTTGGGTAGACCCTCAGGTGGGAGGAGGGAAGGATTGGAAGCCTCTGAGAATTGTGTAAGGGACTCTGTATGCTTTAGGATGTTCTTTGCCACTGTGCTTTGTAGTGTTTTTGTAGCTTCACCAATCGCTTTTCCATTTAAACTTTCCATCACTCTCCAATCCGTTTGTGTGAGTCTCATTCTTTTGTCCCTTTCAGGGCAAGAGAGGATCTGTCTGGCCTCAAACCAGCACAGATTTTTTGGTAGCAGAGGATGGTTGCTGCAGAACTCTGCAGACTGGATTGGAGAAGTGTAGAGGTGGAAAAGTTGAAATGGACATCTGGGCGTTGCTGGTTTTGGCGGCTGGGCTCAAGGTTTTGTGCTGGGGCGACTGTGTGAGCGTTTTATGGGTTCCAAGGGGACACCCTGGTGCGTAGCCGTGGCGTAGAATCCCTCCTGCTGTTCCGAAGCGGCAGCGGCGATTCTATAGCTGCAGGCACTGGGGGAAAGCTTAAGAATGCGGTGCCTGTCCCTTTCCCTTTTGCTCCCCGTGGCACCAGCAGCAAGCAGAGCGGCGCGGAGCCGAGGAAGGGGGAGGGACAGTCGGAAGCAGACCAGGGTCGGCTTGTCCCGCGGCGGTGGGGGCTGGCCGCAGCGGGAGGTGAGCGATGGCTCCCGTAATCAAGAAGGCGAGCGGTGGCTCCAGTTCAAAAGCTGCTTCCGAGGACCCAGGGAGCGACGGTATCTTTGGCTGGAAGAGCCGCTCTTGTGGCCCGAGGGGTGGCGGCGGTTTGGATCTGTACCGCGGCTGCAGAGGTGACGGCGGCTCTCGCTGTTATCTCTCCCCTGACTTTCGGAAGCGCTCCGAAAATGGCGCCTAGCACCTGGCTCCGCCTCTCTTCTCGGCTGGCTGCAGTGCAGCCACGCCCTCTCCGGGGGAGGGCTGTGTAGCCGGATGCCTCCGTGCCTCAGTACGCTTATCGCTCAGGGGAGCGGCGTGCCTGCGTGCGGCGGCGTGCCGCGACTGGAAGCGGTCAGCACTGGGCTTGGGAAAGGTCCGTGACTGAGAAGTTGTGAGGTTGTTTCCAGGTGGCCAGGATGTCCATCGGACCCATGAAGAGTTCACCGTGCAGAAGAATGAACTCTGCATTGCTGGGAGGTTCCACAGGATGAGGGAGAAGAGCTGGAACGAACTGTTACCTGAGCCGAGGGAGAGACCTTTCGGAAGGACGCCCAGATGGAGACTTGGACTTTGCCAGACATGTCATCTAAGGACTGTTTCTGATTTGATGATATGTTTTGGGTGCAGGAATTATGGGTGTGAAATAAGGGGTGTAATTTAATGTGGCAGTTTGGGCTGGGTGCCCCCTGCCACTGCTACATGAGATACGTCTCTGGTGTCCTAGGTGCCCACCCAATAGGGGTGGACACAGGAAACAGCGTATTTCTACCCATAAATCCTGCGCCCTATAAATCCATCTGCAGAGTCATATTCCTTCTCTTTCTTCCCTCTCTGTTCCTGGGAGATGCTCTCTTATCAGGTAACGGTGGGGGAGTATCTCAAAGCCTCTTAGGCCTGGAGGAGAATTGGGGGGGAGGGCAGTCTCAGACCTGGCCAGCCTGAGACTTGCCTAGCAGTGGGAGAGGGAGGAAAGAGCCCTGGGGGTTTGGGTAGACCCTCAGGTGGGAGGAGGGAAGGATTGGAAGCCTCTGGGAATTGTGCAAGGGACTCTGTATGCTTTAGGATGTTCTTTGCCACTATGCTTTGTAGTGTTTTTGTAGCTTCACCAATCGCTTTTCCATTTAAACTTTCCATCACTCTCCAATCCGTTTGTGTGAGGGTCATTCTTTTGTCCCTTTCGGGGCAAGAGAGGATCTGTCTGGCCTCAAACCAGCACATCTCCCTGGAGGTGTTCAAGGCCAGGCTGGAAGAGGCCTTGAGCAACCTGAGCTGGTGGGAGGTGTCCCTGCCCATGGCAGGGGGTTGGAACTGGATGAGCTTTGAGGTGCCTTCCAACCCAACCCATTCTATGGTTCTATGACTGGGGATGCTGTGAGAAAAGCAGGCTGGGGAGAGGACACCCAGCTGAAATAAAAACACTGTCAGAGAACTTGAGCATACAAAAGGGTCAAGAGTAAATTCAGACTGGAATGGAAACTTGGTGCAAAGGCTGTGCAGCTTACACAAAAGTTTCCAAGAAGAACTGTGAGAAAGGAAACTAATCACACCTCAGGGTGAGCACTGGGTGTGTGAGAAGAGGATGACTCCCCTGGTGACACCTGGGGCCTTTTCCTCTCCTCCTTTCACTAGCTGCCTGGGAGAAGAGACCAATCCCCACCTCAGGACTTCAAGCAAATACCTCAACCACACTCACTCTTGACCAGCAAATAAACAGATTACAGCCTGGAAAGCTCCTCAGACAGCATTTGCAGCTTCATTTGAGGTACTGAAGGGGACTAAGTTACCTTTTGGAATTAAACAAAAGTTTGCAGGGAAATAAAAAAGAAATACTTTCTTTTTAAAACCTGAAATCTACTGAAACCCCAAAAGAATCAGAGATTTTGAACTCAGAAGCCCAAGGACAATCCTACATTTGACAAACCTGTCCTTGTTGCTTGCTGTCACCCATGGAGATGACTCAGACCTGCAGCCCCTTCCTGCTGGGCCATCCAGCTCCCCATGTGCAGGGGACCCAGCTCTTGAAAGGTGCCTCCTGGGCATGATGTCCAGCCACCCACCCCACACCTGCCCTCCCCTCTCTGGGGCAGGGCATGGCTTTTAAATTCACCTCACAGCTCTGGAGCCCTTTCTGCCTACCAGAAAAGCTAAATTGGATTCTAAGTGCCCTGACTGTCAGCAAAGCACAGAGCCGCCAGAGCAGGCTGGAGCTCAGCACTTCCCTTTGCAGGCTGCTGCCCCACTGCAGGCTCAACCAGCAGCCCTTCAGGTGCCATGGTGGCAGCTTTCCTTTCAATTAGCAAATCTAAACCAGGAAAAGCCATGGAGAGGCAGGAATTATGCAGGGCAGGCAAGGGGGACAAGGCAAAGGCTAATGGCCTGAAGCAAGAAAGGCAGACAATCCAAGATTAAAAGATCCTGACAGCAAGGTCCACCAAAAGGCAGCTATGGGAACTCTTACACTGGTGGGGTTTCCTTGGGGAGGATGAGGGGGAGGAGGTGATGGCCTCTATGAACACTTTGTGGCTTCATGTGCAAGAAATAAACAGATACACTCCAAGAATACTAATCACTGCAGAGAGGCTTTGAGTTCTCCACTGTGACTGAGGCATCCCCCTCTCCCCTACCTGGCCCCAAAGCTGTGCTGTTATCAGCAGTGCCAAGTCCAGCTCACACCTTTCCCTCTCTGGGTAGTTCTGTACACAACTGACGTGCCAAAAATCAGAGAAATCAGACTTTCAACCCAAGCAGTCTAATCAATTACAGCCATGGTGTTAACATTTTTAAGATCATTACAGAATCATAGAATCAGTCAGGGTTGGAAGGGACCACAAGGCTCAGCCACTTCCAACCTCCCTGCCATGGGCAGGGACACCTCACACTACAGCAGGCTGGCCAGAGCCTCATCCAGCCTGGCCTTAAACACCTCCAGGGATGGGACCTCAACCACCTCCCTGGACAACACATTCCAGGCTCTCACCACTCTCATGGGGAAGAACTTCTTCCTCACATTCAGTCTGAATCTCCCCACTTCCAGCTTTGTTCCATTCCCCCCAGTCCTATCACTATCTGACACCCTCAAAAGTCCCTCCCCAGCTTTCTTGGAGCCCCCTTCAGATCCTGGAAGGCCACAAGAAGGTCTCCTTGGAGCCTTCTCTTCTCCAGACTGAACAACCCCAACTCTTTCAGTCTCTCCTCAGAGCAGAGCAGCTCCAGCCCTCTGCTCATCCTCATTGCCCTTGTCTGGACACCTTCCAGCATGTCCATATCCCTCTTGGAACAGAGGCTCCAGAACTGGATGCAGTACTCCAGGTGAGGTCTCAGCAGAGTGGAGCAGAGGGGGAGAATCCCCTCCCTGGCCCTGCTGGCCACACTTCTCCAGATGCAGCCCAGGCTCTGCTTGGCTCTCTGGGCTGCAAGTGCTCACTGCTGGCTCCTGTTGAGCTTCTCATCCCCCAGCACCCCCAAGTCCCTCTCCTCAGGGCTGCTCTCCAGCCACTCACTGCCCAGCCTGGATTTGTGCTTGGGATTGCCTCTACCCAGCTGCAGGACCTTGCCCTTGGTCTTGTTGAACCTCATGAGGTTGGCTTGTGCCCAGCTCTGCAGCCTGTCCAGGTCCCTCTGGATGGATCCCTTCCCTCCAGCTGTCTGCTGCACCACACAGCTTGGTGTCATCAGCAAACTTGCTGAGGGTGCCTCAATGCCACTGTCCATGGCACCAACAAAGATGTAGAACAAGACTGGTCCCAGGGCTGATCCCTGAGGGACTCCACTTGTCCCTGGCCTCCACTGGGACATGGAGCCATTGACAGCCACTCTTTGAGTGCAGCCATCCAGCCAGTTCTTTATCCATCTCGTGGTCCACCCATCAAACCCATGTGTCACCAGCTTGGAGACCAGGATGTGGTGTGGGACAGTGTTGAAGGCTTTGCTCAGCTCCAGGTCAATGACATCAGTTGCTCTCCCCTCATCTATTAATGTTGTGATCTGTTCATAGAAGGCCACCAGGTTTGTCAGGCAGGATCTGCCCTTGGTGAAGCCATGCTGACTGTACCCAATCACCTCTTCATTATTCTTCTGTCTCAGCAGTGCCTCCAGGAGGATCTGCTCCATGATCTTACCAGGCACAGAGGTGAGACTGCCTGGCCTGGAGTTCCCTGGTTCTTCCTTCTTCCCCTTTTTGAAAATGGGAGTAATGTTTGCCCTTTTCCAGTCAGTGGGGACTTCCTCAGACTGCCAGGACTTTTGGAATATAATTGAGAGGGGTTTAGCAACCTCATCTGCCATCAACCCAACACCACCCCAGCCACTAAACCATGTCCCACAGTGCCATGTGCACTCATTTCTGGAACACCACCAAGGATGGGGATTCCACCACCTCCCTGGGCAGCCTGTTCCAATCCCTGACCATATAGGAAGGAGGAAGGGTGAGGCTGTAAAAGGAGGTGAGTCAGAGCTGTTTGCTCTCCACTGGGATAGATTCTGGTGGTCTGGTGCAAAGGGGCAGAACACAGACAGGAAACTGGATGTATAATAATGAAAAAGATGAACCTGTGCCTTGTAGCATTAACCAGTGTGAACAACCCTCCAAGGGAGAGCAAGAGGTAAGCAGTGTGCCTGTCAGTGCAGCACCAGAGAATGAGTTAACCTGAAACAGCAATAGCAGAAGAGGTTGGAAACTGATGGAGCTGCATCCCCCAGAAAGTGTTGCTGAAATACAAGACAGACACTATAAACAGTCCAGCCTCAGAGCCTGTGTCCCTTAGCTCCCATGGCAGGGCTCCAGAAATGAATTTGGCCCATGTCCTACAGGCATTTTGCACTGACAGTGTCATTGTGCAGGCTTGAGGACTGACTCTGCTTGCAGTCAGTTGTCAAGAGCAGCAGAGTCAGGGAATGCAGAAGTCTCAGCAGGGGACTCCACTAAATTTAACACCTACAGACAGTTTCCCCCATACAAAGGGCTTGACACAGAGCTAAAGTTGCTAAGGCCCTTGGCATGCTAGGGAAAGCAGCAGAACTGAGATCTGCTGTCCTGCTGGGGAGCTCCTCCATCCCCAAAAGCACAGCTGAGCAGATCCCCTTGAAGTTGTCCACCACATGAATCAGGCATGGTCCTACCCTGTTCTAGTCTGGCACAGCTTAGCTAAGGTCACTGGAGGGTTACCAAGACAGCCAAGGTCTGACCTGTAGAAAATGACTGAGAACCATATCCAAGTCCTCATATCCAAAGCTGCAGCTTCATTGTGCCTTTAAGGTGACCCCAAAGTAAGCTGCTGGCAAAGGGAGGGATCTCGCCTCTTACACCTGCAGCTGGTGCTTCTGTGCTTGTGTGCCAGGGTGAGGTGCTCACAAGCCCCCAGAGAAACAGCTGAACCTGCTCCTAGCCTGAGCTTCCTGAACCTGTTCCTAGCCTGAGCTTCCTGAACCTGCTCCTAGCCTGAACTTCCTGAACCTGCTCCTAGCTTTGAGCTTCCTGAACCTGCTCCTAGCTTTGAGCTTCCTGAACCTGCTCCTAGCCTGAGCTTCCTAAACCTGCTCCTATCCTGAACTTCCTGAACCTGCTCCTATCCTGAACTTCCTGAACCTGTTCCTAGCCTGAGCTTCCTGAACCTGCTCCTAGCCTGAGCTTCCTGAACCTGTTCCTAGCCTGAGCTTCCTGCCTCATCCAGGATGGCAGCATGGCAGGACCATGGGGCCAGGAGCAGCAGCAACAGCAGGAAGGGTAGGAGAGCCCCACAGCTCTTTTAGCAGCAGTCCACAATCAGAATGGCCTTAAAGCCATCAGGAGAACATGAACCTCCTCAGGGAAGAGAACAGTTTTCCAGTGAGCCAATGCTGAGGACCTGCTCCCAGCTCAGTCTGACTCTCCACTTCCACAGGCAATAGAATGCTTTGTTTTAAATGCAGAGCACAGGAGGAGGTCTGTGCAGGGCAGCTTAGGAGAAGCCCTGCACTGATGATCTGTGTGATGAGAGTCTCCCTTTCCTTGCCCAGGGAGGAAGCCCTTCCCCTCACCTCCTCTGCAGCAGAGTGAGCGTTAGAAGGGATGGAACAGCCCTGACGGCATTTTTAGCGGCAGGGTGCTGCTGGTGGTGCAAAAGGCACCTTCTGAAGAGCCCACGGACCTGCAAGGTCTGCGATCACCGTGTAGCACCAGTGACATCTGCAGGTGCACATCGGCTCCAACAGTGGAAGGCAAACCGCCCGGCATCAGGCTTCTGCCAGGAGCTATCCAAAGGAAACGCAGCAGAGGCACTCACGGTGCCTGCCCCTCTCGGCTCCTCCTCTCTCAAGGGGTAAAGTCAGAGCCCTCCTCTAAACCATCCTCTGCAGGACCTTCTCGTGGTGCTGGCAGTGAAGATGGCTGAGGAAAGCTCCTCCTGTGTTACAAGACACCTGCACAGCAGTGTGAACTGTCCTCTCTCCTACAAGTGAGAAATAAAATCAGGATCTTCAAGGGGAGGTTGTCAGGAAGCTTCCTCAGCCAGACCTAGGTAGGGTGACCAAAAGACAGCAATGTGAAGAGGACAAACACAGATCATTGTACTTTGTCCTGCAGAAAACAGGGGGAAGGGAGGAGCTGATTTGATGATTTTATGGTTTTGAATGTGTCCACATCTCAAGAGAGACCACATCAGCAAAGAGCTGATATACTGAGTCTTGCTGCAGCCAACAGGGCTCACAAATGGTCTTCTTTAAAGCTAGAGTGATAGAGTTCCTACAAAAAAAAAAAAAAAAAAAAAAAAAAAAAAAAAAAAAAAACTGTTGAGGTTGGAGGAGACCTTTGAGGTCATCAAGTCCAACCACCCCCCTAGAGCTCACCATCCCACCACTGCTGCTAAGCCACTGCCACTAAACCACAGCCCTCAGCACCACCTCCAGGAGTGTTTTAAATACCTCCAGGGATGGGGACTCCACCACCTCCCTGAGCATCCTGTGCCAGTGCCTGAGAACCCTTCCTAGGAAGACATTTCTTGTAATACCCAACCTGAACCTCCCCTGGCACAACTTGAGGCTGTTTCCTCTTGTCCTGCCACTTGTTGCAATGTGAGAAGAGCCCAACCCCCACCTGACTGCAGCCTCCTCTGAGGGAGCTGTAGAGAGCAATGAGGTCTCCCCTCAGCCTCTTCTCCACACTGAACACCCCCAGCTCCCTCAGCTGCTCCTCCCCAGCCCTGTTCTCCACACCCTTCCCCAGCTTTGTAGCCTTTCTCTGGACCTGCTCCAGCCCCTCAATGTCCTTCTTGGAGTGAGGAGCCAAAACTGAACCCAGGACTTGGGCTGTGGCCTCACCAGTGCCCCTGGTTGCCTCCTTCACTTGCACTTTAGACACACATCTCTCTAGCTTGTTTATGAAACCTTTTTTATTTTTTCCCCTAATACATTTTCAGAGCAGATTCCAAGGAAGTTCTGTGTTTCAAAGCAGTTTTATTTTGGCACTTCCAAACAGGATTTCTTATTTTTTTTGTCTACTGAAGGGCAGGAAGTGGTCTGGTCCCTCTCACCAATAATGCACATGGGGAAAGTCCCACAGGGTTCCAACAGTCCCAAGGAGAAGAGAAATCTACATTTGCCAGCTGCTTGAGTTTTCACTCTTAGCAGCAGCCTTACTGATGCTTTTCACAGATTCACAGAGTGGTAGGGGTTGGAAGAGACCTCCACAGCTCATCCAGTCCAACCCCCCTGCCAGAGCAGCATCATCTAGGGCAGGCCACACAGGAACAGGTTGGCACAGTATCGTAAGCCACAAGTGGAAGATGCTACTGGGAGGAGGAAAAGAAGAACTTCCAACCTAGCAAGCAAGGCTTCTGAGCTTTACAGATGAAAACTGCATGGCCCTCCCCCCACTCAGGCATTTCCAGTGGTGCCACTGCATGACAGCACATGAAGGACAACCCACACTGTCGGTTCAGCCTTTCCAGCAACAGCAACAACCTGCATCCCAGCAGTGAGGGAAGGGCAGGGAACCACAGCTCCAATGGCTCACAGGACCTCCACTGTCCATGGCTTCAGAGCAGGTGTAGGGAGAGGTTCCTCTCATCTGCTTACCTGTGCAGCTTCTAGGGGTGCTCATGATCCTCAAGAACTAGTGACCACTAAAACTAGTGACCACCACAGGCACTGGGCTATTCCTCATCATCACACATTCTTGGCCTAACCCTCACACAGCTCCTAATATTTCTGCTCCCTGGCTGAAGGGTAAAGAGTACAGAGATCACAGAATGACAGAATCACAGAGTGCTAAGGGTTGGAAGGGCCCTCTGGAGGTCATTGAGTCCAAACCCCAGGCAGAGCAGGACCACTTCATGCAGGTCACATGGGAGTGTGTTCAGGAGGGTTTTGAAGATCCCTAGAGAAGAAGACTCCACAACCTCTCCAGCAGCCTGCTCTAGGGCTCCAGCACCCTCACAGTGAGAAAGTTTTTTTCTCATGATGAGATGGAACTTCCTGTGATTGAGTTCGCATCTATTGGATGATCTTTAAGGTCCCTTCCAACCCAAAGCATTCTGTGATTCTATGACTTTGGGCACACAGGTTTACCTGAAGGAGAATATGCTGCACAGAAGTCTAATCTAACCTTCTAACTAGACTAACTGGAAAGGACTAATTCCAACTGTGGCTACTTAGGTCACAGATCACAGCTCACAGGATGTTAGGGGTTGGAAGGGACCTTTGGAGATCTTTGAGTCCAACCCCCTGCCAGAGCATGACCATAGAATCCAGCAGAGGTCACACAGGAACATTCTGGAAAGTCTCCAGAGAAGGAGACTCCACAACCTCTCTGGGCAGCCTGTTCCAGTGCTCTGTGACCCTCACAGTGAAGACGTTCCTCCTCATGTTGAGCTGGAACCTCCTGTGTTGAAGTTTCCATCCATTGCCCCTTGTCCTATCCCAGGGTGCAAGTGAGCAGAGCCTGTCCCCTCCCTCTTGACCCCCAGCCCAGATCCCTCATCCAGCTCTCCTAGAGCCTGCTCTCTCTTCTTCCTTCTAAAAGGAGCCTGGTTCCAATGCTGCAAACTTTTTGGGGCACAATATCTTCCTGAAAGCCATTCGAAATTTCATGTGACAGAGAGGGTAGAGGAAGGGGTTCAGAGAGGAATTGAGCCAGAGGAGCCAGAAGGTCATTTCATAGAGGGAGTTGGGGACACAGGTGCCCTGTCAGGCCCCACAGGTGATCATCAGCAGAGTGTATGGGGCCCAGCAGATGGCAAACACATAGACAAGGACTGCCAGGGACTTGGCCGTTCTCCTGTCCCACCGCAGCCTCGCCCTGCTCCTCATGCCGGACGGGACAGGGAAGTCATTCTCTGGGGTTACAGAATCCCCTCCGGACGGTGAGGAATTCTCACCCACTTTGGCCTCACCCTCTTTGGCCTCATGGAGGAGGAAACACTGTCTTCTGCTTCCAGTGCAGGAGGAGAAGATGCTCCTGGCCTTGGTGAGAGGCAAAGCCGGCAGGACAGGCTGCTGGGTCCCGCACGGCACTGTGCCGCTGGCACCTCTGGATGTCGTGGAAGATGTGGACGTTGAAGTAGGTCACCAAGAGCAGTGGCAGGAAGAACTCCAGGGTGGATGCAGGCAGGAGGAAGTACCAATTGTCAAAGAACTCAGCGTAGCACTGATCCACTGCTACCATGCTGTGCCCGGCCACCTGCTCCCAAAGGAGGACTGCTGGGCAGTGGAGAAGGAAGGCCAAGCCCCAGATGGCCACCATCTTGACAACAGGGCTGGATGCTAGTCCTTGCTGGGCTCTGTAAGACACCTGTGAGGAAACAAAGAGGAAGGTCACCTATAGAGACACATTATGGGACCAACAGAAGTAGCATTGAATCATGGAATCATAGAATCACTGAATCACTGAATTATGAATCATTGAATCATAGAATCACTGAATCACTGACTCATAGAATCATTGAATTACTGAATCATTGAATTACTGAATCATTGAATTATTGCATCACTGAATCACAGAATCATAGAATCACTGAATAATTGAATCATAGAATCATTGAATCATAGAATCACTGAATCATTGAATCACTGAAATATAGAATTACAGAATCACAGACTCACAGAATCATTGAATTACAGAATCATAGAATCATAGAATTATAGAATCATTGAATCATATAATCATAG
The DNA here is from genome assembly GCF_027791375.1 of Indicator indicator. NCBI lineage: Eukaryota > Metazoa > Chordata > Aves > Piciformes > Indicatoridae > Indicator > Indicator indicator. The sequence goes on from NC_072040.1 coordinate 11,457,302, forward strand.
AATCATAGAATTTGAATCATAGAATCACAGAATCACAGAATCATTGAATCAGGGAATCATTGAATCAGAGAATCAGAGACCCAGTGAATCACAGAATCATAGAATTATAGAATCATAGAATCACAGAATCACTGAATTATACAATCACAGAATCACAGAATGGTCCAGGCCAGAAGGGACCTCCAAAACTCATCCAGTCCAACCTCTGTGCAGTCAGCAGGGTCATCCCCAACTAGATCAGGCTGCCCAGAACCCTCAAGGCTCACTTTGAATATCTCCAGGGATGGAGCCTCAACCACTTCTGTGGGTAACCTGTTCCAGTGTTCTACCACCCTCATAATGAAGAACTTCTTCCTGATATCCAACCTCAATCTGCTCTTCTCTAGTTTGAAGCCATTGCCCCTCAGCCTGTCACTGCAAACAGTTTCTCCCCATCCTTCCTGCAGACCCCCTTCAGGTACTGGCAGGCTGCTATTAGATCTCCCTGGAGCCTCCTCCTCCCAGGCAGGAAAGGAACTTAGCAGAGTGCTTGGTAATGTAGAGCTGCAGTTCTGCTGATCAGCTGAAAGTCACCCAAGTGTGCCTCTGACATAACACAGGGGAGTCTCTCTACAGCTTCATGTGACTGTGCTAGAGTGCTGGTGAAACATGGGCATCCAGCAGCACCTAGGAACTTAGCATGCCTTGTTGGAGACACCTGTGCTCTGAGAAGTTAGCATTTCGTAGCTGTTCAGGGCATGACCACCACCCACTGACAGCTGCACTGCTTTCTAAAAGCCAGTGAGACTGAACATACAACGGGGGCCAGCAGAAAATGTGGCACATGTATTGAACACCTGCCTCTGAGAAAATTGTGTACTGCACTCTTCTTGAGGAGGTAGGAATAGACCTCAGCACTGCAGTGCAGCCTTTAGCTGATGAAACCTCAGCATCAGCCCTTTTCTTCCTTCTTCTCCCAATCCAGGGCCACTACACATTTCATAGAGTCACAGAATTGTTTAGGTTGGAAAAGAGCAGAGTCCAACCAGCAACCCAACACCACCATAGTCATTAAACCATGGCCCCAAGTGCCATCTCCACAGGTTTCTTGAACACTTCCAGGCATGGTGACTCCACCGCAGCCCTGGACAGCCTCTTCCAATCCCTGACTACTCTTGCAGCAAAGACATTTTTCCTCATCTCCAACCTCACCCTCCCCTGGCAAAATTTCAGGCCATTTCCTCTTGTCCTATTCTCCACTCTGTGTTGCAGAACAGATACATTACAGCTCACATCCTGCTCCATTCCTTTCATGGGATGGCAGGGAAAATGCGTCACTCAGGGATATTCAATATCCAACTGGAGAATGAAAATGTGTTGATGTCCTTAAAGACTTTCACACAAGGGGTGGAGAGCAAGAAGCTGGGGCTGGGGCTGCCCAGTGATACGACAAGGAGCAATGGGCACTAACTAGAACTAAGGATGTGGCACTTCAGGAGAAAATTCTTTGCAGTGAGGGTGCCAGATGCTTCTTATTGAAATAAAAATTTCTTCTTCCATTTGGTGTCTTTTGAGGAGAGAGTCTAACTGGAGCTTGCAATTCTGGGCTAGCTCTTTCCTGGCAGCACTTACAGCCATGTCTAAGCATGTAGAAAAAGGTGCTTAACAAGCCGCACATAGACAAACAAAAGCATTGGGGGATAACACATTGGGTGAAACACAGAAGTGCAAGCTCCATTTAGACTATCTCCTCAAAAGAGATCAAATGTAAAAGGAAATTTGGTGCTAGTCGGTTCCCTTCATGTGTTAGCTGCCAATGATTGTCTCTGTGCAGCTTGTACAGAAAAATTTTCAACATGTCTAGACATGGCTGTAAATGGTGACAGGAAAGAGCTAGCCTAGAATTGCAAGCACCATTTAGTCTCTCCCCTCAAAAGAGACCAAATGGCAAAAGAAATTTGGTGCTAGGAGTTTCCCTTCGTGTGATATGCCCAATGATTTTCTTTGTTTCTGTGCAGATTGTAAAGAAACTTTTTCAGCATGTTTAGACATGGCTGTAACTGGTGACAGGAAAGAGCTAGCCAAGAATTGCAAGCTCCATTTAGTCTCTCTCCTCAAAATACACCAAATGGAAAAAGAAATTTTAGTGCTAGGAGTTTCCCTTCGTATGATAGCCCCAATGATTTTCTTTGCCTCTGTGCAGCTTGTGAAGCAACATTTATCAACATGCTTAGACATGGCTGTAACTGGTGACAGGAAAGAGTTAGCCAAGAATTGCAAGCTCCATTTAGCATCTCTCCTCAAAATACACCAAATGGAAAAAGAAATTTGGTGCTAGGAGGTTCCCTTCATGTGTTAGCCCCCCATGCTTTTCTTTGTCTCTGTGCGGCTTGTAAAGCAGCTTTTTTCCACCTGCTTAGACATGGCTGTAACTGGTGACAGGAAAGAGCTAGGCCAGAATTACAAGCTCCATTTAGTCTCTCTCCTCAAAATACACTAAATGGCAAAAGAAATTTGGTGCTAGGATGTTCCCTTGATGTGTTAGCCCCCATGCTTTTCTTTGTCTCTGTGCGGCTTGTAAAGCAGCTTTTTTCCACCTGCTTAGAAATGGCTGTAACTGGTGACAGGAAAGAGCTAGGCCAGAATTGCAAGCTCCATTTAGTCTCTCTCCTCAAAATGACCAAATGCAAAAAGAAATTTGGTGCTAGGAGGTTCCCTTCATCTGTTAGCCCCCAATGCTTTTCTTTGTCTCTGTGCGGCTTGTAAAGCAACTTTTTTCCACATGCTTAGACATAGCTGTAACTGGTGACAGGAAAGAGCTAGCTAAGAATTGCCAGCTCCATTTAGTCTCTCTCCTCAAAATAGACCAAATGGAAAGACAAAATTTGTGCTAGGAGGTTCCCTTCATATGATAGTCCCCAATGCTTTTGATTGTCTGTGAGGCTTGTGAAGCAAATTTTTCCATATGCTTAGAAATGGCTCTAAATGGTGACAGGAAAGAGCTAGCCAAGATTTGCAAGCTCCATTCAGTCACTCTCCTCAAAAGAGACCAAATGGAAAAAGAAATTTGGTGCTAGGAGGTTCCCTTCATGTGATAGGCCCCAATGCTTCTGTTTCGCTTTGTGCAGCTTGTAAAGAACTTTTTTTTCACATGCTTGGAAATGGCTATAACTGCTGCCAGGAAAGATCTAGCCCACGACTGCAATCTCCATTTCGTCTCTCTGCTCAAAAGAGACCAAATGGAAAAACAAATTTGGTGCTAGGATGTTCCCTTCATGTGTTAGCCCTCAATGCTTTTTTTTTTCTCTGTGTGGCTTTTACAGGAACTTTTTTCCACATGATTACACATGGCTGTAACTGGTGACAGGAAAGAGCTAGTCCAGAATTGCAAGCTCCATTTAGTATCTCTCCTCAAAATAGACCAAATGGCAAAAGAAATTTGGTGCTAGGAGGTTCCCTTCATCTGTTAGCCCCCAATGCTTTATTTTTAGTCTCTGCGCGGCTTGTAAAGCAAACTTTTTCCACAGGCTTAGATATGGCTGTAACTGGTGACAGGAAAGAGCTAGCCAATAATTGCAAGCTCCTTTTAGTCTCTCTCCTCAAAACACCAAATGGAAAAAGAAATTTGGTGCTAGGAGTTTCTCTTCATGTGTTAGCCCCCAATGTTTTCTTTGTCTTTGAGCGGCTTGTAAACCACCTTTTTTCCACATGCTTAGACATTGCTGTAACTGGTGACAGAAAATACATAGCCCAGAACTGCAAGCTCCATTTGGTCTCTCTCCTCAAAACAGACCGACTGGTAAAAGAAATTTGGTGCTAAGAGGTTCCCTTCACGTGATAGGCCCCATGTGTCGGTGTGAGCTGAAATTCCCCCCCCCCACCAACAATAACCAGGCTAGCTCAGTCTGGAAGCAAATGAAAAGCTGTATTTACAAGCAGAGTCTAAAATCTACGATGAAATGCAATGAATATGTACAAATAGACAAAATTCACAACATTCACAAATATATACAATCAACAGAAAAGCACAACCGATCTCCCTTTGCTTCCCCCCAAGGGGACCCTCCCAAAGGGGCCTCTCTCTCTCCCAGGAGCTTCCTCCCAGGCCCCCCTGGACAGAGAAGCAGAGTTAGTTAAACAGAAAGTTGTTAACTTAGCTGCCAAGGTCAGTACGTGTTATCTTCAGCCAGAAGAGAAGAAGAAACAGCAGCCACACAGCCCAGCAACTGCCCCCACTGCAGAACACAGAATGTGCAGAGTCCCCACTTTGTTTTGGGTAATAGTTCTTAAACATTTCTATCTATCCAATGGAAGTGTTTAGAACAATCGTTATTTTGCTTTCTTACACCCAATAGTGACTTATTTACATTCTTTCACTTTCTCTGTTCTCAAATTTGCAAGGAAAAATTAAAAAGACAGTTTCAAACCATCACAGTCCACCCCTTCTAAACAATTCCATTGGCTGCTACTATCATTTATCTAATCTAAAATAATATCTACAACAATAGGTGAATAAAGACCATAGTCCATTCCGGCTATCTCAGATGTAGATGATTCAAAAGAGTCAAATCACAGGAAAAACAGCAAACAGCTTGTTTCCTCACAGATGGAGCGAAGGAAGGAACAGGGACTCTCAGGTGACTCAGGGCTCTCAGGGTTCGTGCACCGTAGATCTCATGGACTCTCCTCTTGGGCGCGATGCTGTATCTGCGCAACACTCTGAATTTAACCTCTCTCAGCCAAAGTTAGATTTCTTTGTGGAATACACTGAATTTCACCATTTTCTTGCATCACCCAATAGGTGTGACCAGGACCCTCAGCAGAAACCACCCCTCGGACAGGTTTGGCCTCTCCTGAAGGAGAAAATACCCAAACAGTTTTGCCTAACAGATTCTTTTCTCTGATAACAGGAACTCTATCACCTTCCTTTTGCAACAAATCTGATTGGGCAGGTCCAGCTCGATTCACTGAACCTCTACTATTCACTAACCAGGTTGCTTGTGCTAAATGTTTCTCCCAGTTTTTCAATGATCCACCCCCCATGGCTTTGAGAGTGGTTTTCAGCAAACCGTTGTAGCGTTCGATCTTCCCTGCAGCTGGTGCATAGTAGGGAATGTGGAATATCCACTCGATGCCGTGCTCTTTGGCCCAGTTTTTTACAAGATTGTTCTTGAAATGAGTTCCGTTGTCTGACTCGATCCTCTCTGGAGTTCCGTGTCTCCACAGGATTTGTCTCTCCAGGCCAAGAATGGTGTTATGTGCAGTTGAATGAGGAACTGGATAAGTTTCCAGCCATCCACTGCTCGCCTCTACCATAGTCAGCACATACTGCTTACCAGATCGAGAACGAGGTAGAGTGATGTAGTCAATCTGCCAGGCTTCACCATACTTGTACTTGAACCATCGGTCACCGTACCACAAGGGCTTGATCCGCTTTGCCTGCTTAATAGCAGCACAAATGTCACAGTCATGGATGACTTGTGTGATAGCATCCATGGAAATGTCAATGGATCTGTCACGAGCCCATCGGTAGGTTGCATCTCTGCCTTGATGTCCTGATGAGTCATGGGCCCACCGAGCTAAGAACAGCTCACCTCGGTGTTTCCAGTCAAGATCAGGATCAGGATCAGAGTTTGTGTCCACCTGGGAAACTCTTGCAGCTAGATCTGCCTGATGGTTGTGTTGTTGTTCCTCAGTAGCTTTGCTCTTAGGAATGTGAGCATCGATGTGTCTCACTTTCACTGGGATTCTCTCAATGCGAGCAGCAATGTCTTGCCACAGATCTGCAGCCCAGATGGCTTTCCTTTCCTCTGCCAGCCATTCTTCTTCCAGTCTTTCAGCCAACCCCACAAGGCATTGGCTACCATCCACGAGTCGGTGTAGAGATAAAGCTTTGGCCATCTCTCACGTTCAGCTACGTTAAGAGCTAGCTGGACAGCTTTTACCTCTGCGAATTGACTGGATTCTCCTTCTCCATCTCTCGCTTCTGCAACTCTGTGCGTTGGACTCCACACTGCAGATTTCCATCTCCGCTTGTTCCCAAGCAGACGACAGGAACCGTCTGTGAACAAAGCATATCTCTTTTCATCATCAGACAGATCACTGTAAGGAGGAGCTTCCTCAGCGCGAGTTACTCTCTCCTCTGGAGGTTTAGCACAGCTTGTGCCTTCTGGCCAGTTTGTGATCACCTCCACCAAACCAGGCCTTTCGAGATTTCCCATTCGAGCTCTCTGTGTTATCAGAGCCATCCACTTAGACCAGGTAGCATCTGTTGCATGATGTGGTGAAGAACCTTTGCCTTTGAACATCCAATTCAGAACTGGCAATCTAGGAGCTAGAAGAAGTTGTGACTCAGTTCCAATCACTTCAGAAGCAGCTTTCACTCCTTCATAAGCAGCTAAAATCTCTTTCTCTGTTGGAGTGTAGTTTGCCTCTGAGCCTCTGTAGCCACGACCCCAGAAACCAAGAGGACGTCCTCGTGTCTCCCCTGGAGCTCTTTGCCATAAGCACCAGGTTGGACCATTGTCACTCGCGGCCGTGTACAGAATGTTCTTAATGTCTGGACCAGTTCGGACAGGTCCCAGACCCATCGCTTGGACTACCTCTCGCTTGATCTGGTCAAAGGCTGCTTGTTGCTCAGGACCCCATTGGAAACTGTTTCTCTTTCGAGTCACATCATAGAGAGGTTTCACAATCTGACTGTATCCAGGAGTGTGCAGTCTCCAAAATCCCACTATGCCTAAGAAATGCAGAGTTTCTTTCTTGTTGATGGGATTTGCCATGGTGGAGACTCTGTTTATCACATCCATTGGGATGTGACGGCGACCATCTTGCCACTGCACTCCCAGAAACTGGATTTCTCTGGCAGGTCCTTTCACCTTGTCTCGCTTGACAGCGAAACCAGCTTGCAAGAGAATGTCAAGGATTTTGTTACCTTTCTCGAAGACTTCTTCAGCAGTCTCACCCCAGACGATGATGTCATCGATGAACTGAATGTGTTCTGGAGCTCCACCTTTCTCCAAAGCATCATGGATCACTGCATGGCAGATGGTTGAACTGTGAATCCACCCCTGGGGCAAACGATTGAATGTGTACTGAATGCCTCTCCAGGTGAAAGCAAACTGAGGCCTGCATTCCTCTGCTATGGGAATAGAGAAGAAAGCATTAGCAATGTCTATGGTAGCATACCATTTGGCCTGCTTGGATTCCAGCTCATATTGGAGTTCCATCATGTCTGGCACAGCTGCACTCATGGGTGGAGTTACTTCATTCAAGGCACGGAAATCAACTGTCAGACGCCACTCTCCATTCTGCTTTCTCACAGGCCAGATTGGACTGTTGAAAGGTGAATGAGTTTTGCTGATGACCTTCTGACTCTCCAACTGACGAATCAAGTTTTGAATGGGCACCAAAGAGTCACGGTTGGTTCTGTATTGTCTGTGATGCACAGTTTGAGAAGCAACCGGCAGCTTCTACATCCTCTATCTCATGTTGTCCCACAACTGCAGATTCATCTGAAAGCTCAGGTCTAATGGACAACTTCAATTTTCCTCCATCAATTTCTACAGTTGCTATTCCAAAAGCCCATTTGTAACCCTTAGGGTCTTTAAAACGCCCTTCTCTCAGAAAGTCAATTCCCAAAATACAAGGTGCATTAGGACCTGTTACAATAGTATGTTTCTTCCACTGCTTCCCAGTTAAACTTATGTCAACCTCTATCTTAAACAACTCTTGAGATCCACCAGTGACTCCCTGAATAGTTATAGATTCTCCCCCTTGATAATTTGATGGTATTATGGTGCACTGAGCTCCTGTGTCAACCAAGGCCCTGTACTTCTGAAATTTTGAAGTGCCAGGCCACTGGATGTACACATCCCAATAGATTCTGTTATCTCCATTATCCCTTACCTCCCCCTGGCGGAAGGCAGGGCACCCCTAATGGTGGGGATTACCTCCACATGTACAGCTGGCACAATGTCCAGCACCAGAATTAGGATCACTGTTGGAGCTATCAGAGTTGTTCTGGGAAACTGAGGAAGCGACAGCTACCCTCCTGGTATTGCTACCTCGGGATCTGCCCCTCTGCAGCTCCTGTAACCTCCTGAAAAGATCCGAAGTTGGTTGACCATCCCATCTGTTCATGTTCTCACCAAACTGATCACGCAGAGTTATCCAGATACTGCCACGTGATTGCCTCTGCTGTCTGTTTTGGTTTGACCTACTCTGGAATGGCCTTCTTGGAGCACGTCTGTTCCTAACAGCTGAAACTTGTATCCATCTGGAGGAAGAGGAATCAGAATCATCCCCCTTCATCAAGTTGGATATGGAGGTTTTAAGTTCCTCCTTCAGCTCTTTCATACAATTCTCAATCTTTCCAGACAGAGTTTCAATGGCTGAAACCAAAGAAGTACGTGCGAGACTATCCTCCAATTGCCTCATTTGGTCAGTGAAATGGCCAACAGTAGGAGGTGCTCCACCATAATTTCTTGCCACAATCCTGCTTGCCAGAATAGTAGCATAATTAGGAGGAGCAAGCTTAATGAGCTTTTTGGCAAGGCCTGTTCCAACAGGAATTTCATCAGGATTCAGAGTCTTATGATCTCCATATATTATTTCTCTCACAGCACACTCTCTCAGACGCTTGATTCCCTCATCTATTGTGGTCCAAGGCTTAGGGTTCCATGGTAAATCATCTCTGCTGGGGTACCTCAGCGAGACTGCCAGTAGGAGGCGTGCCCACAGAGAAACTTTACCAATGCACTTGCCTAGGTGCCTGTCTATGCCTGTATCCTTTGAGAGCATCCCCAACTGAGAGGCTGACTTGTCGCCTACTACCAATGCTGGGGCTCCCATATCAAAACACCTGGCTAGCCAAGACAGGACTGGCTCATTATCTCCACTGATGTAATCCTTCCTCACATGTCTAATTTCCTGTCTGGGTGCATTAGCTGACTGTATGTCATCCTCATCATCATCATCATCATCATCCTGAGGTTGCTGTCCCCATATTCCTGTTGTAATCCTCCGTTGAATTTCCTTGAGTTCAGAGGCACTACCAGCAGTTGCTAATCTACCAGGGTCTACATCCTGACCTACATCTCCATCATCCATGTGGGGTCTCAAGAGGTCTGCCAGAGTTTTAAGGCTAACCCTCTCTTCCTCATCAGAAGGATCTTTCTTAACATAGGGACCCTGAGTAGAAGGACCCTCATCTCCATCTGCACCATCTCCTGCAGCATCTGCATCTCCTGCAGCTCCTTTATGCTTTCTGCTTACAGTGGCCACCAAATTTACTGGATTGGTTTTCACATTCACAGCAGAGTTGGAAGAGCAAGTAGCCTTATGTCTTTCTTGACACAGTGCTATCAGTAGCCATATGATTATTCCAAGAAGCAACAAAATTAAGATTAAGGCTAGCACAAGATATCTAGGGTACCACTGGTTCCAAAGACCCTCTGTAGTTGTAAGAGGAGTAACAAACTCAAATGTGTCTGCTAGCAGATCCATAGTTGAGTTACCATATCTTCTTAGCCCAATAAGACCACAACAGAATTCACCAACATTCAGTAACTTGTTCTTAACCCAAAGAAATGACTTATATGCCACATATCTCACAATCTTGTCTATCATGCAGGAAACAGCCCATCTGTAAACAATCACACTGATAATAGATGAAATAGAATGACTCAGAATCCAAAACAGCTTCATTTTGCTTCCTAATCTGAGCAGAAATAAATCACAAGCAATCAAGCCCCGAGTTGGAGCGCCAAAAATCAAAAGTGTGTCAGTGTGAGCTGAAATTCCCCCCCTCCACCAACAATAACCAGGCTAGCTCAGTCTGGAAGCAAATGAAAAGCTGTATTTACAAGCAGAGTCTAAAAACTACAATGAAATGCAATGAATATGTACAAATATACAAAATTCACAACATTTACAAATATATACAATCGACAGAAAAGCACAACCGATCTCCCTTTGCTTCCCCCCAAGGGGACCCTCCCAAAGGGGCCTCTCTCTCTCCCAGGAGCTTCCCCCCAGACCCCCCTGGACAGAGAAGCAGAGTTAGTTAAACAGAAAGTTGTTAACTTAGCTGCCAAGGTCAGTGTGTTATCTTCAGCCAGAAGAGAAGAAGAAACAGCAGCCAGACAGCCCAGCAACTGCCCCCACTGCCGAACGCAGAATGTGCAGAGTGCCTACTTTGTTTTGGGTAATAGTTCTTAAACATTTCTATCTATCCAATGGAAGTGTTTAGAACAATCGTTATTTTGCTTTCTTACACCCAATAGTGACTTATTTACATTCTTTCACTTTCTCTGTTCTCAACTTTGCAAGGAAAAATTAAAAAGACAGTTTCAAACCATCACTCCTCAATGATATTCTTTTCTCTGTGTGGCTTTTACGGCAACTTTTTTACACATGCTTAGACATGGCTGTAACTGGTGACAGGAAAGAGCTAGCGCAGAATTGCAAGCTCCATTTAGTCTCTCTCCTCAAAAGAGACAAAATGGAAAAAGAAATTTGGTGCTAGGAGGTTCCCCTCATTTGATAGGCCCCAATGATTTTCTTTGTCTCTCACCGGCTTGTAAAGCAACTTTTTCACACATGCTTACACGTAGCTGTAACTGGTGACAAGAAAGAGCTAGCCAATAATTGCAAGACCCATTTAGTGTCTCTCCTCAAAAGAGAAAAATGGATATATAATTTTGGTGCTAGGAGGTTACCTTCGTGTGTTACCCTCACTGGTTTTGTTTGTCTCTGTGAGGCTTGTAAACCAACTTTTTTCCACATGCTTAGACATGGCTGTAACAGGTGACAGCAAAGAGCTAGCTAAGAATTGCAAGCTCCATTTAGTCTCTCTCCTCAAAAGAGACCAAATGGAAAAGAAAATTTGGTTCTAGGAGGTTCCCTTCATGTGTTAGCCCCCAATGTTTTTTTTCTAGTTTCTGTGCGGCTTGTAAAGCAATCTTTTCCACATGCTTAGACATGGCTGTAACTGGTGACAGGAAAGAGCTAGGCCAGAATTGCAAGCTCCTTTTAGTCTCTCTCCTCAAAATACACTAATTGGCAAAAGAAATTTGGTGCTAGGAGGTTCCCTTCATGTGTTAGCCCCCAATGTTTTCTTTGTCTTTGAGCGGCTTGTAAAGCACCTTTTTCCAAATGCTTAGACATAGCTGTAACTGGTGACAGGAAAGAGCTAACCCAGAATTGCAAGCTCCCTTTAGTCTCTCTCCTCAAAACAGACCAACTGGAAAAGGAAATTTGGTGCTAGGAGGTTCCCTTCACGTGATAGGCCCCAATGATATTCTTTTCTCTGTGTGGCTTGTAAAGCAAATTTTTCCACATGCTTAGACATGGCTGTAACTGGTGACAGGAAAGAGGTAGCCAAGAATTGCAAGCTCCATTTGGTCTCTCTCCTGAAAAGAGACCAAATGGAAAAACAAATTTTGTGCTAGGAGGTTCCCCTCATTTGATAGGCCCCAATGATTTTCTTTGTCTCTGACCGGCTTGTAAAGCAAACTTTTTCCACAGGCTTAGACATGGCTGTAACTGGTGACAGGAAAGAGCTAGCCAAAAATTGCAAGCTCCATTTAGACTCTCTCCTCAAAATACACTAATTGGCAAAAGAAATTTCGTGCTAGGATGTTCCCTTGATGTGTTAGCCCCCAATGCATTTGTTTGTCTCTAAGCGGCTTGTAACGCAACTTTTTTCCACCTGCTTAGACATGGCTGTAACTGGTGACAGGAAAGAGCTAGGCCAGGATTGCAAGCTCCATTTAGTCTCTCTCCTCAAAATACACTAATTGGCAAAAGAAATTTGGTGCTAGGATGTTCCCTTGATGTGTAAACCCCCATGCTTTTCTTTGTATCTGTGCGGCTTGTAAAGCAGTTTTTTCCACCTGCTTAGACATGGCTATAACTGGTGACAGGAAAGAGCTAGGCCAGAATTGCAAGCTCCATTTAGTCTCTCTCCTCAATATACAGCAAATCAAAAAAAGAAATTCGGTGTCAGGAGGTTCCCTTCATGTGTTAGCCCCCAATGCTTTTCTTTGTCTCTGTGAGGCTTGTAAAGGAACATTTTACCCATATGCTTAGACATGGCTGTAACTGGTGACAGGAAAGAGCTAGGCCAGAATTGCAAGCTCCATTTAGTCTCTCTCCTCAAAATACACTAATTGGCAAAAGAAATTTGGTGCTAGGATGTTCCCTTGATGTGTTAGACCCCATGCTTTTCTTTGTCTCTGTGCGGCTTGCAAAGCAACTTTTTTCCACCTGCTTAGACATGGCTGTAACTGGTGACAGGAAAGAGCTAGGCCAGAATTGCAAGCTCCATTTAGTCTCTCTCCTCAAAATACACTAATTGGCAAAAGAAATTTGGTGCTAGGATGTTCCCTTGATGTTTTAGCCCCCATGCTTTTCTTTGTCTCTGTGCGGCTTGTAAAGCAGCTTTTTTCCACCTGCTTAGACATGGCTGTAACTGGTGACAGGAAAGAGCTAGGCCAGAATTGCAAGCTCCATTTAGTCTCTCTCCTCAAAATACACTAATTGGCAAAAGAAATTTGGTGCTAGGATGTTCCCTTGATGTGTTAGCCCCTATGCTTTTCTTTGTCTCTGTGCGGCTTGTAAAGCAGCTTTTTTCCACCTGCTTAGACATGGCTGTAACTGGTGACAGGAAAGAGCTAGGCCAGAATTGCAAGCTCCATTTAGTCTCTCTCCTCAAAATACACTAATTGGCAAAAGAAATTTGGTGCTAGGATGTTCCCTTGATGTGTTAGCCCCCATGCTTTTCTTTGTCTCTGTGCGGCTTATAAAGCAACTTTTTTCCACCTGCTTAGACATGGCTGTAACTGGTGACAGGAAAGAGCTAGGCCAGAATTGCAAGCTCCATTTAGTCTCTCTCCTCAAAATACACTAACTGGCAAAAGAAATTTGGTTCTAGGTTGTTCCCTTGATGTGTTAGCCCCCATGCTTTTCTTTGTCTCTGTGCGGCTTGTAAAGCAGCTTTTTTCCACCTGCTTAGACATGGCTGTAACTGGTGACAGGAAAGAGCTAGGCCAGAATTGCAAGCTCCATTTAGTCTCTCTCCTCAAAATACACAAATGGCAAAAGAAATTTGGTGCTAGGATGTTCCCTTGATGTGTTAGCCCCCATGCTTTTCTTTGTCTCTGTGCGGCTTGTAAAGCAACTTTTTTCCACCTGCTTAGACATGGCTGTAACTGGTGACAGGAAAGAGCTAGGCCAGAATTGCAAGCTCCATTTAGTCTCTCTCCTCAAAATACACTAAATGGCAAAAGAAATTTGGTGCTAGGATGTTCCCTTGATGTGTTAGCCCCCATGCTTTTCTTTCTCTCTGTGCGGCTTGTAAAGCAACATTTTTCCACCTGCTTAGACATGGCTGTAACTGGTGACAGGAAAGAGCTAGGCCAGAATTGCAAGCTCCATTTAGTCTCTCTCCTCAAAATACACTAACTGGCAAGAGAAATTTGGTGCTAGGATGTTCCCTTCATGTGTTAGCCCCCAATACTTTTCTTTGTCTCTGTGTGCCTTGTAAAGCAACTTTTTCCTCATTATTAGACATGGCTGGAACTGGTGACAGGAAAGAGCTAGCCCAGAACTGCAATCTCCATTTAGTCTCTCTCCTCAAAATACACCAAATGGAAGGAGAAATTTGGTGCTAGGAGGACCGAGCCCAGTGAGTGGTGGTGAATGGTGCCACATCCAGCTGTCAGCCTGTCACTAGTGGTGTCCCCCAGGGATCAGTGCTGGGCCCCATCCTGTTCAGTATCTTTATTGATGATCTGGAGGAGGGGATTGAGTCCATCATCAGTAAATTTGCAGATGACACCAAGCTGGGAGCACATGTTGATCTGTTAGAAGGTAGAAGGGCTCTGCAGAGGGACCTTGACAGGCTGGACAGATGGGCAGAGTCCAACAGGATGGCATTGAACAAATCCAAGTGCTGGGTGCTGCACTTTGTCCACAACAACCCCATGCAGAGCTACAGGCTGGGGTCAGAGTGGCTGGAGAGCAGCCAGGCTGAGAGGGACCTGGGGGTACTGGGTGACAGCAGCTGAACATGAGCCAGCAGTGTGCCCAGGTGGCCAAGAGAGCCAATGGCATCCTGGTCTGCATCAGGAATACTGTGGCCAGCAGGAGCCAGGAAGGTCATTGTACCCCTGTACACAGCACTGGTTAGGCCACACCTTGAGTACTGTGTCCAGTTCTGGTCCCGTCAGTTTAGGAAAGATGTTGAATTGCTGGAGCATGTCCAGAGAAGGGCAACGAGGCTGGGGAGAGGCCTTGAGCACAAGCCCTATGAGGAGAGGCTGAGGGAGCTGGGGGTGTTTAGCTTGGAGAAGAGGAGGCTCAGGGGTGACCTCATTGCTGTCTACAACTACCTGAAGGGAGGTTGTAGCCAGGAGGGGGTTGGGCTCTTCTCCCAGGCAACCAGCAGCAGAACAAGAGGACACAGTCTCAAGCTGTGCCAGGGGAGGTTTAGGCTGGAAGTGAGGAGAAAGCTCTTCACAGAGAGAGTGGTTGGCCATTGGAATGTGCTGCCCAGGGAGGTGGTGGAGTCACCATCCCTGGAGGTGTTCAAGAGGGGATTGGACGTGGTACTTGGTGCCATGGTTTAGATAGTCATGAGGTTTCGGGTGACAGGTTGGACTCGATGACCTTTGAGGTCTCTTCCAGCCTTCTTGATTCTATGCTTCTATGATTCTATGTGTTAGACCCCAATGATTTATTTGTCTCTGTGCGGCTTATAAAGCGAATTTTTTCCACATGCTTAGACATGGCTGTAACTGGTGACAGGAAAGAGCTAGCACAGAATTGCAAGCTCCGTTTAGTCTCTCTCCTCAAAATACACCAAATGGAAAAAGAAATTTGGTGCTAGGAGATTCCCTTCATGTGTTAGACCCCAATGATTTACTTGTCTCTGTGAGGATTGTAAAGCAACTGTTTTCCACATGCTTAGACATGGCTGTAACTGGTGAGAGGAAAGAGCTAGACTAGAACTGCAAGCTCAATTTAGTCTCGTTCCTCAAAACACACCAAATGGAAGGAGAATTATTGTGCTAGGAGGTTCCTTCCACTGTTAGCCCCCATGCTTTATTTGTCTCTGCGAGACTTGTAAAGCAACTTTTTTCCACCTGCTTAGACATGGCTGTAACTGGTGACAGGAAAGAGCTAGCCAAGAATTGCAAGCTCCGTTTAGTCTCTCTCCTCAAAATACACCAAATGGAAAAAGAAATTTGGTGCTAGGAGGTTCCCTTCCTGTGTTAGCCCCCAATGCTTTTCTTTGTGAGGCTTGTAAAGCAACTTTTTTCCACGTGCTTAGACATGGCTGTAACTGGTGACAGGAAAGAGCTAGCCTAGAATTCCAAGATCCATTTCGTCTCTCTCCTCAAAAGAGAGCAAATGGCAAAAGAAATTTGGTGTTAGGAGATTCCTTTCATGTGTTATTCACAATGTTTTTCTTTGTCTCTGTGCGGCTTGTAAAGCAGCTTTTTTCCACCTGCTTAGACATGGCTGTAACTGGTGACAGGAAAGAGCTAGGCCAAAATTGCAAGCTCCATTTAGTCTCTCTCCTCAAAATACACTAATTGGCAAAAGAAATTTGGTGCTAGGATGTTCCCTTGATGTGTTAGCCCCCATACTTTTCTTTGTCTCTGTGCGGCTTGTAAAGCAGCTTTTTTCCACCTGCTTAGACATGGCTGGAACTGGTGACAGGAAAGAGCTAGCCCAGAACTGCAATCTCCATTTAGTCTCTCTCCTCAAAATACACCAAATGGAAGGAGAAATTTGGTGCTAGGAGGACCGAGCCCAGTGAGTGGTGGTGAATGGTGCCACATCCAGCTGTCAGCCTGTCACTAGTGGTGTCCCCCAGGGATCAGTGCTGGGCCCCATCCTGTTCAGTATCTTTATTGATGATCTGGAGGAGGGGATTGAGTCCATCATCAGTAAATTTGCAGATGACACCAAGCTGGGAGCACATGTTGATCTGTTAGAAGGTAGAAGGGCTCTGCAGAGGGACCTTGACAGGCTGGACAGATGGGCAGAGTCCAACAGGATGGCATTGAACAAATCCAAGTGCTGGGTGCTGCACTTTGTCCACAACAACCCCATGCAGAGCTACAGGCTGGGGTCAGAGTGGCTGGAGAGCAGCCAGGCTGAGAGGGACCTGGGGGTACTGGGTGACAGCAGCTGAACATGAGCCAGCAGTGTGCCCAGGTGGCCAAGAGAGCCAATGGCATCCTGGTCTGCATCAGGAATACTGTGGCCAGCAGGAGCCAGGAAGGTCATTGTACCCCTGTACACAGCACTGGTTAGGCCACACCTTGAGTACTGTGTCCAGTTCTGGTCCCGTCAGTTTAGGAAAGATGTTGAATTGCTGGAGCATGTCCAGAGAAGGGCAACGAGGCTGGGGAGAGGCCTTGAGCACAAGCCCTATGAGGAGAGGCTGAGGGAGCTGGGGGTGTTTAGCTTGGAGAAGAGGAGGCTCAGGGGTGACCTCATTGCTGTCTACAACTACCTGAAGGGAGGTTGTAGCCAGGAGGGGGTTGGGCTCTTCTCCCAGGCAACCAGCAGCAGAACAAGAGGACACAGTCTCAAGCTGTGCCAGGGGAGGTTTAGGCTGGAAGTGAGGAGAAAGCTCTTCACAGAGAGAGTGGTTGGCCATTGGAATGTGCTGCCCAGGGAGGTGGTGGAGTCACCATCCCTGGAGGTGTTCAAGAGGGGATTGGACGTGGTACTTGGTGCCATGGTTTAGATAGTCATGAGGTTTCGGGTGACAGGTTGGACTCGATGACCTTTGAGGTCTCTTCCAGCCTTCTTGATTCTATGCTTCTATGATTCTATGTGTTAGACCCCAATGATTTATTTGTCTCTGTGCGGCTTATAAAGCGAATTTTTTCCACATGCTTAGACATGGCTGTAACTGGTGACAGGAAAGAGCTAGCACAGAATTGCAAGCTCCGTTTAGTCTCTCTCCTCAAAATACACCAAATGGAAAAAGAAATTTGGTGCTAGGAGATTCCCTTCATGTGTTAGACCCCAATGATTTACTTGTCTCTGTGAGGATTGTAAAGCAACTGTTTTCCACATGCTTAGACATGGCTGTAACTGGTGAGAGGAAAGAGCTAGACTAGAACTGCAAGCTCAATTTAGTCTCGTTCCTCAAAACACACCAAATGGAAGGAGAATTATTGTGCTAGGAGGTTCCTTCCACCTGTTAGCCCCCATGCTTTATTTGTCTCTGCGAGACTTGTAAAGCAACTTTTTTCCACCTGCTTAGACATGGCTGTAACTGGTGACAGGAAAGAGCTAGCCAAGAATTGCAAGCTCCGTTTAGTCTCTCTCCTCAAAATACACTAATTGGCAAAAGAAATTTGGTGCTAGGATGTTCCCTTGATGTGTTAGCCCCCATGCTTTTCTTTGTCTCTGTGCGGCTTGTAAAGCAGCTTTTTTCCACGTGCTTAGACATGGCTGTAACTGGTGACAGGAAAGAGCTAGGCCAGAATTGCAAGCTCCATTTAGTCTCTCTCCTCAAAATACACTAATTGGCAAAAGAAATTTGGTGCTAGGATGTTCCCTTGATGTGTTATCCACCATGCTTTTCTTTGTCTCTGTGCGGCTTGTAAAGCACCTTTTTTCCACCTGCTTAGACATGGCTGTAACTGGTGACAGGAAAGAGCTAGGCCAAATTGCAAGCTCCATTTAGTCTCTCTCCTCAAAATACACTAAATGGCAAAAGAAATTTGGTGCTAGGATGTTCCCTTGATGTGTTAGCCCCCATGCTTTTCTTTGTCTCTGTGCGGCTTGTAAAGCACTTTTTTCCACCTGCTTAGACATGGCTGTAACTGGTGACAGGAAAGAGCTAGGCCAGAATTGCAAGCTCCATTTAGTCTCTCTCCTCAAAATACACTAAATGGCAAAAGAAATTTGGTGCTAGGATGTTCCCTTGATGTGTTAGCCCCCATGCTTTTCTTTGTCTCTGTGCGGCTTGTAAAGCAACTTTTTTCCACCTGCTTAGACATGGCTGTAACTGGTGACAGGAAAGAGCTAGGCCAGAATTGCAAGCTCCATTTAGTCTCTCTCCTCAAAATACACTAAATGCAAAAGAAATTTGGTGCTAGGATGTTCCCTTGATGTGTTAGCCCCCATGCTTTTCTTTGTCTCTGTGCGGCTTGTAAAGCAACTATTTTCCACCTGCTTAGACATGGCTGTAACTGGTGACAGGAAAGAGCTAGGCCAGAATTGCAAGCTCCATTTAGTCTCTCTCCTCAAAATACACTAAATGGCAAAAGACATTTGGTGCTAGGAGGTTCCCTTCATGTGTTAGCCCCCATGCTTTTCTTTGTCTCTGTGCGGCTTGTAAAGCAGCTTTTTTCCACCTGCTTAGACATGGCTGTAACTGGTGACAGGAAAGAGCTAGCGCAGAATTGCAAGCTCCATTTAGTCTCTCTCCTCAAAATACACTAAATGGCAAAAGAAATTTGGTGCTAGGATGTTCCCTTGATGTGTTAGCCCCCATGCTTTTCTTTGTCTCTGTGCGGCTTGTAAAGCAGCTTTTTTCCACCTGCTTAGACATGGCTGTAACTGGTGACAGGAAAGAGCTAGGCCAGACTTGCAGGCTCCATTTAGTCTCTCTCCTCAAAATACCCCAAATGGAAAAGAAATTTGGTGCTAGGAGGTTCCCTTCATCTGTTAGCCCCCAATGCTTTTCTTTGTCTCTGTGAGGCTTGTAAAGCAACTTTTTTCCACGTGCTTTGGCATGGCTGTAACTGGTTACTGGAAAGAGGTAGCCTGGTATTGCAAGCTCAATTTATTCTTTCTCCTCAAAATATACCAAATAAAAACAGAAATTTAGTGCTCGGAGGTTCCCTTCATGTGTTAGCCCCCAATGCTTTGCTTTGTCTATGGGCGGCTTGTAAAGCAACTTTTTTCCACCTACTTATGCATGGATGTAACTGGTGATGGGAAAGAGGTAGCCTAGAATTGCAAGCTCCATTTAGTCTCTATCCTCAATATACACCACCTAACCTTAAACCTAACCCTAACCCTAACACTAACACTAAACCTAAACCTAACCTAAACCCTAACCCTAACACTAACCCTAACCATAAACCCTAACCCTAATCCTAAACCCTAACCCTAACCCTAACGCTAACCCTAACCCTAAGCCTAAACCTAACCCTAACCCTAAACCTAACCCTAATAACACTAACCCTAACCCTAACCCTAACACTAAACCTAACCCTAATAACACTCACCCTAACCCTAACCCTAACACTTACCCTAACCCTAAAAGCTAGCCGTAACCCTAACCCTAACCATAACCCAAACCCTAATCCTAACACTAACCCTAATCCTACCCATAACCCTAGCCCTAACCGTTACGCTAACACTAACCCTAACCCTAACCCTATCCCTAACACTAACCCTAACCCTAACCCTAAACCTAACACTAACACTAACCCTAACGCTAACACTAACCCTAACCCTAACCCTAACCCTAATAACCCTAACCCTAACACTAACCCTAACCCCAACCCTAACCCTAACCGTAACCCTAAATTTAACCCTAACCCTAACCCTAACACTAACCCCAACCCTAACACTAACCCCAACCCTAACCCTAACCCTAACCCTAACCTAACCCTAACCCTAACCCTAACCCTAACCCTAACCCTAACCATAACCCTAACCTAACCCTAACCCTAACCCTAACCCTAACCCTAACACTAACCCTAATCCTACCCTTAACCCTAAACCTTAACCCTAAACGCTAACCGTAAACCCTTACCCTAAACCTAACCCTAACCTTAACCTTAACCGTAATCCTAACCCTAACCCTAAACCTAACCCCAACCCTAACGCTAACCCTAACCCTAACACTAACACTAACCCTAACTCTAACCCTATACCCTAACCCTAAACCTAACCCTAATCCTAACCCCAACCCTAACCCTAACCCTAGCCCTAGCCACTAACCTTAACACTAACCCTAACCCTAAACCTAACAATAAGGGGTTGAAAAGCAACCTTTTTCCACATACTTATACATGGCTGTACCTGGTGACAGGAAAGAACTAGCCCAGAATTGCAAGCTCCATTTAGTCTCTCTCCTCAACATACACCACCTAACCTTAACCCTAACCCTAATCCCAACACTAAACCTAAACGTAACCCTAAAACTAACCTTAACCCTAACCCTAACACTAAGCCTAACCCTAAACCCTAAAACTAACCCTAAACCTAACCCTAACACTAAACCTAATCCAAACCCTAACCCTAACCCTAACCCTAAATCTAACCCTAAGGGGTTGAAAAGCAACCTTTTTCCACCTGCTTAGACATGGCTGTAACTGGTGACAGGAAAGAGCTAGCCTAGAATTGCAAGCTCCATTTAGTCTCTCTCCTCAAAATACACCAAATGGCAAAAGAAATTTGGTGCTAGGAGGTTCCCTTCATGTGTTAGCCCCCATGCTTTTCTTTGTCTCTGTGAGGCTTGTAAAGCAACTTTTTTCCACCTGCTTAGACATGGCTGTAACTGGTGACAGGAAAGAGCTAGGCCAGAATTGCAAGCTCCATTTAGTCTCTCTCCTCAAAATACACCAAATGCCAGGGGGTCTGGGGGGAGGCCCCTTGGAGAGAGGCCCTTTGGGAAAGGTTCCCTATGGGGGGAAGCAAAGGGAGCTTGGTTGTGCTTTTCTGTTGTTTGTATATATTTATAAATGTTGTGAATTTTGTCTATTTGTACATATTCATTGCATTTCATCATAGATTGTATATCTGCTTGTAAATACAGCTTGCATTTGCTTCCAGACTGAGCTAGCCTGGTTATTGTTGGTGTGGGGGGATTTCAGCTCACACTGACACAACACCACTTGAGCTCCTGCCCCTCCAATCAATTGTCTGAGGGCCTTGAATTCCTTTTTAATCGTCCTGGTGCCCTTCTTATCAATCTCATCACTTCCAGCCTGGATTATCCTAATGGGTAATAGTCAGTGGGATGGATTAGCTTTGGGAGTCTCCTTGTGATGTCCCTTATCTGGGCCCCAGGGAGGCTGCAGACTTCCCTATGGGATGGGTTGGGATGACCTATGGGTCCCTCTGTTCCCCTCAGGAGAGAGTCTCCAAGAACTATAACCCTTCTCTTTTTCTTTATGGTGATGGTCCTTATGGCTGGTGGGGACTGCTTTGCCTTAGGTATATCCTTAGGTGGTTCCTCTTCAGCCCTCTTATCCACATTGCCCTCGGCCTGCAGGGCCTCGTACTTATTGTGCAAGGGCAACAGGGGAGGGGAAGAGGGCCGGGATGGGTTCCCCTTGCTTCTTCTGACAGGGACCTGTATCCATCCCTCCCTGTTTCTGGGGATGCCTCCCTCGACAGGGGAGGTCTGCAAAGCCTGCTCCCAGATGTCTAACTCCTGTTCACGTTCCCATATAGTCCTGAGCCTTGCTACTTCATCTTTTAGCTCAGCAACTTCATCCTTGAGCTCAGCCACCAGATTGAGGAGAAAATTCACCTGGTCACACCTGACACAGGTGTTGTCTCCTTCATCCTCCATTCCAAGTGCCAGGCTCCAGCAATCTCTTTGGATAGCAGCCTGGATGCCTGTGTGCTTTAAATATTATTTTTCACATGGAATATGTGTTTTAAGTGTCTTCTTTTGTTGTGCATTCTTAGACTTTCTGGGAGAAGACTAAGAAAGGAACAATTTCACTGTTACAGAGATTATGTCATTTCATGAAGAAAATTACAGACTGAAAAATTATATCCATTCTACATAAAAAGAGCCAGGAAGAAAGCAGTTTGGGCTATCAGTGCTGCCATTTTTCTATTTCTCCTCTGTTCAGTTCTAGACTAGCCAGCAATAGGGATGGCAAAGAGCTGCATCTCAGGCTTTACATCAGAGCAATATATTGTGCTTGCTTGATGCTGGCAAGTCTTCCACCCTAGAACATAGCAGGTGACTCTGAGACACATGAATTTCCTTCTCACAGTTCATAAGGACTACTTGGAAGGCCCAGATTTGATGTGCAGGTGCACACTGCTGTGTAGGTGCCCAAGGACAAGGGCTGAGCATATATTGGGCTATATATTTCAGCCTTAATCCTGGTGAGAAAGACCAGGGCCAGGATGAATGTGGAATGAAACTAAAGGAAAGCCCTTGGACCACAGTTCATCCCCTGCTGGAGCCCTTAGCACAAGCAGCATCTCAGAAGAGACAGACTGGTTTGTGTGAGCCTTTCTCTTATGTCAGTCATTCCCAGCTGTCTCAGCATCTGAGAGGTAAATGCTGCAAAGATTTAAAATAAGTAAAGAGCCCAGCTCAGGACTGGACCTGTGTGGCTGGTAGCAGTCTTGCAGAAAGGGACCTGGAGGTTGTGGTGACTGCAAGCTCAACATGAGTCAGCAGAGAACTGGCAGCAACAAAGGCAAATCAGATCCTGGGCTGCATCCACAGGGACATTACTAGCAGAGACAGAGACATGATCAATCCAATCTGTGCAGACCAGGCTGCACCTAGAGTACTGTATCCAGTTCTGGTCCCCACAATTCAAGAAAGACATGGACAAGCTGGGGAGAGTCCATGGAGCACTATAAAAAATGATCAAAGGGCTGGAGAACCTGCCCTACAAGGAAAGACTGAAAGAATTAGATCTTTTCTCTATGGAGAAAAGAAGGCTTAAAGTACTTAAGGGCAGGCACAAAGAGGAGAAAGGCTCTCTTCACAAGGAGCCACATGCAGAAGATAAAGGGCAAAGGATATAAATTGCACTGGGAGAGATAAGAAAGATATAAGAAAGAAATTTCTTATTTCAGTCAGTCACTGGAACAACCTCCTCAGGGACATGGTAGTGATCATCACTGGAGGTTGTCAACATGCAGTTGGATAATATCATCAAACCTCCCTTTCCCGTGAAAGGTTGGGTCAGATGACCTTTCAAGGTCCTTTCCCATCAGGGCTGTTCTGTGGTTCAGTGATTTTATGACTTGGAGCAGGCTTACCCTGCATGTAGGGCAAGGGAAAGATCCAAATCAATTAGCAGGACCAGCCCTTTGTGCCCTTTCCCCAGCCCTGCCCCAAGAGGAGATCTTGCCAGAGATGTGTTGGCAATCCCCTGCCAGAGGCAGGTCACACAGGAACACATCCAGGAACACATCCAGGTAAGCTTTGAAGGTCTCCAGAGAAGGAGACTCCACAACCTCTCTGGGCAGCCTGCTCCAGGGCTCCAGCACCCTCACAGTGACAAAGTTTTCCCTTCTGTTCCTATGGCACCTCCTCTGCTCCAGCTTGCCCCCAGTGCCTCTTGTCCTGTCCTTGGACATCCCTGGGCAGAGCCTGGCTCCAGCCCTGGACATCTTTAACCCCAGCAATGAGGGCAGCCCTCAGGCTCCTCTGCTCCAAGCTCTGAGCCGCAGCTCCCTCAGCCTGTGCTCACATGGAGATATGCCACTGCCTGCAGCAGCTTTGTGGCTCTGTGCTAGACTCTCCCAAGCAGTTCCCTGAGGTCCTTCTTGAACTGAGGAGCCTTCTTCCAGCTGTTGCTTTTTCCCAAGCAGGCACTGTTACAGAACAGGCTCCCTCAGTTGGACTCTGCTCTGGATTTACCTGGGACAAGTGCTCAGTTGCACCAAAACTGCACACAGTGAGATTCTGGTGAGCTGGCTGGATGCTGGCCATCGCTGCTACATCACAGGACAAGCTGGGTGTGAGTGCACTGTGATTTGTTTTGCTTGCCTCTTTCCCGTGCTCTGCAGCATGCTGCATCAGTGCTCCTTGCCCGAGAGAAGTGGGGGCAAGCGGCAGGCAGAGGCGGCGATGCCATCGCCTCCTCAGTGTGACTGCAGGCCGACTGCAGCAGATTCAGATGCCACCCCTAGCTGGAAGGGTGACAACGTCCCACACGCTGCCTCCATACCCTCAAAGCTCAGCCAGTCTGCCCTAGTTAACAAACCCCCTCAGACAGGTGGGGAGCTTCTACTGCCCTTATTCTTTGACAATGCAAACTGAACACCTGGGCAGCAGCAGAAGGCTGATTATTCTCCAGCTCAGTCTTCACAGGAGAACTGCCCTGCATGCTCTGATTCTGCTTCCTGACCACAAGATGTCTCCTATAAACCGTGGAAATAGCCAATGGCTGTGGGACAGCCTGGGGAGGTGGACACATGGACAACACACAGCCCTGGCACTTTGACTCTGTCTTGCACCTGCCTGGGATGAAAATTGACTCAGATTCATCCCTTTTCCATCAATTCCAGTAAGACAAAGTGTGGAGTGTGGAAATGATTTATTAATTTTAGAGTCATAGAATCATTAAAGTTGGAAAAGACCTTTAATGCCATGGAGTCCAACTGCCAATCTCACACCACCATGGCCACTAAACCATGTCCCAGAGCACCATGTCCGCAACATTTCTTGAACACCTCCAGGCATGGGGACTCCACCACCTCCCTGGGCAGCCTGTTCCAATCCCTGACCACTCTTGCAGCAGAGACATTTTTCCTCATCTCCTAAAACCCTCATGGTTTAGGAGGCCATTTCCTCTCATCCTATCAGTCATTACTTGGGAGAGCAGATGGAAACCCACTTTTCTCCAACCTCCCTTCAGAGAGCTGCAGAAAGCAATGAGGTTTCCCCTCAGCCCCCTCTTCCCCACACTAAAAACCCCCAGCTCCTCCCCAGCCCTGTTCTCCAGACCCTTCCCCAGCTTTGTTGCCCTTCTCTGGACCTGCTCCAGCCCTCAATGTCCTTCTTGGAGTGAGATGCCCAGAAGTGACCCCAGCACTCAAGGTGTGGTCTCACCAGTGCTGAATACAGGGCCATGATCTCTCCCCTGTTCCTGCTGTCCACACCATTGCTGATCCCAGGCCAAGATGCTGGTGGCCTTCTTGGCCACCTGTGTGGCAGTTGCAACCACACTCTACCACTACCCTACCCTAACCCCCCACCCCTACCCCTGCCCAGAAGGAAAGACCTCAAGGTGAGGCTTGTGAGGAGCTGATCTTTATCAGCTTGTTCTTTCTGGTGCCCCTCAGCTTAAGGTCCTTTTATTTGCTTGGAGAGCAACTAATTGAGCAACTGCCCACAGCCAAACCTAGAGGGGTATCAATGGAGCTCTGCTATGGAAAGGAGCTGTGGCTCTTGCTCCACAGAAGCAGCCTTTGCATCTTGGAAATTCTCCCCTTTAGAAGGCAACCTAAGGAACCTCCTACCACCTCCCCCACCTTGGTGAGTACATCCACCTATCCTGGGTATCCCTGGGAGATTCCTTTTCTGAGTGAGTTGTGTGCACGGTTTGCCTCATCTCTCCAAACAGTTCCACGAGTTTAATTAGTTGGGCAGCAGCATTTTCTCATCCTGCAGCTGGCGTTTCCTTGTGTTGGAAGGCAGAGCAGCTTTCACTGTAAAAAAGCACTGGCTGGCAGCCCCCCTGCTTTGTCTCTTTCCTTCACGACAGCCTGGGCACACACTGCCTCATCTTCAGCTGCTGTCAACAAACACAGATTCACAGATGGGACCCTCGAAGGGCATCTTGTCCAATTCTCCTCCAGTCAGCATGGACACCTCCAACTAGAACAGGCTGCCCAGGGACACATCAAGTCTGATCTGGATTGTGTCCAGGAACAGAGGCTTCACCACATCTCTGGGCATCCTGCTCCAGTGTCTCACCACCCTCATTGTGCAGAAATTCCTCCTGATGTCCAACCTAAATCTGCCCTGCTCCAGTTCCAAATCATTGCCTCTGGTCCTGTCCCTGCAGGCCCTTCTGAACAGTCCCTCCCCTGCCTTCCTGTAGGTGCCCTTCAGATATTGAAATGCAGCTCTAAGGTCTCCCTGGAGCCTTTTCCAGGCTGAACAGCCCCAACTCTCTCAGCTTGTTCTTGTAAGAGAGGTTCTCCAGTCCTCTGATCATCTTTGAGTACTCCTCTGAACCCTCTCCAGCAGGTCCATGTCCTTCTTGTGCTGAGGGTCTCATAGCTGGACACAGGTTTGCAGGTGAGGTCTCACCAGAGCAGAGTGACAGAATCATCTCTCTCTTTTTCATGCTTCTTTGGATGTAGCCCAGGCTGCCATTGGACTTCTGGTCTGGAAGTGCCCATTGCTGGCTCCTGTCTAGCTTCTCACCCACCAGGAGCCCCAAGTCCTTCTCTGCAGGGTTGCTCTCAATCTCATCACCCCCAGCCTCCATTGATATCAAGGGTTGCCCTGACCTAGGTGTAGGACCTGGCACTTGGCCTTATTGAACTTCATGGGATTCTCCACAAACCTCTCCAGTTTGTCCAGGTCCCTCTGGATGGCATCCTATCCTTCAGTCTTATCAACTCAGCTTGCAAATGATATCTAACCCAATTTTCCTTGACCAAGTGAAAGTGAGAGTTTTCCTTTTCTCCAGACCTTTCCTCCTTATCTTCAAGGCATGAGATTCCCAAGGGACAGCCTTTACCAGTAAAGACTGAAAGTAAGGTGGCATTCAGTAACTCCTTCTCTGTATGCTCTGTCACCAGGGCACCCACCTCATTTAGCAGTGGTCCCACACTTTCCCTGCTCTTCCTTTTCCTACTGATGTATTTGAAGAAGCCCTTCTTGTTGTATCTGACATCCCTTGACAGATTTAATTCCAAATTGGTCTTAGCCCTCCTCATCGCCTTCTAGCATACTCTGACAGTGTTGCTATATTCCTCCCAAGTGGCCAGTCCCTCTTTCCACAAGTTGTGAACTTTCTTCTTCCATTTCAGTTTTTTTCCAGCAGCTCCTTGCTCATCCATGCAGGTCTCCTGCCTCCTTTGCTTGCTTTCTTACTTGTAGGGATGCACTGATTTTCAATTTGGAGGAGGTGGTGCTTGAATATGAACCAGTTCTCTTGTGTCCCTGTACCCTCTAGAGCCCAAACCCACAGGATTCCCCCAGGCAGGTCTTTGAAGAGGCCAAAGGTAGCTCTCCTGCAGTCCAGAGTTGTAATCCTGCTTATTTGCCCTGCTTTTTCCACACAGGATCCTGAACTCATGGACACTGCTGCCAAGGCTGCCCCAACCTTCACAACCCTGATCAGGTAGTCTTTGTTTGTTAGTACAAAGTCTAGCAGCAGTCCTCTCCTCACTGGCTCCTCCATCACCTCTGTCAAACAATTATCATCAGTGCTCTGTAGAGGCTGTGTGTACCTAGCTGCATAGCTTCTCCAGCAAATATCAGGGTGGTTGAAGAGGACCCTGAGAACCAGGGTCTATAATTCCAAAACTATTTCAGTTGTCTCTAGAAGGCCTCGTTGACTTCCCCTTTCTGCCCAGGTGGCCTCTAGTAAACACCCACAACAGTACCACCCATATTAGCCTGCCTCTTACCTTTAACCCATAAGCTCTTGGCTTGTGCTTCATTCATCCTAGGCAGAGCCGAACACACCCCAGCTGCTCTGCTCCTTCTCACCAAGATTAACTCCACCTCCTCCTTTCTGGAGTATCTTTCCTAAAAAGTGCATGGTGATCCACCACAGCTTTTCAGTCAGAAGAGCTCTCTCATGGCTCTGTACAATGAAATCATGGCCCTGGGCCTTTCTGATACCCCATGGTGCAGGTGGTGGTGTACAGGCATTTCAGAGGTGTAATCAAGCATGCACCACATATGGGTGCAGGAGGATCCACCATAGCCATGCACGCCCTTGAGGTGGTTGGTCTTCTGGTTTTCATCTTGGAGGGCAGCCAGGGATCATTTTTTGCCATTCTGATTGGTCTGGCTTCTTACTTAGTTGGAGCGGTTGGCATGACCCATTTACAGTGCTGCCCCCCAAGCCCTTCAGTTTAGTACAAGGTTGAGTCTCTGTCCTGGTTCGAGCTACAGCAGAAGGAATTCTGTTCAGTGCTTTGGCTCTTCAGCTCAGTCTCTCCTCAGTAGCTGCACGCTCTGAGGATGGCAGCATGTTTTTGCACAGTGGCTGCTTCTAGGAGTGATAACAATGGTCAGAGTTAGCACCAAGGGGTGCAGACTGAGGGCACTGCTACATCCTCTGTGCTGCCTCGGGAGGTGCAGAAAGGCCACACCTGCAAGGAGGAGTGGACAGGACAGGTGACCCTAAACTGACCCACAAGGGATTCCATCCCATGGACATTCAGTAGATGACTAGGGTCAAGCCTCTTCTTCAATGACCAGCATCTGAGAAGGCTTTTCTTGTAGCAGAGTTATTGTTAAGCTTATGCATTACTGGCATAAGCTTCACAGTGGAGCTGTTTGCATGCAAAACTGCAGCGTGAGGTCAGAGCTGAAGCACTGAGGGTGACAGAATCAGCTGGAGAGAGAGATGTAGCTGCACCAACTTCACACCCATCCTTGCTTTAGAGAAGGAGCAGGCTCTGGCAAGTGAAGTGTGGCAAGAAGAGCCCCTTTGAGCCTGGTGGCTGCAGCCCTGTATGCTGAGGCCTGGGCAGCAGCTTTCCTGCCCATAAGGCTGCTTGGAACTCTTTTTGTCTGTCCATCCCAGTGGATGTCTTTGCACGCCCGGTGCAAAGACATAGCAAAACTATGATGTCCACAGTCATGAGAGTACCTGACCTGTTTCCTCTCTCTTTGAGACAGCCAAGGGAGCCCATAGCACCTGAGCTGTGTGAGCTGCACCCATCCCAAACCTGCAGCCATTGCTGCTCCTCCTGGGCAGTGCCAGTCCTTCCTGCTGCTCTGCCAGAAGGACACAGAGTGCAGTGTGCAGGGTGAGAGCAAACGACCAACAGAGAGATTGAAATGAGGCTCCTGTTCTTATCTGGGGTAGTATCACATTGCTGATTGCAGAGACAGCTGCCATTTGGGCTCCCCAGTTCAAGAAGGACAGGGATAGACTAGAGAGTGTCCAAAGGAGGCTACAAGGATGCTGAAGGGACTGGAACATCTCTCTGGTGAGGAAAGGCTGACAGCCCTGGGGCTGTTCAGCCTGATCAATGTTTATAAATATCTAAGGGGTGAGCGTCAAGAAGGGATCAGGCTCTGTTCAGTGGTGTCCTGTGATAGGACAAGGGGCAATGGATATACACTGGAACCCAGGAAGTTCCACTTCAACATCAGGAAAATCTTTGGTGTGAGGGTGCTGGAGCCCTGGAGCAGGCTGCCCAGGAGGTTGTGGAGTCTGTTCTCTGGAGACTTTCCAAACCCACCAGGATGTGTTCCTGTGTGACCTGCTCTGGGTGACCCTGGCAGGGGGATTGGACTTGGACGGTCTCCAGAAGTCACTTCCAACCCTACCATTCTGTGACTCTGTGATTCTATTATCTGAGAATGGCCTTTAAAATACAGAGAGCAGCACGTCAGAGAAGCAAGCAGAAATACAGCTTGTGAATGCTGTGCTGATTGCTGTGGAGTTTCAGAAGGTGCAGAAGCCCTGTCACAGGGAAGGCAGCAGCAGTACTGACTGGGACTCCTTGACCAGGACTTTCAGAGCAGCATGGTGGATTCTGGGTTCCTCTGAGGTTCAGTGAGACAATGCTGGCACTGCCAGAATGTGGTCAGACAGAAACATGCCAGTTGACTCACCTCGTTAAATGCTACACAGGGAACCAAGTGCTGCCTGGCTCTTGCGTCTTGGATTATTTTGTTGTTGTGGTTTGGTTTGGGCTTTTGGTTGCTTTTTTTGTTGTTTGTTTTTAATTAACCATTTGCAGAGAGCAACAGGAATTATTTAAGCTTTCTAGCTGACCATAGAGCAAGCTCTGATTTAATTCTCTGCTTTGAGAAAGAGTCACAGTGCTGTAGCACATAAAATCCAGCTGCAGCTTACATGGGAGTTTAATGCTTTTGAATACTTCATAAATTAAAACCATATCAATTTTTTCAGTATCACTTCTTTTAAATTTATTCCTAGAAAGTGATATTTTCACAGCTCTCTTATAACATTTGGGGTATTTCTACCCTTTTGTCAGTGAGTGTCTCTGCTTATAGAGGACATGATGAATTAGTGATTTTTTTTTTTTACTCAGTATTTCGTTCATTTTCCCTTAGTCAGAAAGTCCTTTGGTTTGCCCTAATACTGAAGGGGGAAAAAAGTGTTGAGGCTTTTTTTCAGGAAACTTAATTTTGTGAACTTCCCTTTCACTTCATTTCATGTAATTTCATGGCTCAGAGAACTGGGGGTGGTTAGCCTGGAGAGGAGGAGGCTGAGAGGAGAACTTAGCAACACGTACAAATATCTAAGTGGTGGGTGTCAGGAGGATGAGGCCAGACTCTTCTCAGTGGTCCTCAGGAATGGGGCAAGAGGTAATGAGCATAAACTTGACCACAGGAACTTCCATCTAAACATGAGGATTAACTTCTTTACTGTGAGGGTGCAGAGCCCTGGAGCAGGCTGACAGAGAGGTAGTTAGAGTCTCCTTCTCTGGAGATGGATCCACCTGGATGTGTTCCTGTGTGACCTGCCCTAGGTGACCCAGCTCTGGCAGGGACTCCATCCATGATCTCTGGAGGTTCCTTCCAACCCCTGTCTGTGATTCTGTAAACAACTGGCATTTGCCAATGTACTTACTTCTCTAGCTGAAGCTCTTGCTTCCCCTGCCACCGCTCGTGGGAGCCAGAGGTATAAATGTGCTCATGAATTTAAATTCACTTATTCTAAACAAAGTGTCTATGTGAGTCACAGGAAAAGCCTGACAAGGCAAAATGTCCAAGAGTTCAAAGCTTACCCTTTCATCTGCAGTCTCCTCTGCTCCCTTCAAAAGAGGATTTGCCTTCCAGAGCAGGCAGCATTTCCCTTCATGAATGTAGGAAGACCAACACCTGTGCTGATGGGTTTGCACATACAGAACATCACAGGAACGGGTTTTTGGGTTCATGCTGGATGCTGAGAGGGAATTCTTTCCCCTAGACCATTTCTCCACATGTGGCCATAGCAGCTCTGCTTCTTCTGAATAACAGATTACCACTGGAATCCTCACAAGAGCCAAAGACAGGAAGGTCTCCCAGGGTGCCTTTGAAAGTCTTTCTTCAAAGGCTGTCCAGCTCCAGTCATTCTGAAGCTGCAGTTTATTTTTGTTAAGTTTTCCAAGAAGCCTTGCAGCTGCATGGCCTTGGGACACTTCTGCTGATTGTTTGTATTTGACCTGGGTAGTGCCAAGGAACCGGAAGCTGCTTCCTGGCTTCCATGAGAGGGTGCAGGTGAATTTTGTTAATTTGGAGCCAACAGCAACCAAGAGGCTGACTGGAAGAAGCTGCCCAGATGCCAACAGCAATTACTAACAAAATAATTACAGGAGAAAAAAAAAAATCTGAGGGAGTGGTGAAATACAAGAAAAATGACATTGAAATACATGTTAGGAAACAGCACTGCTTGTCTAGTGACATGGGCTGAAAAACCCAGTCCATTTAAAATACCTCTCAGACCCCAGGGGCATCCCTTTGTAACCTGTTGTCTTTGAGCTGGTGAGCAGCCACAGGCACTCGAAGGGAAACCCTCGGCTCTGAAATCCACTTTTCCCTTTTGATCTGGGTTCCCAGTCTCAGAGACGTCACACAGCAAGCAGAGCATTTTCTAGTTTCACTGCACTGGACACTTCAACAGCTCCCTCTGCATTCCCTGGGCTGTAATGGGGCCTAGAGTTTTGTTGGCCACTTCACACATGGGACTAGCAAGAGTTGTTTCAGTTACTGTAGATTAGATTAGGAAATCATCTAACAGACTGCCTGTGGACTCTCACTGTGGGAACTGTGCACACAAACCACAAAAACACATGCACATGC
Source organism: Indicator indicator (assembly GCF_027791375.1). Lineage (NCBI taxonomy): Eukaryota > Metazoa > Chordata > Aves > Piciformes > Indicatoridae > Indicator > Indicator indicator. Next base: position 11,488,998 of record NC_072040.1, read on the forward strand.
TTGCAAGGAGCAGGTGAAAGATCACAGCACTTAGCTGACCAAACAACCCCTGTGCCAAAAGGCAGGATGGATGCCAGCAGTCATCTTCAAATAGCCAGCAAGCTCCTAGACTGAGTTTCTGCACTGGTCTTCTGGCTCGCTGATCCCTTCAGCACATGCCATCCAAAGCTGTGCATTCCACAGCCTTCTGATCAGTAGCAGGCACTGGGGTCTAGCACAAGTGAGTATGCTCAAGTGTGGGTGCAACCTGACAGGCAGTGCCAGACCCCAGAGTGCCAGACACTGGCTGATCTGCTGCTCCCTTCTGCTCCTAAACAGTGAGCGAGCCCCTTATAACACTCAGGAAAGCAGGTGATTAACTTGGGCAATGGGAAATGACAGGGTCTGTCTTCAACCTGGGACTGTCAGGATGAAGCTTGCCCTGATACAGAAGAAGCTGGGACAGGGTTTGTCACATTTAAAGCAGAAGTGGCCCTGAAAAACAGGCATTGAGAGACCCTGCAGGCTCAGGAACGTCACTGACTCATGGACACTTTGCAAATGCCAAGGACAAACAAGACTCATACCCCAGACATAGGAACAGTCCTACCCCCATTATCTTTCTCCAAAATATTTCGCTGATGTTGTTAAGAAGAGGGTTATGGCCCTTTGGAGAAGGGTTAATCCAGCGTGTTCTCAACTGTCCAAGTGTATCTAAATGTTTTGTTTCAGGATGGCTTGTCTGCTTCCATCTGCTAGAGGGTAGGGAAGGGAGGGATCTGGGTAAGTGAGATCCATGGGCCAAGGCTCATTGGATGAAATGCAGCAATAGCAAGGGCCAGGTCCTGTACCTGGATCACAACAACCCCATGGGGAGCTACAAACTTGGGGATTTGTGGTTGGAAAGCTGCACTGGGAGAGGGACCTGGAGGTGTTGGTTGGCAGTCACTGACCATGAGCCAGCAGTGCCCAGGTGGCCAAGAAAGCCAAAGGCATCCTGGCTTGGGTCAGAAGCAGGGTGGGCAGCAGGGACAGGAGGTGACCATCCCCCTGTGCTCAGCACTGGGGAGGCCACACCTCGAGTGCTGTTCAGCTCTGGGCCCCTCACTGCAGGAAGGACATTGAGGGGCTGGAGCCTGTCCAGAGAAGGGCAATGAGGCTGGAGAAGGGCCTGGAGCCCCTGGGCTAGAGGAGGGGCTGAAGGAGCTGGGGGTGTTCAGGCTGGAGAAGAGGAGGCTGAGGGAGACCTCAGTGCTCTCTACAGCTCCCTGAAGGGAGGTTGGAGTGAGGAGGGGGCAGCATCTGCTCCTTGGTGGCAAGGGACAGGAGCAGAAGAAGTGGTTCCAAGCTGCACCATGGGAGGTTCAGGCTGGGTGCTAGGAAATATTGGAAGGGTTCTCAAACCTTGGAATGGTCTGCCCAGGGCCGTGCTGGAGTCACCATCCCTGAGAGTGTTCCAGCAGCTGTGGCCCTGGTGCTTAGGGACATGGTTTGGTGTTGACCCTGCAGTGCTGGGTCTTGGGTTGGACTGGATGAGCTTGGAGGTCTCTCCCAACTGGATGTATTCTGTGATTCTGTCATTACACATCATGAGTTTGTCATGGTTTAGGTCCCTCATTTCCCCTATCCTCTGGGATTTCTAACTGAATTCCATTTTCCATCAGGAACATTAAAGTCCCTTCTCACTGTGTTATGATGCATCAGAGATGACCCAAGCTCACATTTTAAACCCAAAATATTTTGGAACTTCCCATGTTTTATTTCTCTTACCAAATATAGAACAAAAGCAGTAATATAGGACAATGTAGCACACAGACTGATTTTCAACAGGGTTTACATTGAGGGAATAAGGAGTAGGGCAAGAAAAATCTAGTGCACTGGCACATCCCACTTTAATAGAAGTGAAAGGAACAGGGAGCAGAGTAGGCAGCACCTGAGCACACCTCAACGCCATGCATTTCTCTGCACATTAACTAGCATTAGGAAGAAAAAAAAAAAAGGAAAAAAAAGCAATACTTCCCTTTCTTAGAATGACTCCCAAACTGCAGCAATGTATGTTGACAAAAACTCTCCTTTCTAAAAAGAAAGAACGAAATTTTCTTTTTTATAGCTTCCACTTCCAGATTCATAGCAGGTACTGAGGTCTCCTAAGCCTTTTCTTCCCTTCAGAAGAATACAAGCATGAAGCAGCTGTGAGATGGCCTCACTGGCTTCAGCACTCTGCAGGGGGAGTGCCAGTTGGGTTCTGCTCTGCTCCTGTCCCCTCCAAGAGCCAGAGGCTCAGGAAGCAGGATGACAAACAGCAGGACAATTCAGGAGCAGCTCAGCAGCACTCTTCCTTATCTATTCTTTCCTGTATGCTTTTTCTTCCCAAGCAAGATGTGGAGAAGGAAAGAGCCACTGCCATTTTCCCACAAGAGCTGTTGCACTATGGGAGGTCCATCCCAGCTCTGCCTTCCTACCTGACTGCAAAGAAGTGATGGCTTGACTTTTGGAGCCGTGGGAATGGAGCAACAGAGGGTATGCAGATAGAGGTTTTGGAGCACGTTCCTTAGCTCTGCTGAGCTCCTATGAGTGCAGCGAGACCGTGCAAAAGTTTACTGCCAGAGCACTGTGGGTGCATTGCTAAGACATCCTGGCATTTCCCTGACATCTGCATGGGAGGCTTCCTACATTTCAAACCACTGTATCCAGTTTGGAAGTAGAGGTGTTTGTGTGTAACTCAGCTGGCAAAGCTGCTTCCTTCTGACAAGAGCAAGCAGCAGACTTCCACCTTGCAAGTGTCAGAGCAATGAGGCAGTCATCAAGAGCAATCTTAGCCTAAGAAGTTGAGTGGTTATAGGCAGCTGAAAACCCTTACCAAGAGTACCGCTGGTCCTTCACTTCATCTCTTCATCTGGTTTTCAGATTCTAAAAATCAGCTTTTCCACAAGAGCCTCTTCTTCAGCAGTTGTTACCCTGGCTGCCTCCTTCGTGACTCTCGTTCACTCTGACACAGATTCTCAAGGAATAATGGAAGAACTGAGGCCACTTCAAGGGATAAGAAAATCAAATCTGAAGCGGGAACTGATGAAGATTCAGTTAAACATCAGGAAAACAGCCACCTACCTCTTCCTATTCCTTGTCACCACTGCTCTTTCCTCACCTGTCAATGCAACCACAGTGGGCTTTCTCAAATTCTGACATTCCAGAAGATTCAGACTGTTCTGGCTGCAGCAGAGGTGGGATAAGAAGCTGCCCCTCCTTGTGTTGTTAACCCTTTCCTCATGCTGAATGCCTTCTTTGCCTCAGTCTTCACTCCTAACACCAGCCCTCAGGAACCTCAGTCTCTAGAAGCAAGGGAGCAGACCTGGAGAGATGTGGAATTCTGCTGGTCAGCCAGGACAGGGTTAGAGATCTCTTACACCATCTCAAGACACACAAATCCATGGGCCCTGATGGGATGCATCCACAAGCACCGAGAGAGCTGCTGATACTGTTGCTGAACCTCTCACCATCATCTGTGAAAGGTCCTGGAGAACAGGAGAGGTGCCTGACAACTGGAAGAAAGCCAATGGCACTCCAGTCTTCAAAAAAGGCAAGAAGGAAGACCCAGGCAATGACAGACCAATCAGCCTCACCTCCATCCCTGGAAAGATGATGGAGTAGCTCATCCTGGAGGTCATCTCTAACCACATGGAAGACAAGAAGGTTATCAGGAATAGCCAACATGGATTTACCAAGGGGAGATCCTGTCTAACTAATCTGATAGCCTTCTATGAAGTTATGACCAAGTGAGTAGATGAGGGAAGAGCAGGGAATGTCATCTGCCTTGACCTCTGTAAGGTTTTTGACACTGTCTCCATAACATCCTCATAGAACAGCTCAGGAAACGTGGCACAGACTATTGGTCTGTGAGGTGGATTGCAAACTGGCTCCACAACAGAGTTCAGAGGGTTGTGACCAGTGGCACAGAGTCAACTTGGAGGCCTGTGGGCAGTGGTGTCCCCCAGGGATCGGTATTGGGTCCACTTCTGATCAACATCTTTATGAGCAGCCTGGCTGAGGGCATTGAGTGCACCCTCAGCAAGTTCCTGATGATACAAAACTGGGGGGGTGGCTGACCCCCCTCAGGCTGGGCTGCCATCCAACGTGACCTGGACAGGCTGAGAGCTGCCTGCAGGCAAACCTCATGCAGTTTAATAAGGACAAGGTCAGGGTCCTGCATCTGGGGAGGAATAACAACAGGCACCAGGACAGGTTAGAGACTGCCCTGCTGGAGAGCAGCTCCACAGAGAAAGACCTTGGAGTGCTGGTGGGCAGCAAGTTCTGCATGGAACAACAATGTGCCCTTGTGGGCAAGAGAGCCAATGGGATCCTGGGATGGATCAAGAAAGGTGTCCAGCAGGGCTACAGAAGTTCTTCTACCTCTCTACTCTGCCCTGCTGAGACCACACCTGGAGTACTGTGTCCAGTTTTGGGCTCCCCAGTTCAAGAGAGACAGAGACCTGCTGGAGAGAATCCAAGGGAGAGCCAGAAGGATGATTAGGGGACTTGAGCATCTCCCCTGTGGAGAGAGACTGAGAGCCCTGGGGCTGTTTAGTCTGGAGAAGCGAAGACTGAGAGGGATCTGATCAATGTCTATCAGTATCTGAGGGATGAGTGTCAGCAGGAGGGGGCCAGGCTCTTTTTGGTGGTACACAGTGATAGGACAAGGAACAATGGGTTCAAACTAGAACATAGAAGATTTCACCTCAACATGAGGAGAAACTTCTCTGTGAGGGTGATAGAGCACTGGAACAGGCTGCCCAGCGGGGTTGTGGAGTCTCCTTCTCTGGAGACTTTCCAAACCCACCTGGATGCATTCCTGTGCAGACTGCCCTGGGTGATGCTGCTCTGGCAGGGGGGTTCGACCTGATGATCTCTTGAGGTCCCTTCCAACCTCTGATATATTGTGAGACTGTGAAGTCAGAGAGCACAAGTGCATGTAACTCACTCCCCAGCAAAGCTGTATGAACATAATCTTATTTATAAAGCTATCAAGAAATTTAAACTGACCAAGATGATGCTGACAGAGCTGCAGAACCATCAGATAAAGCCTGCAACTGCAGTGATGCCAGCAGGCCTGAGGGCCTGTGATCTCAGGTTGAAGGAATGGTGATTAGAAAATGGAAAATGGGAGAGAAACAACAGAGATACAGGGCATGCTGAGAGAAAAACTCAACAGGTAGCTGATGGGCATCCAGTCTTCTGAGGTCTCTAAGGGGTTCACAGCAGTTGTGTCCATCTGTAGTGGTGCCCATCCCGACACTGAACAGCCCATCCCAGTCGAAGCTCCACTTTAAGAGTTTATCTGGCATCCCAGACTGAGGTGAGAATTTTGTTCCTGCAACTATTCCCAAAGCAATAAACTTCTCTAAATGAACAAGGAAGGAAGGCTTTCTGGTGCCCAGGGTTGTGACAGACAATTATCCTCAAAACTTCAGGGCAAGAATAACAACCTGGCACAGGAAACTGGGGAGCTCTGCTAAGCATGAATGCATAGCAAAGGGCACTGAGACAGGCTTGAAGAATGTGACCATCCTCAGAGTGGAAGCTCAGAGGAAAGGACCCTACCAAGTCTCAAGCAAGGCTGAGCACAAGAAGTACCTACCAGTGATAAGGAGGAGAATCAGAGGGAGGAATATGGCAGGCACAAGTATGATGGTATGGATGCAGAGAGGCTGAGGAGGAAAGGCTCATCCCACAGAGCCACATGAAGCTCTCTGTGGAGCCACTTGGCTCCATCTAAGTCATGTACAAAAGCACAGGAAAAGAGGAGATTTTGGTGCAGACTCCCTAGCAGCACTCTTTAAATACTGTATTAATTTGGCTTTTGCAGTCAATAACATTATTAAATGTTTCTTCCACAGTAGTATCTTGTGCAGTCAACCAAAGAATAACAAAATAAGGACAATCAACATCCCCAAAACTGCTGAATTTGCTTCTTTATTCTGGCTACCCCATGAAGCCAGAAATCTCTTGAACACTCCAGCAGTCATGTCAAAATCCAAGGCAGTTCAGATCAGCTCTGACCTCTTTTTCTCCTGCTGTTTGTCCCTTTTCTTTCCATAGTCTGTACACGACCTGCTTTGTGAGGAGGAGAGCATATGGTCCAAATGCCTCAGGAGAGCAAAGTGCCCAGGTAAATGCAGGACATTTTTCTGGACATGGATGCTTTCACAGGCTTCAGGTCTTTCAAATATGGAATTTAAATGAAAGTTAAACAAATAAATGCAACTTTGCAGTTTCCAAATTAAATTCTGCAAGACTGAAGGGTGCAGGATGTGTAGCAAAGCAGGGCTGAGCATTGTGTTCATCACACACAACACTGTCCTTGGAACAGAAGCATTGGTTATTGTAAGTAACCATAAGCAACACTGATGTGCAGCTCAAAGGAGATCACATAGGAAGAGATAAGGATTAGAGCTTGCATTACACAATGCAACAGCCTGTCTGAGCTAACTGGCTGCGACACGTGTCAGTAGCAGCAGGTCTGGAAGTCAAGGCAGGTTCCAGGATAAAGTCTGGCATACTTTCAAAAAAACTTGCAGTAATTTCAAAGTCAATGGAATCAATTGATTTCCCAAAGAGCCCTCTACACTCTCTCAAAATACAATAAGCAGAAACAGTGACATGACACAAGAACAAACAGAAAGGTCATTTGAGAAAGAAAAGAACATCTACTCTTGCAGAGAGATGTGCACACCAAACCCAAGATCCCTGTCACTTGGAGATGCAGAAGCATTTTAAGGCAAACCAGGATATGTGATCCAGACATATTAAACACAAAGCTTGAAGAGAAGACTTGCTTCAGAACAGGGAGCAATGACAGGGCCAGCACATGGTGCTTTAGCTCTGCATTGCCTTAACCAACTGCTATATCCACCCTGCCACGCTTTGAGCTGGATCAGAACCAATTCTGCTCACTTTCCAGTACTTTCTGAAGGTGCCAGCAGGTACCTGTAGGCAATACCACATTGCATCTTTGCAGATACATCTTCTGCAATAGCAGAATGCTCAGTGTCGATAGTTACTACCAAAGATCAGGATGCAGAGGCTCTTGCTTGCACCTGCTCCTGCAGAAAGGTCACTGCTAAATCCTGTGTGCCACACTGGGATGCAAATGGGTCACACCTGTGAGGGGGAACAGGCAGGACAGTGGTTCCAAACTGGTGCAAAGGGCAGGGCTGGTGCCACAGGCTGCCCAGCAGAAGCATTTCATACCACAAACCACACTGTGAACTGCAGAGCTCTGCTCCCAGACCTGCTCCATCTGCTGTAACCACCGAGCTTTTGCTGGTGCCATGGTGATCACAGTGCTGACATTTAGCATCCACTGTTGGGAGCGTGCGGCTCCTGACCTCTGCATGGGCTGAGGACAACTTTGTGTGCTCCACATTACTAGGAGTAGGAAGTTAGTATCATTGCTTTATTAAAACTGGTCCCATTTCGACATCTTCCTTCCTTTTCCTGATTTCCCTCCTTGGAGAGGGGGCAGTGGTCATTGTGTGATTAAACAACTGACCAAATGGGGACAAAGCCTGATGCTTATTCCCATCTACAGGAAAATATCCCAGCAAGTGTTTTCTAGAAGGCCTCACCATCCATGTCTGATGGACTGATCTTCAGTGAGCACTGCTAAAGCTCTTCAGAAAACCAACATGCCCACATCCTTCCAAATCTCAGGAGAGCAGCCCTGCATTCCCCAAATACAAACCTCTGAACCCAATCCATGCCTGAAATATCTCAGCCTGCCTTCCTCCATCTCTGTTACTGTTTGTCCTTCTTTCTTTCTGCTCTTACACTTGTGGGATGAATACCACGACTGGAGTGTGTCTGTCAATGGCTACAGGCTGGTCAGAAGGGACAGCAAAGGAGGGGAGGAGGTGTTGCCCTCTGTTAAGAAATGGATAGAGTATGAAGAGATGTCCCTAAAGAATAGCCATGAGGAACTTGAAAGCTTATGGGTAGGAATTAGAGATCAAGGCAATAAGGGGAACCTTGTGGTTGATGTCTACTAGAGGCCACCTGATCAAGGGAGCCTACTGATAAAGCCTTCTTACTCCAGCTCAAGGAGGTATCATGCTTGCAGGCTCTCATCCTGCTGGAGGATTTCAACCACCCCATCATCTGCTGGAAAAGCACCATGGCAAGCTGTAGACCATCCAGGAGACTCCTGCAGTGCCTCTATAACTTCTTACAACAGAAAACAGACAGCCCTGCCCAAAGGGATGTGAGACTGGACCTGATGGTCACCAATGCAGGAGAGATCATCAGGGATGTCAAGACTGAAGGCAGCCTGGGCTGCAGTGATCACACTCTGGTGGAGTTTGCAGTCCTAAGGGATATGAGTCAGACAAGGAGCAGAGTCAGGGCCCTGAATTTTAGGAAAGCAAGCTTCCAGCTCTTCAAGGAATTAGTCAGTAGGACCCCTGGGAAATGGTCAGAGCTGGTGGATCTTTAAGGATAGACTGCAAGAGTTCTTGATGCCCAGGTATAAAAAAACATAATCAGGAAAGGAAGGGAAGAGACCAGCATGGCTGAGTAGAGAACTCCTGGTGAAACTGAAGGTCAAAAAGGAACTGCACTGGCAGTGGAAACAGGGGCAGGGATCTTAGGAAGAGCATAGGGATACTGCCCAGTTGTGTTCTTTACTGTGAGCGTGGTGGAACACTGCAACAGGTTACCCAGGTGGAGGTCCCATCCCTGAAGACAATCAAGGTCAGGATGGGGCTCTGAGCAGCCTGATCTGGTTGGGAGATGTCCCTGCTCACTGCAGGGGGGTTGGACTGGATGACCTCTAGAGGTCCCCTCCAACCCAGAGCATTCTAGGATTCTATTTCCCTTTATAACCCCGGAAATACTTCATCTGGTATCACCTGTGCTTGATCCTATGCCATCACTGGGTAATCTAGAAAACCAAGCCCCAAGACATTCAGGACTGTGAAAGGAGAAATGATGCTCTAATTTAGAATGAATTCAAGGGCATTCTGCAGGTATTACTTGGACAAATGTTTTAGATTTGCAGCTGAAGTCCAGCTGAGGAGTTGCTGGGCTCCCAAGCCGGGCTGCAGGGCTGTTAGAAAAGCTGCCAGTGAACAGCAGCAGCAAGCCCTCACCACGGGAGCCTCTCACAGCATGTGCCAGCTGTGCCAAAGCAGGGCAGCTTCTCCCTCCCCAGACAAAGTAAAAAATATCAATTTAAACCAAATGAAAAGGTGTGGGAAATTCATCAAAGCAGGCTCTAGCCACGGCTGACTCACAGCTGGGACTGGTTCCAGTGTCAGCAGATGCCTCCTGAGCACATACCAAGAGGTGCCAGTCCCCCTGCCTGGCTCACAACACTGCACAGTCCCACTCCATCACACACAGCAGCAGCAGAGGGCAGCTGTGCCCAGGTAAGATGTGGTGACAGCTTGCAGCCTTCCTCACAGACAGAAGGTGGCAATGATGCCCCCAGTCCTCTCCAGTGCAGGATCAAACAGACTGAACAGCCAACAGTTTGGTGAAGTCACCTCCTGCTGTCTCCTCACAAACAGGGACACCGTCACCAGCAAGTGCAAACCAGCGTCCACATCAGCTGGCTTTTCACTGCAATGCAAGTACGCCTGGCCTCCAAGACTCCCAGACTCAAACCCTCATCTACTCTTCCATGCTCAAGTGGTGTGGCTCTGAGCTTGTTGTCAGTCATGGTCACCCTGCCTTCCCCCCAGATGCTCTATTTTAATCACACTGTGATTGAAATTGTGAGGTTCAACAAGACCAAGTGCAAGGTTCTGCAGGGGAGTAGGTACAACCCACAGCATCAATACAGGCTGGAGAATGAAAGGATTGACAGTAGCCCTGCAGAGAAGGTCTTGGGAGTACTGATAGATGAATAATTGGACATGAGCCAGCCATGACTTCTTACAGCCCTGAAAGCCAACCATATCAAGGGCTAGATTCTGCCCAATACTCTGCTCTGGTAAGACCTCACCTGGAGAACTGTGCCCAGACAGGAAAGACACACACCTGTTGGAACAGGTTGAGAGAGGGCCACAAAAATGATCTCCTATGAAGAAAAGCTGAAAGAGTTGGAACTATTCAGCCTGGAGAAGAGAAGGCTCTGGGGAGACCTTAGAGCAGCTTAAAGGAGGCTTATAAGAAAGATGTTTAGCAGGGCATGTTGTGAAAGGACGAGGGGTGATGGTTTTAAATTGAAGGTAGATTCAGCCTAGATACAAGAAGTCATTTTTTACAGTGCGAGTGGTGAAACATTGGCCAGGGTTGACCAGAGAGGTAGGCAGGTGCCTCATCCCTGGAAACACGCCAGGTGAGGTTGGATGGGGCTTTGAGCAACCTGATTTAGTTAAAGATGTTCCTCCTTCATTGCAGAGGAATTGGATTAGATGACCTTTAAGGGTCCCTTACAACCCAAAAAATTTTGTGATTCTCTGACACTCAACCACAGTCCCAGTACTGCCCTAGCAGCCAGGAGCACACATACGCATAAGACAGCAAGGGGAGGCCACAGCTCACAGATTAGTCTTTCAGAAAGCCAACAAAGAATTACTCTAAGGAGAGAAAGCAATGGGAGAGGTAGGATGCTACTGAGAAGCCAAACGAACCTTTTGGTGTCACATGGGCAGAGCCAAGTGCTGGGAGGGAGTACAGCTTTGTTATTCCATACATTGACCCTAAGAACTAGCAGTCAGGTTCCAGTAAGAGCTGGACAAGCCAATGTGCCTCTAACTAGAAAACCTTAGCCCAACGCTGAAGAACTTGGTAAGAAAAATCAGTATCTTTGACACATAGAGAAAATGATCACATACCTGGGACTCAGTCTGGTTTTCAGACATGCAGGTTTTAACACTGTGCTGTAAAATTAACCACACAGCAATGCTTGCCTGTGTATGAAAAATTAAATAAATCACAGCTGACACTGAAGGCCAGACCGCTGCAAACCCAGCTGGTGCAATAAAGCTGTGGCAGACCCAGAGCTCTGACCAGCCTGCAAGCAGCCCTCCTCAGCTCAGTCATTTGCCCAGGCCCAGATAAAATCCCCTGTTGGTTTCAGTTCTATATGATGTGATTTAGCTAGATGATAAACTCTATAACTCCTAGCTGCATTATAAGTACAGTTTTCCAAACCTAAAATAGTTTTGCTTTTTTGTGTGTGTTTTGTCAGCTGCTTAGTGTACAGAATCATAGAATGGGTTGGGTTGGAAGGGACCCTGAAGATCATCCAGTTCCAACTCCCTGTCAGGGGCAGGGACACCTCCCACCAGCCCAGCTTGCTCAAGGCCTCATCCAGCCTGGCCTTGAACACCTCCGGGGAGGAGACATCCACAACCTCCCTGGGCAACCTGTGCCAGTGTCTCACCACCATCACTGGAAAGAATTTCTTCCTCATCTCCAGTCTTAATCTGCTCTCTCCCACTTTAAATATGTCCAAGCAAATTCATCTATTTGTTTACATTGCATTGAAAAACACAAATGGCTTTACTACACAGCATTGCCTGGAAGATAAATTGGACATCCTGCTTCAACTGCTTTTTAAAGATTAAAATTACATTATATTGTCATTAGTGATCAATGTAGTTAATGTTTTATATTCAGCCTTTGAACCAAATAAGAGACACACTACATAAACTCTATTCACATGCCAAATATGCCTATTAGAAAGCTGAATAAAAGTCAATGCTGACTGAGGACTGCAAATTTGTCCATGAAAATTTCAATAACTTTGTCTTTTTAAGGCATTTTTTTGTTTGTTTTGCTTCTTTCTGCAGTCTGCAGTTCTGAAGGCTAGATGCACTTGACTGACCTTTATCGGTCAAGGCCACCTTCACACCAATCCAACTTTTATTTCTGAAAATGCGGAGTCCTGAGCGAGAAACTCGTAACACAAAGCAGCAGGCTCTCCCGCTCAGTGCGGAGGGGACAGGTTTGCTCTGCGGGGCAACCTCGCGCTTCTGCGAGCCGCAGAGGCGACTCAGCGCGAGCTGCAGCCCCAAGTCCCCGCAGCGCCCGCAAGTCACAAGCTTTACGTCTGAGCCAAAGAAACCAAATTTACCGAGACCAAGCTGTGGCCCACCTGGAGGTGCCTGGTTAGTTATTTTTGTTCGCCTTTCCTGCACCGCGCCGAAAGGCTCTGCTGCCGAAATCCTTCAGGTTCAGCTTTTCTGCCAAGAGACACTTGCCGAGGCTACTCGGCCGGCACCGCTGGGAAGCGGCTCGGCCCTCCCTCGTATTTATCCCGACACGGATGCCCAAGACCAAACCCAAGTCCAGCCCAGACAGACAAAGATAGGGACAGGCCGCTGCCCGCGGCCCCCGCCTCGCCTCCGAAAGCCGCGGAGCAGCACAGGGTAAGGCCTCGCTCTTCCACCATGTTGGCTCCGCGCGCAGCGTTGCGGACTCTGCCGCCGCTAGCTAGACTACAGCCTTCGCCTCGGCTGCGGGACACCGGCCACAGACACTGCCAGCCGCTCCCAAGGCCCTTGGGGCGGCCGCTGGGGCGGGCACAAACGCGGAGGAGGAGGGGCCGCGGTGCCCGCCAGGGCCCGGCCGGAGGGGCGGAGACGCTCCGCCTGGTCGCGCAGCACGGCTCCGACTTCCCGCACGCACCGGAGCGCCCAGTTCCCTCCTCCCGCTCCTCGTCCCTCCTCCCTTCCCCTCCTCCCCCCCTTCCCTCCCCGGGTCGCCGCGGCTCCGGGAGGAGCGGGGGGGGTCCTGCTTCTATCCTTGCCCCCACCGTCTCCCACCCGCCGCGCCGAGGAGAGGCAGGTGAGGACTCGGCCGCGGCCCGGCTCTCTGCCTCGCGGGAGAGGCGGCCGCGATGGCGGCGGCGCCCGCCGAAGCGCTAGGCCCCAACCACCCGCCCCCGGCCTGTCCCCGCCGAGCAGTCCCTCCGCCGCGCCCCGGGCATGGGGAGCCACAGCCTTCATCCCCGGCCCCTTACGCTGCAGAAAGTTTCTCGGCAACTTTCTTCCTGGCCCGCGCCTGCGGGGCCGAGGGAGCGGGCGGGCGGGAGCCGCGGCATTCCGCGCCGCCCGGGGCTGGGCTGGGCTAGGCTACGCTGGGCTGGGCTGGGCTGGCTGCGAGGGGTGGGCAGGGGAGAAGTTTGTGAGAGGGAGATGTGTGCCCGCACCCCGCCGCCGGGCTCCCTCTGCGGCCCCTTACCGGCTGGCTGCCGCCATCGCGGGGCTCCGAGGGCGGCTGCTGCTTCCTCGCCCGGGTCGGTACTCGGCGTGAGCTGTGCCCGGTTCAGTTCCCGGGGGCAGACGGTGGGGTGCCGGTACCGCTCGGTAGACGGAAGTAAAAGACTGAAGTTCAGGGAATTGCTTTCCGAGTCGCCTCTGCCTTGGCCTGTGTGGAGTTGATTGTTGTAATGTTTTTTTTTTTCGCCGTATGTTCTGGTTTGTATCCCTGCTTCGAGCAGGAGGAGCACGATTGCTTTAAATTTCTGAGTCATTAGTGTTCAGTCACCATACTTCAACAACCCTCTTCATCTTTCTTATGGTTAGGGAAAAATAAAATGTTGGACACCCACAGGCCCCTGTTCGTGAAGAGGCTGCGGGTAGCTTGCAGTGTTGTGTGGGGCTGCGGGTTTGCTGTGCCCAAAGTTGTGCACACACCCCCGGGCCCAGGCTGCCTGGCTTCTCCTGGACGCAATATTGCAAAGAAACGTTCAGTTCAGAACGGGCCGGTCCAGGTCTAGTGTGCGTGTGGGTACAGGCCCCTGGGAATGACAAAACTGGGTTATCAATAGTTCTGAACCTCATGACTGCTAAGAAAGTGTATTTAGGCATACCTGCTGCATTTAACCCTAAGCAGAAATGACGAAATAGATGTTTGGATTTACTTAAATGGTTAGGATAGTCCAAAATTGGTTTAAAACTTGTAGCATGTTGCCAGGGAACGTTGCCTCTCACTTAATAATCCACAGGCAGGAAAATGAAATCACAGGCAAATTTTGCAAGCAAGATCTGAAAGTTTACTTTGGAGGCTTTTGTTTGTTTTTTTCTGGAAAGTAAGCCCTGGAAGAGGGATTTCTAATAAAGTTGCCCTGTCATGTACACTGTCAGTGGGTTATAGATTTATCATAACTCTCTGCTTCTGCAGTCTTCATAGATGTAAGAATTCTTCCTATCCACACAACAAAACGTTGCACTTCCACTCCTGTCTGTAAGTTTAGCCATAGGAGGTTGCTGCTGAACGTGGGCATAGGGTGGAGGTTCTAGGTGTGTTTTGCATAGCCAGGATGTCCAAGGTTGGGACTGGAGAGTATCTGTGACAGGAACAGAAAGAAAGCAGCCTGAGCAATGAGCTGAATGTCAGAGTAAAAAGCTCCAGTGCTCCCAGGTGTGGGAAAGGGTGAGAACAGTTTGTAGCAGTGGCTGTTATTAATGATTCCACGGGTTTCCTTAGCTCTGTTTCCTCAGGAAGCGTGTCTCAAATGCAGCTGCAGTGCCTGTGCTGTCAGTCTCTCTAAGAACTATTCTGGCTGTTAGTTGATTTCTAACCAGTTTGGTAGCAGAGATCTCTCAGGTGAGAAATGCCTACAAAATTTGTGAAAGTGAGCAAGCAAGGTAGAAGAGAGCTTATGGTGCACCCACTGGAGAGTTCACATCAACGCTTACCTCAAGGCAGAAAGTGATGCAGGGAATGGGGCCTTCCTGTTCTGGTGCTGACAGAGCTCCTGGGCCAGTTTTCAGTAATTTTTTTGGTATCTGAAGCCCACTGCCACTCTTGGAAATCTGAAGAGCTGCCTGTGGAATGAGAGCAGTGAGCCCAAGGTAGCTTAATCTGTATTTCATGCTATAAAGAGAGATTTTTCAGAGGGATATTTATTGTCTCACAACAGTTCTTTGGCTATGAGATAATGAACAAAGCTGAACGTATATTTAAAGTGATGCATTTTTTTGAAAGGGCTAGAAAAATAATAAATCTTTGTTCTGCTGTGTACTGTGTGACACAGTTCTTGAGGAGCTGCAGTTAACAGTCTGGGATCCTTGTCAGTATTCATGGAGCAGAGAATTCTGCTTCCCCAGTAGAGAAGCAGTCTTTATTCGGGGTTTCACAGGCTTGCTGGGGTTCCTGAAGAGTGGAATGGGTGCTGTGCACTCCAGGAACTGGTGTCTGTCATGCGACAGTACTGTGGAACATGGCAGGCCATGGGAGCAAAGTTTAGTTCATGAATAAAGTAGCTTCGTGGGTTTCCTGTTCTCTGTGGACTGTCTGTGGACAAAAGCTGTCTATTTATAGATGTACAGGAGGGCTGGGAGTGACAGGACAAGGGGCAAGGGCTTAGAGCTGGAGGAGGGGCGATTTATACTGGAGATTAGGAAGAAATTCTTTAGAGACACTGGAACAGGTTGCCCAGGGAGGCTGTGGATGTCCCCTCCCTGGAGGTGTTCAAGGCCAGGCTGGATGAGGCCTTGAGCAACCTGGGCTGGTGGGAGGTATCTCTTCCCATGGCAGGGGATTGGAACTGGATGAGCTTTAAGGTCCCTTCCAACCCAACCCGTTCCATGATGCTGTTGTCCATGGATGATTCCCTGTGTTCAGACTGTTAGTTAGAACTCCATGCTTTGGTCTGTGTTCCCTCCTTGGCCCCAGCTGTTTTGCCTCATACTTTGATCACAGTTTGACTAAGCTCCCTTGATGATAATTTAAAAATCGGTGGCAGCATTACCACAAAAGCTTTCTGAGCACAGCCTTATTCTGCTGCATCACGTCAGGCAGCCTCTTTCAGATAGGACACCTGTGTGTGCATACAGTCTGTGTATACTCTGAAGCTCTCATGAAAGCTTTGGGGCTTCTAGTACTGGAAGTCTGGCAGCTGATGGCTCAGATGGGTTAGTGAGCAAGAAGTGGAGGTTTTCAGACTACTGTAACTGAATGGTTTAATTTTTGTCTTGAAGGAACCACCTCCAAATACAAGTAGATAGCTCTTTCTTGGTGTTCATTTCTTTGTTCTCCTTGAGAATGGCAGTGAGATGCTGTTTTATAGTTGGGGTTTGTGATGTTATAGCCACTTTTTAAAAATTTTAATTTTTTTTTTAATAAAATCTGCTTTATGGTTGCCATATAGTAACTTCCTTCAATCGCTGCAGTTTCCAGCTGCATTCAAGCCAATACTATCGAGCTGTAGGGTTCCAGACTGTGTTGTCAAGTGCCAGGTTTTGAAGGCAAACCTGGATAAATTCTCCAGTGTGCTAGGTTTAGTAGGAAAAAAGTCCCTATTAAAGGGTGCTGTAAACTAATTGTAGGAGAAGTTTAGTTTTTAAGAGGTCATTCTTGCTGCCAGTGGAAAGGGTTTGTCCTTGATGATGCCAGTGTTTCAGAGCAGAACCTGACACCAGAGGAAGTTACTGAAATGGGGGGCACTGCACCTGTAGGTGAAGTGAAGATGCATGGCTGCTTGCAGGCTCAGAGGTGAAGATGATGGTGACCTTAATGCTAGAGATTAAGTAGCTACAAGGAATTACTTGTGCCTTTGTTCCATTTTGATTTAAACACACAAAAAAATAGAGGATAACTGTAAGTGGGGTGGGAAATCCTCTTTCCTTCATCACTTTGGGTAGGTACTTGGGTTTCAAAATTGCTCTCAGCTGAAATGAGGCCTGCTTATGGGAGCAGATTAAGGAGTAGTTATAAGGTCCTAGAAAGCCCTTGTGTATCAGTTGTGTAGCACAACTGTTTTGGTAGTCAGTCAGGAAAAGAAGACTTAAACCAAATGAATAGTGAACAATCATGGTTTAGTAAGCTATTTTAAGTGTGGTTAGATAACAGAATTCTTACGTATACTTAAGATGTGACAAAGGAAAGCCAGATCTACCTTGGTGTGTGATCTTGCTGCTTTTCAAGAACATCGTATTGGAATCTGAAAGCCTGACTGACACTTGTGATCACAGAAGAAAAAACCCTCTTGAAATTCATTCTGTATGCCTTGCTCTTCCTTCCCACACTTTTCCTGTTTCTGGCTGTTTTTTACCAGCTGAGCTTGCCCAAAGTGAATCCTCTGTTTTGGCAGCAAAAATGCCCTGAAGGTCAGAATCCAGCAGGCTGATTGAAGAATAACATGGCCATGGCTTACCTGGTTCTTAGGCTCCCTTATAGAGCGTCCAACATTGCCATCAGCTCAGACAGTGGGAACCAGTGGTGAACCTCAGCTCTGACTCAGGAGTATTTTGGCTACATGGACTTCTGGTGTGATTGGTAACAACTGACCTTTCAAGGCTTAACTTGGTGAACCTCCATCTGAGGCTCTGGTCAAAGCATGCTCCTGTGAAAAGCTGATCAGTGTCTGGAAAATATTCTCATTTTCAACCTATCTGAAGATTAGGATTCACTTGCAAAACTGGGAAAGAAAAATTGAACAAAGCTGTGGTTGAGGAAGGAAATTTGAATGTAAATACCAAAGTTCTGGGTTTCATTGTAAAGTGTTTAGAACAAATCCCCAAGTTTGGTTTTACATCTTCCAGCTTAGTGTTTGGTTTTGTTTTGGTTTGTTTGTTTTTTTTTTTTGCTCTCTTGTATCTCCTTTCTGTGCCTTGGTTCTGATGCTGGTTTTCCAAATGTCTGCAGTTTGAGATGAAAACTTTACCTTCCTGCTTCCCAAACCAAACTTGGACAATGTTCTTGTTAAAAGTTTAACAAGGTTGGTCTGTGAGGAGCAGAGAATTAAGTGTGCCACATAGGTCTGAAATTTGTGCAAAACAGTGATCTCTGGACACAGTGACATTTGAACATCTGCATGAAACCTAACAGTAGATTTCACATTGGAAAAACTTGTTAGCAGTGGCATTGTCATTCAGAGGAGGGCGAGGCAAGGATGTCACAGCACAGAGCCACAAAGCTGCTGCAGGCAGTGGAACATCTCCCTTTGAGGACAAGCGGAGGGAGCTGGGGCTTGGAGCTTGGAGCAGAGGAGCCTGAAGGCTGCCCTCATTGCTGGGGATAAAGATGTGCAGGGCTGGAGCCAGGCTCTGCTCAGGGATGGCCAAGGACAGACCAAGGGGCACTGGGGGCAAGCTGGAGCAGAGGAGGTACTGTGGGAACAGAAAAGAAAACTGTCACTGTGAGGGTGCTGGAGCCCTGGAGCAGGCTGCCCAGAGAGGTTGTGGAGTCTCCTTCTCTGGAGACATTCAAAGCCTACCTGGATGTGTTCCTGGATGTGTTCCTGTGTGACCTGCCCTGGGTGATACTGCTCTGGCAGGGGGCTTGGACTGGATGATCTCTGCAGGTACCTTTTAAGCCCTAACACTCTGTGATTCCATGATGACAAGAGAGGAGAGCTTATGGTGGTAAAAGCAAGTTTGTTCTGTCCCCTTTCCCATAACTTCTTGAGCTGCAAACAGTGTGTCAGCAGAACCTTTCACTGCTTCTGGGGCTGTTGACTCAGTGTGCATGGTCTGTGACTGTCTCTAGTGCCCAGAGGTTAGCTGAAGTACTCCACATTTTCTTAGAGGTGTAACCCTCCATTGGTGTGAGAACGAAGCTGCAAACGAGTGATAGTGCCTCTTACTCACTTGTGGGGAGTTTCTCTTGATAGAAAATCTTTCAATACTTCAAGCGATTTATTTTCTTTTTCCTAATGCAAATTTCTCCAAGGCTTAGGTAAGATCCATGGGGCAAAGCTCATTCTTTGCTTTGCATGCTGACTAGCTCAGGTGAGTAGTGTACAGAAGACTGTCCAGGACTGCATGAGATTGAGAACTTCTGCTTTTTCTTGTTTGGCTTTTATCCTAAATCTTAACAATGCTTCTCCTCTTTGTGCTTGCACCTGTTTGTTGAGTGGAAGTCCAGCTAGGTAAATAATTTTTTTTTAATTATGTCTTAAGCAAAAGTTTTTGGAAGTTTAGTTAAAGGAGAAATTTCAGAATGGGGTCTTTCAGCAGCAGCAGTTCTGATTCTGCCCGTTTTAAAGAAAAATATTCAGGTTTTCTTCCAGCAGCAGTGTCTTAAAATCTCAGGGTGCTTTCTGGTTTCTAAGGCATGTGATATTTGAGAGTTTTGCCAGAGTATGTTCTTCGGGGTTGTTTGGTTGTCCGTCCTTTCCCCGCTCCCCCTCCGCCCAGTTGCTGGCAGAAGAAGCATCAATAGGCTGACAACGTCCTAGAAGCATGGATAAGGAATGGTTTGTTTAACTGGCAGTGATGCTAAATATTTGTTTAAAGGGTTATTAACGGTGTTGGCTGCATCAGCTCGTTTACATCTAGCTAAAAACAAGGCACTGGAGACAGGAAGAACGAAGGGGTCTCACTGCAGAGAGCCAGGACTAATTCACTTATCTCAGTGAAGGTGAACAACAGCAGCAGCACAGAGCAGGGCACTGCTCCTTTGGAAATCCACCACCCAGGAAGAGAACACTGGGATAATTCCTGAGCTGTTACTACAAATCAGTTGAGGAAGTTTTCAGAGTCAAATTCCTTTTCCCAGCAGCCACGCTTTTCAGGCATGATGAGAAAGCATTGTACTGATATTCTCTAGGGGGGGAAGTGTTCTAATTTGGGTGGGGCTGGTCTAAGTTCTGTGGTCTTCAAATGAATAAGCAAAATGCAAGTAGGAAATTCTCAGCTTCAGAAGACACAAGAATGAAATGCTGACTTGTGGGTGTTATACACTTAAAACACAATTCACAAATCATAGTGGTTATCTAAAATGATAAACTTGAACATATTTTACATACTTTCGTAATATTTGGAGATACATTTGTGATACATACTCCTTAAATATGTATCTATAGATAGATAGATACTCACTGAAAAGGAAATACTTCATAGTGTCCTGGTTTTGACCCTCAAGCTGCCCAGGGCAAAAGGTCAGGAAAGATCTTTTACCCCTTCCCTAGGAGTAAAATAAAAATGTTCCACACTGGATTGGAAGTTGAAATGGAAATTCTACATATACAAAAGGCACTCAGGTGACAGGAAGACATTCACAGATTGGGCTCAGTTCTTCACCTGGGCCTAGAATCCAGCAGCAGCAACCAGAACAGGAAGCCTCTCATGCTGCAATCTGAACTTCAAGCCCCATCATGGTTTTACCAAGGGGAAGTCATATCTGACCAACCTGATAGCCTTTGATGTGGATATCACCAGGTGAAGGGATGATGGTAGAGCAGTGGATGTGGTTTATCTTGATTTCAGTAAAGCATTTGACACTGTCTGCCATAGCATCCTTGCAGCTAAGCTGAGGCAGTGTGGTCTGGATGATCAGGGAGTGATGGGGACTGGTTGAAGGAAAGAAGTCAGAGAGTTGTGGTCAATGGGACAGGATCCAGTTGGAGGCCTGTGTGTAGTGGAGTCCCTCAGGGGTCAGTACTGGACCAGTTGTATTCAATGTATTCATCAACAACCTGGATGAGGGCACAGAGCACACTGCCAGCAAGTTTGCTGATGGCACCAAACTGTGTGCAGTGGCTGACACAGGAGGGCTGTGCTGCCATTCAGCCACACCTGGACAGGCTGAGAGGTGGGCAGGGAGACATGGTATGAAATTCAGCAAGGGCAAGGGGAGAGTCTAGCACCTGGGAAAGAACAACCCCATGGAGCAGGATAGGTTGGGGCTACCTGCTGGAGTGTAGTGAAGGGGAAAAGGCCCTGGGGGTCCTGGTGGGTGGGAGGTTGACCATGAGCCAGCAATGAGCTCTGGTGGCCAAGAAGGCCAAGGGACTCCTGGGGTGGGTTAGAAGGGCTGTGGTTAGTAGGTTAGAGAGGTTCTCCTGCCCTTCTACTCTGCCCTGCTGAGGCCACATCTGGAATCTTGTGTCCAGCTCTGGGTCCCTCAGTTCAAGAAGGACCTCAGGGAACTGCTTGAGAGAGTTCAGCACAGAGACACAGAAATGATGAAGGCAGTGGAACATCTTCCTCATGAGGAGAGCCTGAGGGAGCTGAGGGCTCTGTAGCCTGGAGAGGAGGAGCCTGAGAGGTGACCTCATTGCTGTTGATAAAGATGTGCAGGAGGAGTGCCCAGAGGCTGGAGCCAGGCTCTGCTGGGTGATGCCCAATGCCAGCACAAGGGGCAGTGGTGGAAGCTGAGCCATAGGAAGTTCCATGGAAACAGGAGGAAGAATTTTTCCCTGTGAGGGTGACAGAACACTGGAACAGGCTGCCCAGGGGGTTGTGGAGTCTCTCTGGAGATATTCAAGACCCACCTGGAGGAGTTCCTGTGTGATCTGGTATAGGTGATCCTGCTCTGGTGGGGGGGGTGTGGAGGGGGGGGTGTGATCTTTTGAAGACCCTTTGAGCCCCTAACATTCTGTGCTTCTGTCATCATACTCTGCTCCAGCCAGCACTTTCATATGTGAAGCTGGCATGACTGCAGCATGGTCTGGTAAGAGCAGCAGGTGCAACTCAACCCCTGACACTGGTTGGCTCTCAGTGGTCAGTAAATACATCAACTCCAAACAGTTGGTAGATTTACACTGATTTTGTTAGCTTTCTGCCAGGGGCATGGATTTCCTGCATGTATGTTTAATGCAATAATAATGTGTCTCAGTTCTTGTGAGCTATGGAATTATTTAAGCAGTGAAAGCCCAATTTATGTGCAAGACCTTTTTATTATGTTCTGTGGCATGTGAGTGGATATCCTGATTGAATTTGATATGAATAACCCATGTTACATTTTAAGGTGAAAGTTAATAATCTGTTGCCTTTTTTAGATAAGGATGCAGAAGGCAGTAACTCTAAAATCAAACCACATTTTGTTTTAAATCTGATGGATTTATTTACCAAAAAAAAAAAAAACTAGCTTGAATTAGTTAATTGATTTTGGTCCCCCAAACCTCTAAGGTGTTAGAATTGATAGATTTCATACCTGCAGGGGTTTGTTTTCTTTGAAGATACAAAAATCTCTCCTCTGTCTTTCAACATCATCTTCACTGAAGTGTGGCCAGCAGGCCAAGAGGGGTGACTGCTGCTCTGCTCTGGTGAGACCTAACCTGCAGTGCTCTGTCCAGCTCTGGTGCCCTCAACAAAAGAGTGATGGAGTGGATCGAGAGGCCACAAATACGATCAGAGGGCTGGAGAACCTCTGCTGTGGGGACGAGCTGAAAGCATTTGAGCTGTTCAGCCCAGAGAAGAGAAGGCTGCAAGGAGCCCTCAGCTGCATTCCATTATCTGAAGGGGACCTGCAGGAAGGCTGGGCAGGGACTGTTCAGAAGGGCCTGTGGGGTTAGGATGAGGAGCAGTGGTTTGAAACTGGATTTAGATTGGACATCAGGAGGAAGCTCTGTACAATGAGAGTGGTGAAGTACTGGAACAGGCTGCCCAGGGATGTGGTTGAAGCCCTGTCCCTGGAGACATTTCAAGATCAGACTCAATGGGGTTATGAGCAGCCTGCTCTAGTTGGAGGTGTCCCTGCTGCCTGCAGGGGGGTTGGACAAGGTAACCCTTGACTGTCCTTTCCAACCTGGTGCAATCTGTGGCTCTGTGAGTTCGAGTGAACTGCTGTAGAAACAATATTAGTTGATGGCAGGAAGGAGAGATCCTTGACACTTGTAACATCTGCTGTCCCTGCAGGTATTATCTGAGCTTTTAAAATCAGTGCCATGTAAAATAACTTTTCACAGGCTTGGAACTGGAGTGGAAATCAGATTTGTTTTCCTTGCTCCTTTCATCAAATCAACTATATGCATTTTTTTTCTTTTTAACCTTTAGGAAGCAGAAAATCCAGACCTATTTTAATTCACAAATATTCTAACAGTGTTGTTCTAAGACCTGATGAGCCTTTCTCACACTGAAGTGCAGAATTCCTCTTTACTTCAGGGAGAGCTGCATTAGCTTTGCACAAAAGGATCAAATTGTCCTCTGGGATAAGTGGAGACAACTCTACTGAATTAGACTTCATTAAAGTGAAGAGGAAGAAGTGTTGCCTTTGTTTACAGGCAGGGAAAGTGAATCTCTTAGCTTAAACAAGTAGGTTAATTTAGCAGCTGAATCAGCCTTTTTCCCATTAGCAGCAGAGCTGCAGCAGCTCAGCTCAGTGATCAGTGAAGAGGTCACTCAGTGTTCAATACAGATATTTACAGGAGGAGAATCTCTTTTGTGTGTGGGGGCTAAGAATTGTCATGAGAAATCTCAAACACTTTGTGAACAGTTTATAAACCCTTTATAAGCAATGTCTGTTGCAGTGGCTGAAAGGGATCCACCTGCTTACCTTTAACAGGCTTTTGTGACAAGTGGTGTGGAATTTGAGGTGGTTTCATACCTTCAGCATCAGTGTCCTGAGTGGCTGCCTGGCAGAGGTGGGACAAGAGTAATTCATTTACACTAGAGGTTGTACTGGAGGTTCTCCTGTGTCTTTGCTGGAGCCATCTCTGGTGTCCAGAGTAATCCCCCTGGCTGCCACAGCAGACAGTGTTGCATTTGGCATCCTTTTTATGCTTTCTATAGCTGTATCTGTGTTGTGTGCACAAACAGTGAATAGTATTTGAGAAGTGAGAGTGAGAACTCAGCTGCAGGGATTGCTTCTGTGTCACTCTGCTCTGCTTCTGGTGAAGTGAAGCCACCTGCCACTCACATCAAACCTTTCTTCCAGTGTTTCTGGTACCTGTTGGTATTATGGATTAACCAAATAGGGTGCCTGATTATTTTCACCTAAGCACCCTTTAGCTTTCTTGTACTTTAGTTTTGAAGTTTAACAAGGGGCAGAGGGGCTGGAACATTGTCATCTCCTTAGAATAATTTGAGAACAAGCCCTTAAATGCTGCTCCACCATTTGTTTGTTAACATTTTGCTTGGGAAATAAAAGTTCTTCCCTGGGAGGAATGCAGATCTACAAAGCTCTGAGATGTTTAGCATCCATAGCTCTGAAAATCAAATCCGTTCACAAATAACTGCTGGTGCTAAGGGGTTAAGCCATGCACTGAAATTGCATGTGTGCTGCGTTTGCAGGACATGACACAAGAACTGTTTTAAGATCAGTCATAGTTAGGAAGCTTACTGAACTACCAGTGTCTTCCCAGGAGCATCCTATGCTTTTCTTGTCTTCAGCTAGCTTCATCTGTTCATGGTCTTGACTGCCTCTTGGTTTTTAGACCCTCTTGCTGCAGCTTCTTTGTGAGTAAGGCACATTGTCAGTCAGTCCTGTTCTCCCGTGCCAGCCAACTGTCCCCTTAATGCAGTGATTCACTTGAGTGAATAGTGCTCATGCTTTGAGGGACAGTTCCCTGCCAGAGAGAGTGCCAAGCTGCACTTTGCACAAGTGTGAAGAGTTTGTAAAAGGCTGCTGTCAGCTAACATTGGCCTAGGGCTTCAGCTGCCTGTACATGGTTGTAATCTAGTTGGGAGTATGTCCAGATTTGTTTAAAAGTTAGTCAGCTGCTTGGCTGCAGACAGCATCAGCACCCCAGAAACTCTTAAAGGCTGGTCCTTGGTCTGTTGAAACTACAGCAGACTGGTTCTGGCCAAATGTACAACACAGCCTTTAAGGTGGGCTCTTTCTTGGCAGCACATCACTAAACCGATGGAAGGATGCAGGACTGCTGTTGTAATCTGCCCTTCCAGCTCAGCTGAATGCCACATCCTGTGCCTGGAACACTTGGTCAGCTGCAGAACCCACTGTCAGACCAGTGCTGCAGGGCCTGCAGAGCTGAGCTGCCACTCAGCCACATCAGCCTGGAGGTTATTTGGACAGAGCTGAGGAAAGCTGCATCGCTGTGCTGCTGGCCAGAGGGGGCTGATGCAGTTTTAGTGGAGATTGGAAGGATGCTTAGCATCCAGGTACATCATCACTTGGGTGCAGAGGATTTGGTGCTATGTATTCTTCCCCTCTCAGTGTAAGCAGGGGCCTGGGCCTTTTCTTAGCACAGTTTGGGCTCTGATGTGTCTTCACTGCACTTCTGAAGGGAAAAGAGAAGGTGAAAAATGGTGAGGAAAACGTGTGGAGAAGATACTCCCTGGAATTCTGATGCCTCACTTTCAGGGAGGCCATTAACTCTGGGTTGAGGAGCTGCTTGTCCAGAGCCTGGGCCACCTGATCTAGTTGGGGATGTCCCTGCTCACTGCAGGGGGTTGGGTTAGATGACCAACCCAGGTGATTCTGTGATTCTATGAAAACAAGGGAATTGCAGGAGATGTGGAGAAAGGCTGTCAGCAATAAAGTGCACTAGGAGGGAGAGAAATTCTTGCAGATTTGAGAGTTGGATGGTGTGCCTGGGAAAGTTGTGTTTTCTCAATAGTAAGTAGTGTGAGTAGATCTGGGTGTGGGTAGGAGGCTGTTGGCCTGCTTCTCTGAGAAGATGAGGCCATTCCAGCTGCAGTTTCAATCCGTGGTGGGGAAAAGAGAAGCATTGTTCCTGCAGTGAGGGGTTGGCTAAGCAGTGCTGGGAGATTGGCTGTTTTGAGGCCATCCCAATTAGCATGTGTGCAGCTGCTAATGAGGGAGTACATTGTGTAGAGCAGAAGTGAAAGGCTTAGACTGGGAAAGATTAAGAACAGGAGCTAAAATAACTTAAATCTGAAAGACTTTAAATTAGTTGGGAGCTGTCAGCATAGTGTGGATTTATGAAGGGGAAATCATGCTGAGGCACCTTCAGTGCTGAGAGGACTGCCTGGGTGAGAGCAGAGCAGTGGGTTTTGGGGTATTCATTGGAGTATTGGTTGACCATGAGCCAGCAGTGCCCAGGTGGCCAAGAAAGCCAAAGGCATCCTGGCTTGGGTCAGAAGCAGGGTGGGCAGCAGGGACAGGAGGTGACCATCCCCCTGAGGTCAGCACTGGGGGGCCACACCTCGAGTGCTGTGTTCAGCTCTGGGCCCCTCACTGCAGGAAGGACACTGAGGGGCTGGAACCTGTCCAGAGAAGGGCAATGAGGCTGGAGAAGGGCCTGGAGCCCCTGGGCTAGAGGAGGGGCTGAGGGAGCTGGGGGTGTTCAGGCTGGAGAAGAGGAGGCTGAGGGAGACCTCAGTGCTCTCTACAGCTCCCTGAAGGGAGGTTGGAGTGAGGAGGGGGCAGCCTCTGCTCCTTGGTGGCAAGGGACAGGAGCAGAGCAAGTGGTTCCAAGCTGCACCAGAGGAGGTTCAGGCTGGGTGCTAGGAAATATTTCTGCACTGGAAGGGGTCTCAAACTTTGGAATGGTCTGCCCAGGGCAGTGCTGGAGTCACCATCCCTTGGGGTGTTCCAGCAGCTGTGGACCTGGTGCTTAGGGACATGGTTTGGTGTTGACCCTGCAGTGCTGGGTCTTGGGTTGGACTGGATGAGCTTGGAGGTCTCTTCCAACCAGATGTGTTCTGTGATTCTGTGACTTCAGTGAGCCTTTCATCACAGGTTCCACTAGAATCCTCCTGCACAGGCTGATGAAGTGCAGCCATGGGAGTGAATAATAAGAGCAGGAAACTGGCTGAGCTGCTGGCCTTGAATGGTTGTCATCAGTGGCACTAAAGGCCAGTTGGAGGCTAGTCACTAGTGACATACCCCAGGGCTAAAATTAAGAAGCAGAGAGTATTTTGGATTGGAAGTGACTCCTACAGGTCATCCAGTCCAATCCCAGTGCAATGAGCAAGGGCATCTTCAGCTGTCAAGTTGCTCAGAGCCCCTCTCCAACCTGACTATGGATGCTTCCAGGGATGGGCCCAGTCCCGTTTAACACTTTGTAACTGGTTTGGGTGGTCACACCAAGATGTACTCTGAGCAAGTTTGCAGAGCATGCAGAACTAGAACCGAGGGATGGACTGGAGGTTGGTGTTGCCATTGAGAGGGACCTTAACAGACAGAAAAACTGGCAGTAAGAAGAGGTGCCAAGTGTGCCCCTGGGGAGAAGCAGCATCAGCCACCAGTGTGTACTGGGGACTGCCTGGCTGGAAAGCATCTTGGTAGAAAGTGCTGAAAGGATGGGAAAGACATGCAGGAGCAGGGCAGGTTTTCCTCCCTCTCTGCTCTAGTGAGGTCACATCTGGAGCACTGTATCTGGTTCTGGGCTCCCCAGTACAGCCAAGACACGGACACAGTGGTTTCAGGGATGATGAGAGGACAGGCTGAGAGACCTGGGGCTCTTTAGCCTGTGAGAAGAGAAAACTGGGAGGAGCTTTTATCAGTATTTATTGATATTTAAAGGATGAGGGTCAGGAGGGTGGGGCCAGACTCTTTTCAGTGGTGCCCAGAAACAGGACAAGGGTCAATGGGCACAAACTGGAACCCAGGAAGTTCCGAATATAAAGAAGATTTCTTTGCTGTGAGGGTGCTGCAGCCGTGGGCTGCCCTGAGCCATTGTGAGTTCTGTTTCTCTGGAGGGATTCCAAACCAGCCTCAGCAACTTAGTGTTGTTGGCACAGCTTTGAGCAGGAGGGTTGGAGTAGATGACCTCCAGAAGTTCCTTCTGACTTTACCTGGTATGTGGTTTTCATTGAAGGCTTGAAGAGGGTCCCAACAGGCTGTGGTGGTTGAAATGAAACATAAGAGTTCAGAGGCAGAGGATTTATGTTTGTTCTGGCAGACACTTTCTGCTGGTGCTTCCACAAGCTTGCTTGGGACATCCTGGAGGATAGGAGATGACTGCAGCTGCATTGTTCTCTTGGGTTTCTTTCCTTTGCTGCTAGCAACACCAAAAGTCTGTTCATGGCTGTGTTGTCCATTGTGTCCTCTCCACACCCTATGGCAGCAGTGGTGAGACATTGGGTGCTATTAACTTCTCTGCTGCCTGCAAGACAGAGCAGCACCAGAGGCTTTTAAAGTCAGTGAGGTGTTTTCATCTCAGATTTGGAGAGGTAGCTTTTCAGCAGCTGTAGGAATGTCCTCTTGTTCTTCTTGATGCTGTCAAAACTTAGAATGTGGATGCTGCCCTTGCTACAATGGGCTCTTCCCAATAAGATGTTGTTGGTTTATTCCCTCTGTTGGATTAAATGTTGTGAATTTGTGATCCCATGCTGCTGCTCTGTTGGTGTTAGAACTGCAGATTTCAGTTAGACTGATAGCAACCAGAGGTGACAAAGGAACTGCAACAGTAGCACAGGAATTCAGACACTGTGCCCACAGCATCCTCCTGGAGAAACTGTCTGCTTATGGTTCGGACACGCAGATGCTGGATGACCAGGCCCAAAGAGTGTTGGGAAACGGAGTTAACCCCAGCTGGTGGTCAGTCAGTCACCAGTGGTGTTCCCCAGGGCTCAGCACTAGGGCCAGTTCTCTTTCATGTCTTTATCAATGATCTGGGTGAAGGGATCGAGGCATCCTCAGTAAGTTTGCAGATGGCGCTAAGTCCAGTGGCAGTGTTGATCTGGTGGAGGGTAGGAGGGCTCTGCAGAGGGAGCTGGGCAGACTGGATCCATGGGCTGAGGTCAGTGGGGTGAACTTTAACAAAGCCAAGGGCTGGGTCCTGCACTTGGGTCACAACAGCCCCATGAACAACACTTGGGTCACAACAAGCCCCCATGCTTGGGGCAGAGTGGCTGGAAACCACCCAGCAGAAAAGCACCTGGGGGTGGTTGTTGACAGCAGCTGAAGATGAGCCAGCAGTGTGCCCAGGTGGCCAAGAAGGCCAACAGCATCACACAGAATCATGGAATGTTAGGGGTTGGAAGGGACCTTGAAAGATCATGTAGTCCAACCCCCTTGCCAGAGAGGATCACCTATACCAGGTCATGCAGGAATGCATCCAGGTGGGTTTTGAATATCTCCAGAGAGGGACATATCTTCATACGTCATACTTCAACATGGGTCTGTTAAATCGACTTACATTTACTTTCTTACTGATAGGAACAAAAGCTTCCCTATAGAGCTCCTTCATGTCCCATGGAAAGTACACCTGCAAGTAGCAGAAGGGACTTTAAAATCAATGCCTCAGGTTTTTTTTCTCAGTCTCCAGTCTCTACATTGCTCCTGTGTTGAAGCAGATTGAGGCTGTATTTCATGCAAATGCTTCAGTGTGTTTTCCATGGGCACATCTATTCATGCTCAAGGAACCTGCTCTGAACCACTGGGACTCTGCATCAGAGAACATAAAAGCTTATTGCAAATGCTCTCCAGAGTCAGTTCTGGGGGTCTCACTTCCTTGAAGAATTCCCAGCTAGTGAGGATGTCTTGGAGGAGGTCGTGCTTGTGTGTCTGGAAGCCTGCCAGCTGGGAGGGTGATTTCTTTTTGATCACTGGAGTTTTGTATTTGCTTTTGAATACCTTATTGGGGTCGGGTTTGTTCACAAAGCAATCAGCGTCTTCAGAGAGGAGAGCTGTGTTGATGGCTGTGAGTTTATCCATGTTAAACCATTGCTTGGCCTGTGGGCTGACCCCATAGCTGGTGAAGGCATACTGCCACTGTGGGAGACCCAGGTGTGGAATGAGCAAGCAGTAGTAGGCTATGAAGGTTTTGGTGAGGAAATGCCAATACAGAGCTCTGTCCAGGAGCCAGATCTCTGTGTCTGGGGAGACAACTGGTTTAGTGTGCTTATAAACAAGACAGATTTTTGCATTCCCATTGCATGAGTCTAATTCAAAGGTAAGACTACGAGAATCAAAGTGTGGCTTCTCTGGTTTGTCTTCCTTGCCTTCCTCGTCTGTGTCATCTTCTGGGTCAGTGAGAGTTGGTGCATTAGGCAGAGTGTACATAGAGGAACCCCCAGGCTGACACAGCTTTGCAATGCTATGAATCACCATGGAGCCCAGGGGCACGGGGGTATCATCAGTCTTCACACTCCAGCTCCTCTGGAAGCCATCAATCATTAGATAGAAATTCTTTAAATCCCAGCCTGGATCAGCAGTGGTGTGGCTGCCAGGACTAGGGAAGTGATCAACCCCTGTACTGGGCACTTGGGAAGCCACAGCTTGAGTCCTGGGTTCCTTCTGGAGCCTCTCACTCCAAGAAGGACATTGAGGGGCTGGAGCAGGTCCAGAGAAGGGCAGCAAAGCTGAGGAAGGGTCTGGAGAACAGGACTGTGGAGGAGCAGCTGAGGGAGCTGGGGGTGTTTAGTGTGGAGAAGAGGCTGAGGGGAGACCTCATTGCTCTCTACAGCTCCCTGAGAGGAGGATGCAGTGAGAAGGGGGTTGGTCTTGTCTCCCTGGTCTCAGGTGATGGAAGGAGAGGAAATGGCCTGAAATTGTGCCAGGGGAGAGTTAGGTTGGAGATGGAGAGGAAAAATGTCTTTGCTGCAGGAGTGGTCAGGGATTGGAAGAGGTGAAGTCCCCATGCCTGGAGGTGTTCAAGAGCTGTGTGGCCATGGCACTTGGGGACAGGATTTGATTGCCATGGTGGTGTTGAGTTGCTGGTTGGACTGGATGATCTTGGAGGTCTCTTCCAACAGAAATAGTTCTACGATTCTGCTTAAACAGGTTGCCAATAGAAACATGATCACAGTGAAATGTAGCATTTGAGTGTGCATCACAGAAAGGCTGTTGGTCAGTTTAGGAGGATGGGGCTTGTTCCTTTTCAACTGGTTTTGGGCTTAGGAACAGAAAGTAACATGAAAGTCAATGCAATGCTGAAGAAAAGCAGGAAGAACTTGGCCCTGACGTTGAGGGCACTTGGAAATCTGAAGCAATATAGCAATTTCATACAAATGGTGAGGATAGAATCCTTTGGGTGTGTTGAAAATTGGCTTGGGTTAGTCTTTGTCTTAAGTTGCCCAGCTGTTGGTTGTCTGTTCTGCAGCAGTTTTCAATCCCAGGTTTCTAACAAGACATGAGAAATTCCCCTTCCCTTTGAGCCATTCCTCCTTTGTAAATGAATGGCTCTGCTTTCACCAGCTCCTTGGGATTCGCTGTTCCTTAGGACAACTGCTAAATGGCTGAGTAGCTGCTGCCACACAGGAGCACAGTGATGGACCTGTCATTTACAGACTGGAAAGGCAAGGGAGGTCTGACACAGAACCACAGAACACATCCACCTGGAAGAGACCTCCAAGCTCATCCAGTCCAACCCAAGACCCAGCACTGCAGGGTCAACACCAAACCATGTCCCTAAGCACCAGGTCCACAGCTGCTGGCACACCCCCAGGGGCACACCCCCAGGGATGGTGACTCCAGCACTGCCCTGGGCAGACCATTCCAAAGTTTGAGACCCCTTCCAGTGCAGAAATATTTCCTAGCATCCAGCCTGAGCCTCCCCTGGGGCAGCTTGGAACCACTTCTTCTGCTCCTGTCCCTTTCCACCAAGGAGCAGAGGCTGCCCCCTCCTCACTCCAACCTCCCTTCAGGGAGCTGTAGAGAGCACTGAGGTCTCCCTCAGCCTCCTCTCCTCCAGCCTGAACACCCCCAGCTCCCTCAGCCCCTCCTCTAGCCCAGGGGCTCCAGGCCCTTCTCCAGCCTCATTGCCCTTCTCTGGACAGGTTCCAGCCCCTCAGTGTCCTTCCTGCAGTGAGGGGCCCAGAGCTGAACACAGCACTCCAGGTGTGGCCTCCCCAGTGCTGACCTCAGGGGGATGGTCACCTCCTGTCCCTGCTGCCCACCCTGCTTCTGACCCAAGCCAGGATGCCTTTGGCTTTCTTGGCCACCTGGGCACTGCTGGCTCACGGTCAGTGACTGCCAACCAGCACCCCCAGGTCCCTCTCCCAGTGCAGCTTTTCAATACGACTAAATGTCTGTGGTCTTAGTTACAGTCAGTCTTCACCGTGCAGGGATCTTCCAAAAGCTGGTGCCTGAAACTTTTAAGGAAGGAAGCAAAGCAAAGCACACAACTTCTGGAGAGGTTTGCCTGGCATCTGGAAGTGCAGCTTTCCAGACAGCCAGCAAGGATCCTGCTGTAAAGCAAGAGAGACAACCTTGAGTTCAAGACAAAGTTGTGTCTGGTCGCTCATAAATGTCTGATTGTGACACTGATGTGTCTGATGTGACACTGATTTTATGTTGGAGTGGTTTTTGTTTTTATCAAAGGCTTCAGGAGATATGTAGGAAGCCACAGGTCAGTGAGGTTGACAGATGTGCTGACTACAGCAGCCCAGGAGATGCTGGAGACAGTTTGGATGAACACAGTATGGTGAGGGGGAGCTGAGTGCTTGCTCACAGCTTGCTGCCAGGCTTTACAAACTCACTGGGATTGTGTTGAAATTTACTTGTTACTTACTCTTACATGGATAAGAGAGACCTGACAGAGACAGATCACAGAATGCATTGGGGTGGAAGGAACCCTCAAAGGTCACCTTGTCCAACCCCACTGCAGGCAGCAGGGACACCTCCAACTAGATCAGGCTACCCCAGACCACAGCAAGTCTTATCTTGAATGTCTCTGAGGGGGGCCTCAACCACATCCTTGCGCAACCTGTTCCAGTATTTCACCACTCTCATTGTGCAGAACTTCTTTCTGATGTCCAACCTAAATCACCCCTGCTCCAGTTTTAAACCATTGCTCCTTGTCCTATCACCAGAGGCCTTTCTGAACAGTCCTTCCCTAGCCTCCCTGTAGATATTGAAATGCTGCTCTGACGTCTCCCTGGAGCTTTCTCTTCTCCAGGCTGAGCAGCCCCAACTCCCTCAGCCTGTACCCACAGCAGAGGTTCTCCAGCCCTGTGGTTATCTTTGTGGCCTCTTCTGGACCCTCTCCATCAGGTCCATGTCTCTCTTGTGTTGGTGGTGCCATAGCTGGACACAGTACTCCAGGTTAGGTCTCACCTTGGATACTTGTCCAGTTTTGGGCTCCCCAGTTCAAGAGAGACAGAGACCTGCTGGAGAGAATCCAACAGAGAGCCATGAGGATGCTTAGGGGACTTGAGCATCTCCCCTGGGAAGAGAGACTGAGAGCCCTGGGGGTGTTTAGTCTGGAGAAGAGAAGACTGAGAGGAATCTGATCAATGTCTATCAATATGTGTAGGGTAGGTGTCAGGAGGAGGGGGCCAGGCTCTTTTGGGTGGTACACAGTGATAGGACAAGGAACAATGGGTTCAAAATAGAACATAGAAGATTTCACCTCAACATGAGGAGAAACTTCTCTACAGTGAGGGTGACAGAGCCCTGGAGCAGGCTGCCCAGGAGGGTTGTGGAGTCTCCCTCTCTAGAGACTTTCAAACCCTGCCTGGATGCATTCCTGTGCAGACTATCCTAGGTGATCCTGCTTTGGCAGGAGGGTTGGACCTGATCTCTTGAAGTCCCTTCCAAGCTCTGATAAACTGTGAGACTGTGAATTCCCATGGGTGTTTGACACAGGCTTCCACCAACCAATTTTGAAGAAACTAAGCAGCTGTAGGATAAGGGAAAATACTTTCTGTGGTATTAAATGAGTGACTGAAATACAAGAATGGAGAACTGGAATAAGTAGTGTAGAGAGAGGGGTTCCACAGGTGTGCAGGTTCATGCAGTTGTGGAGTTTTGATTTTAATTGATGTGTGGAGGACAGTGGCTGCTGCTGCTCACACACCACTGAAGCTAATTTTAGTGCCAGTTTAGGACAGTGCTGCTTCTTGCCTTGTTCAGAGAGCTTTCCTAGCCTAGTTTTGTGATTCAGTGGTAGAAGACAAGCACTGGGCAGGCTGTGCAGGGTGAGCTGGAGCATTACACAAGCCCTGGTCCTCATGGGTGATTTCAACCACCCGGACATCTGCTGGAGGGACAACACAGCAAGGCACCAAGGATGTTCCTGGATTGCATAGATGACAACTTCCTCCTCCAAATGGTAGAGGAACCAACAAGAAAAGTGCTGTGCTGGACCTTGTTCTCACCAACAGGGAAGGGCTGGTGACCAATGTGAGGCTCAGAGACAGCCTTGGCTGCAGTGACCATGATGCAATAGAATTTAAGACCCTCAGGGTAACTAGGAGGGCACATCTCACAACCCTGGACTTCAGGCGTGCAGACTTTGATCCCTTCAGGGGTCTGCTGGCCAGAGTACCATGGGACAGAGCCCTAGAGGGAAGAGGGGCCCAGGACAGCTGGTCAGTATTCAAGGACCACCTCCTCTGTGTCCAGGAGCAATGTATACCAACAAAGAGAAAAGCAGGGAAGAATGCTAGGAGGCCTGCCTGGATGAGCAAGGAGCTGCTGGACACACTGTCACTTAAAAGGAAGCTCTACAAGGAGTGGAGGAAAGGACAGCTGGAATGGGAGGTATATAAGGAAGCTGCCCGAGCAGCAAGAGACCTGGTTAGGAAAGCCAAAGCACAGCTTGAATTGAATCTAGCCAGGGAGGGCAAAGGGAACACCAAGAATATCTACAGGTATATGAATGGTAAATAGAAGCCTAGGGAAGGTGTGGGCCCCCTCAGAAAGGAAACAGTGAAATGGTCACAAGTGACCTGGATAAGGCTGAGGTTCTCAAGGACTTCTTTACCTCAGTCTTCACTGCAAGGGCCTCCAGCCACACTCCTGGAATAGTCATGGAAGATAATGACAGGGACTGGAAGGAAGAACTGCCCATGGAGAGTGAAGATCAGGTTGGTGATCACCTGAACTACCTGAAAGTGTTCCAGTCCATGCTGAGATATACCCACAGGTGCTGTGGGAACTGGGGATGAGGTTGCTAAACCCCTCTCTATTATATTCCAAAAGTCCTGGCAGCCTGGGGAAGTCCCCACTGACTGGAAAAGGGGAAACATAACTCCTATTTTCAAAAAGGGTAAGAAGGAAGAACCAGGGAACTCCAGGCCAGGCAGTCTCACCTCTGTGCCTGGTAAGATCATGGAGCAGATCCTCCTGGAGGCACTGCTGAGACAGAAGAATAATGAAGAGGTGATTGGGTACAGTCAGCATGGCTTCACCAAGGGCAGATCCTGCCTGACAAGCCTGGTGGCCTTCTGTGACGAGGTCACAACATTAATAGATGAGGGGAGAGCAACTGATGTCATTGACCTGGAGCTGAGCAAAGCCTTCAACACTGTCCCACACCACATCCTGGTCTCCAAGCTGCTGCAGTCTGGGTTTGTTGCATGGACCATTCAGTGGATAAAGAACTGGCTGGATGGCTGCACCCAAAGAGTGGCTGTCAATGGCTCCATGTCCCAGTGGAGGCCAGGGACAAGTGGAGTCCCTCAGGGATCAGCCCTGGGACCAGGCTTGTTCTACATCTTTGTTGGTGCCATGGACAGTGGCATTGAGGCACCCTCAGCAAGTTTGCTGATGACACCAAGCTGTGTGGTGTTGCTGACAGCTGGAGGGAAGGGATCCATCCAGAGGGACCTGGACAGGCTGCAGAGCTGGGCACAAGCCAAACTCATGAGGTTCAACAAGACCAAGGGCAAGGTCCTGCAGCTGGGTCGAGGCAATCCCAAGCACAAATACAGGCTGGGCAGGGACTGACTGGAGAGCAGCCCTGAGGAGAGGGACTTGAGGGTGCTGGTGGAGGAGAAGCTCAGCAGGAGCTGTCAGTGTGCACTTGCAGCCCAGAAAGCCAACCAGATCCTGGGCTGCATCAGGAGAAGTGTGGCCAGCAGGTCAAGGGAGGTGATTCTCCTCCTCTGCTCTGCTCTGGTGAGACCCCACCTGGAGTACTGTGTCCAGTTCTGCAGCCCCTATTACAAGAGGGATATGGACATGCTGGAAGGTGTCCAGAGAAGGACCATGAGGATGATCACCGGGCTGGAGCACCTCTCCTATGAGGACAGACAGAGAGTTGGGGCTGTTCAGTCTGGAGAAGAGAAGGCTCCAAGGTGACCTTCTTGTGGCCTTCCAGGATCTGAAGTGGGCTACAGGAAAACTGGGGAAGATACCAGGTAGTGACAGGGGGAATGGAACAAAGCTGGAATTTTGGGGATTCAGACTGGATGTGAGGAAGAAGTTCTTCACCATGAGAGTGGTGAGACCCTGGATGGGTTGTCCAGGGAGATGGAGGTGTTTAAGGCCAGGCTGGATGTGGCTGTGAGCAACCTGCTGTAGTGTGAGGTGTCCCTGCTCATGGCAGGGGGGTTGGAACTGGATGAGCCTTGTGGTCCCTTCCAACCCTGACTGATTCTATGATTAGCTGTCAGGAGACAGCTTGGTGAATGCATTGTGGCTTCCTGTGGGTCAGCTGGCTCTGCAGGCTCCCTTTATAGGCCATGGAGAAAAAGAAGCACCTCTCACTGCATGGTTCCCTCACACACAGGTGGCTGTCCCAGCTGGAAGATGAATCCCACCTGAAGTCCGTTACTGCATAGAAATGTAGTTTAAAGTAGGGAACTTTTTTAAGGACATTCTTGACTGGCACAGCATTGAATGAAAGTCTTTTGGTTTCTTCCATGAAATAGAATTCAGAGATTTAAAAGCAGCACTCTGTAGCCTGGTTTGTATTCTGAAGGTGCTTTGCTTTTATGGCAGATTGGAAGCTTACCAAGCAGGACAGATTCCCACTGCCTCCTTCCTGAGCATCCAGCTCTGCAGGGCTGTCTCAGAAGTCTTATTGCCAACGGGTTTGATTTTTGAGGTGGGGGGATGAAGGCAGGGACTAGCAGTGCATATAACACAATGTTCCTTCTGCTCTAAAATGCTGTTAAATGTTAGGGATGGGGAAAAAATTAAATGTCTTTAAAATCATTTCTTCTCTAGAGGAGCCTGTGTCTCCCCGCTGGGCATACAGGCAGCCTGTGTAAAATGGTCCAGCCTGGACAATTTTCAGGACCAAAAGGTAGGCAGCACAGATCCCTCCTTTAATGATTGTGTTGGTCTGGAGGAGGCCCCTGGAAGAGCTGGTGGCCTTTTGAGGTACTTGCTGTACTTGCTCACTGCTGTGCTTGCAGGATCTTTATTTCCTTCTTCGTTTTGATCCCTGTCAGTGTCTCCCTTGCTCTTTTCTCTTTCCTTTTGGGAACTCTGCTTTTAATGTCATAATTTGTGGTGACTTTATGCTCTTGATCACACTGACCACATTCTGTCAGCAGCCTCTGTATTTATACCTGAATCAAAAAGCAGTTACTGCAATCTCATTGCTACTGCACTGCTTCTGGGTTTCTATGCTCTTACACTAAGGTTTGGTACAGCAAAGGCTGATGGAGCTCTGTCAGGGTTGTTGGTTTGGGGGAAGGGTTTACATTGAAATGAGGGGTTTTTTTTAATTATTTCTCACATCAGCCTGGTTAGAAAATAACTGAAAACATTTCAGGTTACATAGACCACAGCATCACAGAATTGTTTCTGTTGGAAAGGACCTCTCAGATCTTTGAGTCCAACCATCAGCCCAACCCCACTGTCACAGAAACCTCTGTGCTCCAGCACAGGGGAGAGGAGTTTGTCACACAGAGCTTAGAGGAACTGCTGCTTGGAAACCTGGAACAACCTGGAAGGGTTGTTGGGCCTCCTAAGAGAGAGCTGGGTGCTGTACAGACATTGTGTGGACTCCTTACTTGTACTGACCAGTGTGTAAACCAGTTCTCAGCTCGAACAAAAAGCAGAAGTCACATCTCTGGCATGCTGCAGGAGAGTTCAGCTGGAGCACATCACCAGCCCTGGCATCAGCAGAGCATTTGTCAACTAGAAATTGCCAGGCAAAGACCTGCCTTCCATGCAAGAGGAGACAGAGCACTCTAACAACTGGGGGTGTCTGGATAATTCTCCCCATTTCTAGCCTCCAGTTCATTACTAGATGTCGTGTGAGCAAAAGATGTCAGTCTCCCAATTTGTGTGCTAATTGTGTGCAATTGCTGAGCTCTGCACTGAAGGCTGAGCAGGACTTTGCTGGGGGCCAGTGTCCCTGCCCCCCACAGCCAGTGTGTGGCAGAGTCTGAAGTACTATGGACAGCAACCCTGCAGGCTGCTCCAGGGCACTTACTGCCTTCTGGTTTTTCCTTTCTTCTCACTGTGTGCATGGGGGTTAGTGCTGCATTGTGCAGATCCTGCCTGTCTTTAGATCAGTCACCAGTGAATTGTGCCTCTCTGGTGGCCCAAGATACAGATCCTCCTGTCCTGCTGGGGCTCAGGGTCCTCTGCTGTGAAGAGCTGAGCTGGAATTGTTCAGCATGGGAAAGAAAAGGCTCCAGGGCTTGCAGCTTTTCAGTACCACAGCAGCCTATTGTGGCAGGACAAGGGGTGATGTTTGGAAACTGAAAGAGGAAGGTTTGCATTAGGAGAATAATTCTTTGTGTTTTTTGATGAGCGTGGTGAGACCCTGGAACAGGTTTTCTGGTGAAGTTGTGGATGCCACACAACTGGAAGTGTTAAAGGTCAAGTGGAATGGGGCTTTGAGAAAAGTGATCAGTGAAAGGTGTCCCTGCCCATAGCCATGGAGGCTGGAACTAGATGACCTTTGAAGGTATCATCCCATCTAAACTATTTTGTGAGCCTGTGAAAGGAGGAGTCAAAAAGGTCCCTTCCCTTTGCTGATCTCTGGAATGTCCCAGTCATTTATTACAGGAGCTTTTTCTGTTTCGTCTTTGAAGTTCCTGTGACTCTTCCTTTCCTTTATGAGTTAAGCAAAGGTGCAACTGGATTCATGCTGACAGAGGAATTTGTTGTCTTGATGCAATTGTCACTTCAGCTGCATGCCCAGCTGGGAAAATGACAAACAATATTATAGATTGATAAGGATTTCTGGAAGCTTGCAGCCCATTTTGCCCAGACTTCTTGAATGTGTCAGACTTTTAGTTTTTAAGGTGATTTTAATTATTTATAGATTAATAATAATAGCTATTACACTGAAAAAAAAAAACAAACCAACCCAAATTGTCCTTTTCTGCTTGCTGTGTACTGCAGCATTGCCATCAGGGAGCAGCATCAGTGCTGTCTAGATGGTAGCTGAGTTGTGTTGTCTGTGGCACCATCTTAGCAGAGAAAATGGCTTTTTGTGGCAAAGGTTTGAAATTGGGTAGAAATTGTGACTACATTTTAATTGTGGGCTCTTGTGTATGGATTCTGTATTTCAGCACTGAAAAGTGATTCTGCAGTTCTGATTATTTGAATCTCTCCCTGATGTTCTTGGCTGCTGGAATAAAGGATGTGTGCATTTTGCATTGCCTGCCTTAGGTGTTGGCTGGGTGTACAGAAGCACAAGTTCTCTTCCACTCTTTCTGGATGTGAGCAGTATGCTGACCTTACCCCAAATTCAGAGTAAAGCCTGAAAACAAACTTCCTTAAACCAGAATTTCTGTTTAGCAGTGGGGAGGCTTTTCAAAATGCAGTTAAAACGTTTAAACCTGACACCTTCACCTGCTTCAGATGCTAGAAGCAGCTCTCCCAAGCTGTCAATCCATTACCCACAGCTGGGGTCTCTGCCTGCTGCACCTGGGCTTGGGCTGTTGAGTTTGGGTTTGGGTTTTGTTTTGTTTTGCCCACTCAGTGCCTTTTTGTGCTTTCTCTTGCCCACAGGGTGGGCAGCTCCCAGCTGAAGTGGAGCACGTCTGGAAGACAAGGAGGCGGTTGACAACAATGTGCTTTTTCAGATGCTTGAACAGCTTTGATGAGAAATCACAGAATGGTCTGGGTTGGAAGGGGCCTCCAAAGGTCATCCAGTCCAACCCTCTGCAGTCAGCAAGGACATCCTCCACTAGATCAGGTTGCCCAGAGCAAGGAAGCCTTGCTCAGGTGTATCACACTAAAAGTCAGGCCACTACAGTCATGCTTGGAACAGCTTCTTCAGCTCTTGTCTGTAACTCTGTAACACTCACTTCCTGGGGGCTTTCAGAAACCTTGGCTAGAACAGAGAGTTCAGATCCTAGGTTGTTGTGATATTCTGGTAATAATTATTTTTATTTTCATGGATGTGATTAATCCAACTTGCACCAGGCAGCATGAAAGAGTTCAATACTTACACTAGGATGCAAATCCTGTGAGATGTTGCATCAACAGAATTACATCAGTGGCGGTTCACAAACGTCCTGCAGGACTTCTCTTTTGTGGCTAAGTCTTCATCTGACTGTAGACTTTGAGCTGCAGGTTGGTGGGGCACAGCTGCAGTGCTCTTGTCAGCCAGGTAACCAGGCCTGCCAGTGGGAGGCTTAGTCTTGGGTGTTAATGCAAATCTTAAATTGTGGTTCCTGCAGAAAAGCCATGAACTGGAACAGAGATATGTAACATCTCCAACAGCTTTTAGCTCAGGAATACAAAACGTCCAACTAGAAAAGACATTTTTATACTGCTTGGTTTTTCTTTCTTTGTGTGGAGTCCTCTGCTGTGCCAAGTTTGCTGAGCTGTAGCATTGTTAGCAAACCATCTGGGGTTTCTTTTGCTTCTGCCAAAATCAAAAGCATCAGAGCAGTAACCCCAGAAAGTTTCCTTTATCCCCAGAACGTTTCAGTCATGGTAGAAGCAGGGTTTGGTCTCTAGGATCAAAAATTTCAGATTGGATTGGGCAGTGATAAAGAGAATATTTCATTTCCTTTCCATGTCTTTTTAGTGCATGGGCACCCTACGGACTGCCAGTGCTGATTTGCAGCTACTTCTCTGCGTAGAGCTGCACAGAGCTGTGTGGTAAACACTCCAGTTCGACTGATTTACATCCTTGCTTCCATGGTTTGGGGTTTTTTATGCTTCTTGCATTATCTTCTCCTTTTGCTTCTCGTGAGATCGTTAATTCCAAGGTTGTGTCAGTTGCACTTTAAATGCATAATGACACAGACCCTGGCAGGGCTCCTTATATTCATGGTATTTAAACTGAATCCAGGAGAACTCATTCTTCAAAAAGCCCTTGGTTGGTCCTGGTGAAATGAGCAAACTTTGCAATTTATGACAGCTTGTAAAATAAAAACTACAGCACGTGAGAACAACTACAGAAAGCAATGGCATAGACTTTGCAAAGAACACAGGGCAAACTGAGATTCCTTTAGGTAAAAAAAAAAAAAAGAAAAGAGAATAGAATAGCAGAAGACATCTGCAGGAAGACTTCCAAGCTCCTGTTCTCCAACCCTCGACCCAGCACTGCAGGGTCAACACCAAACCATGTCCCTAAGCACCAGGTCTACAGCTGCTGGAACACCCCCAGAGATGGTGACTCCAGCACTGCCCTGGGCAGACCATTCCAAGGTTTGAGAACCCTTCCAGTATTTCCTATCACCCAGCCTGAGCCTCCCCTGGTGCAGCTTGGAACCATTTCCTCTGCTTCTGTCACTTGCCACCAAGGAGCAGAGGCTGTCCCCTCCTCACTCCAACCTCCCTGCAGAATCACAGAATTAACCACGTTGGAAGAGACCTCCAAGATCATCCAGTCCAACCTATCACCCAACCCTATCTAATCAACTAGACCATGGCACGAAGTGCCTCATTCAGTCTTTTCTTAAACACCTCCATGGATGTTGACCCCAACACCTCCCTGGGCAGCCCATTCCAATCTCTCTTTCTGGGAAGAACTTCTAAAATCAAGCCTAAACTTCCCCTGCACAGCTTGAGACTGTGTCCTCTTGTTCTGGTGCTGGTTGCCTGGGAGAAGAGCCCAACCCCCTCCTGGCTACAACCTCCCTTCAGGTAGTTGTAGACAGCAATGAGGTCACCCCTGAGCCTCCTCTTCTCCAGGCTAAACACCCCCAGCTCCCTCAGCCTCTCCTCACAGGGCTGTGCTCCAGACCCCTCCCCAGCTTTGTTACCCTTCTCTGGACACCTTCCAGCATCTCACCATCTCTCTTGAACTGAGGGGCCCAGAACTGGACACAGCACTCAAGGTGTAGCTTAACCAGTGCTGAGCACAGGGCAGGATGCCTTCCCTGCTCCTGCTGGCCACACTGTTCCTGATGCAGGCCAGGATGCCATTGGCTCTCTTGGCCACCTGGGCACACTGCTGGCTCATGTTCAGCTGCTGTTACCCAGCACCCCCAGGTCCCTCTCTGCCTGGCTGCTCTCCAGCCACTGTGTCCCCAGCCTGTAGCTCTGCCTGGGGTTGTTGTGGCTGAAGTGTAGAACCTGGAACTTGGCCTTGTTCAATCTCATCCTGTTAGACTCTGCCCATCTGTCCAGCCTGTCAAGGTCCCTCTGCAGAGCCCTTCTACCCTCCAACAGATCAACACCTGCTTCTAACTTGGTGTCATCTGCAAACTGACTGATGATGGACTCAATCCCCTCATCCAGATCATCAATAAAGTTATTGAACAGGATGGGGCCCAGCACTGATCCCTGGGGGACACCACTAGTGACAGGCTGCCAGCTGGATGTGGCACCATTCACCACCACTCTCTGGGCTCGGCCCTCCAGCCAGTTCCTAACCCAGCACAGAGTGCTGCTGTCCAGGGAGTGCACCTGTCTCAAGGAGCTGTGGAGAGCAATGAGATCTCCCTCAGCCTCCTCTTTTCCAGCCTGAACACCCCCAGCTCCCTCAGCCCTTCCTCATAGCCCAGGTGCTCCAAGCCCTTCTCCAGCCTCACTACCCTTCTCTGGAACATCTCCCTATGAGGCCAGGCTGAGGGAGCTGGGGCTCTGTAGCTTGGGGCAGAGGAGCCTGAGGGCTGCCCTCATTGCTGAGGATAAAGATGTGCAGGGCTGGAGCCAGGCTCTGCTCAGGGATGTCCAAGGACAGCACAAGAGACACTGGGGGCAAGCTGGAGCAGAGGAGGTGCCGTGGGAACAGAAGGGAAAACTGTCACTGTGAGGGTGCTGGAGCCCTGGAGTAGACTGCTCAGAGAAGTTGTGGAGCCTCTTTTTCTGGAGACATTCAAAGCCCACCTGGATGTGTTCCTGTGTGACCTGCCCTGGGTGACCTTGCTGTGGCAGGGGGCTTGGATTGGATGATCTCTGGAGGTCCCTTCCAACCCCTCATGTTCTGTGATTTTAACACAGAATGATTTCATCTAGAAAGCAGAACAAGACGTCTGTGCTTTCAGTCCCTGCCTTTCAGAACATGGTTTCTTGATAGACCTCCAAGTAAGGTGACTTGTAACCCCACACCAAATGTGGGTGTAGTTATCAGAGCCAACAAGAGAGTCTTGGTGTCAAAGAACAAGCTGCTGCAATGCCTGGAGTGGTTTGCTTCAGACAGCAGTCAGTAGCTTATGACTCACATACTCTGCACTTCTGCAGAGCACCCAGGAACCTCTCTGTATCTGCTTCTATAGAGGGTTCAGTCCTCCATGAGCTCTGCATTTCATGTCAGAAATGTCTTCCTTCATATGTTGTTGCTGGTCAGGCAAGGGCTGGTCAGAGCAGCTGCACATCTGTCAGTCACAATTTTGGTAACAAATGCAGCTCCAGAATGCTTATATCCATCTTTGCACACCAGCTGCTCACAGCCTTGGGTTCTCTTTGGTTGGTTGTTTTATTTCACCCAGTCATTTACTGCAAGGCTCAGTGCTAAGGCACCGAGTGTCCCCTCACTCACTCCTCTCCCTCCCCTCATGCATCCAGTCCCTCCCAGCAGTGCACCCACAGTATTTTAGTCATTTTAACTTGTCAAGTTTGAGGGATTTGCTTCCTTGCTCTTGTTTTGTGGCTGTGCAGTTATCAAAGAACTCTGAAACAGCCTGCTTCTTCCTGCCTTTCTCTTGGAGTGCTGATTGAATCTCTCTTAATCTCTTTAACCCCTGAAAGAAGATTACAGCAGCAGTGAGGTGGCTGGGGAGGGCAGAAGCTAAGGAGAGGTTGGATGCTGTTTCTGCAGAAGGAATTCAGGCCCTTCTCTGCCCATCCCCCCTGCTTCTCTGCCCGTCCCCCCTGCTTCTCTGCCCATTCCCCCCTGCTTCTCTGCCCGTCCCTCTTGCTTCTCTGCCTGTCCCCCCTGCTTCTCTGCCCCTCCCCCCCGCTTCTCTGCCCCTCCCCCCCGCTGCTCTGCCCCTCCCCCCCGCTGCTCTGCCCCTCCCCCCCGCTGCTCTGCCCCTCCCCCCCGCTGCTCTGCCCCTCCCCCCCGCTGCTCTGCCCCTCCCTCCTGCTTCTCTGCCCCTCCCCCTGCTTCTCTGCCCCTCCCCCTGCTTCTCTGCCCTTCCCCCCTGCTTCTCTGCCCTTCCCCCCTGCTTCTCTGCCCCTCCCCTTCTCTGCCCCTCCCCCTTCTCTGCCCCTCCCCCTTCTCTGCCCCTCCCTCTTCTCTGCCCCTCCCCCTTGCTTCTCTGCCCTTCCCCCTGTATTGACTCCTCCTGAAGTCTTCCCAGCCTTTTCCCAGTTGACCCAAAGCCAGCAGTAAGGGAGCAGTGTTGCTGCTGAGCCTCAAGTGCCAGCCCACTGCTCTTTCTCTGCTCCATGCACACTCAGAGCCTGGTGGTACTTCACTAGCAGCCAAAGGC
Organism: Indicator indicator; assembly: GCF_027791375.1. NCBI lineage: Eukaryota > Metazoa > Chordata > Aves > Piciformes > Indicatoridae > Indicator > Indicator indicator. The sequence continues at coordinate 11,532,935 of NC_072040.1, forward strand.
AGGAATCCATGGGCTGAGGTCAGCTGTATGAGCTTCAACAAGGCCAAGGGCCAAGTGCAGGCACTTAGGTCACAACAGCCCCATGAACACTCCAGGCTTGGGGCAGAGTGTCTGGAAAGTGCCTAGCAGAGAAAGCCTTGGGGGTGTTGGGTGACAGCAGCTGAACATGAGCTAGGGTGTGCCCAGGTGGCCAAGAAGTTGTCTTACTACAAGAAGGACATTGAGGTGCTGAAGAGCATCCAGAGAAGGGTAGCGAAGCTGGGGAAAGGTCTGGAGAACAGGACTGTGGACGAGCAGCTGAGGGAGCTGGGGGTGTTTGGTGTGGAGAAGAGGAGGCTGAGGGAGACCTCATTGCTCTCTACAGCTCCTGAGAGGAGGCTGCAGTCAGGTGGGGGTTGGGCTCTGCTCCCTAGTCTCAGGTGATAGAAGGAGAGGAAATGGCCTGGAGGGTGCCAGGGGAGGGTTAGGTTGGAGATGAGGGAAAAATGTCTTTGCTGCAGGAGTGGTCAGGGATTGGAAGAAGCTGCCCAGGGAGGTGGTGGAGTCTCTGTCTCTGAAGGTGTTCCAGAAACCTGTGGCCATGGCACTTGGGGACAGGGTTTAGTGGCCCTGGTGGTGTTGGGTTGAAGGTTACTCAGTCTTAAAGGTCTTTTCCAAGCAAAACAATTCTGTGGTTCAAAATCTTTAATGAAACTCTTAAATCCTAACCCTGCCCTGTGGCTGTCCCAGGCTTTGTGAATTTTGTTTGAGGGACTGGAAGTGGGTAGAAACTTCATCTTTAAAGGTCCCAGCTGTAACAGCAGCAGCATGGCACAGCCCTACTGCACAGGTGTGAAGGGAAGCAAGAGTGCCTCACTCATTTTCATGGTGGCACTGGCTCTGGATTTGTCTGTTTGTTCTTCTCCTTCTGTTGTTTGCTTCTTTTCTCTTTTTCACCATTTACAGTCCAGCAGGGAGCTGGGATGAACAACAACCCACATGTGCTGTTGGGGTGTGATGTTGTAAAGGGACATACATATTTAGGTCATCTCTGCTCTGTGAGTGACTTGGGTTTTGCTCTGGAACCCTTCTGCTTGCAAGGAGGCAGCAGTGGCGGGGGGCTGGTTGGGGGTGCAAAACCAATCTTATCTGGGGAGTCTTGTGTGTTAGCAAAACTCACAAGGTGGAGGTGAACTCATTTTTTTTCTTTCATTCTCACAGAAGCAGCCATGGGGTGCATTAAAAGCAAAGAAGATAAAGGTCCAGGCATGAAGTACAGAAGTGACAATGCTCCAGAGCCTGTCATTGCCCACGTGAGCCACTTTGGGTCAGACTCCAGCCAGGCATCACAGTCACCATCAGTAAAGGGATCAGCAGTGAACTTTAACAGTCATTCCATGACTCCTTTTGGAGGACCCTCAGGAATGACACCCTTTGGAGGAGCATCCTCTTCATTTTCAGCTGTGCCAAGTCCATATCCTAGTACTTTAACAGGTAAGTGTTACATGAAATGATGCTGTTACTGTCATTCATAGAGTCACAGCATGGCTCAGGCTGGAAGAGACCTCAGAGGTCATCTCCTCCAACACCTCTGCCATGGGCAGGGATACCTCTCAACTGGAACTTGGTTGCCCAAGGCCTCATCCAAACTGGCCTTGAACACCCCCAGGGAGAAGGCAGCCACAGCCTCCCTGGGCAGCCTGTGCCAGAGTCTCACAGTCATCATACTGAAGAACCTCTTTCTCAGCTCCAGTCTAACCCTGCTCTGCCTCAGCTCCAAACTATTCCCTCTTGTCCTGTCTGTGGACACCTTCATGAAAAGTCCCTCTGCAGCCTTCCTGTAGGATTCCTTCAGGTACTGGCAGGCAGCTCTAAGGTCCCCCTGGAGTCTTCTCTTCTCCAGGCTGAACACCCCCAGCTCCCTCAGCCTGGCCTCATGGCAGAGGTGGTCCAGCCCTTGGATCCTCTGGACTCGCTCTGGCAGTTCTGTGTCCTTCTATTAATGTTGTTGCTGTTAGGAAAGCTTAAAAGTCTTATTCAGCTGCCTTTTAGGGATTTCTGATGTTCAGTATCTCTGCTGCTCAGATAGTTCATCCAATGTTCACTAGTACCTGGGTCTTGGGGGGGGGGGGGTTAGATGTCTTGGCATTTGTGTTTTGAAAGTGATTTTAGGATCCCAGAGAAATTGAAGGCTTCCTAAAGGCAGTAAGGGAAATGGTTGCTAGTATCGTGTTAGGAAATGTAAGCTGCTGAATGGATGCATGTGGGATAAGAGCTTTAAAATGTGGAGAGAGATGCAAAATGAAAACCACTTCAGGAAATGGACTTTGGAAACTGATCTTCAGACGTCTTAGCTGTAAGTTAATTTGTAACACTGAATCTCTTAGTCTCTAAAGCTGACCAGGTTCTGCACTGTGTTCTGTCTGCTGTGGGAAACAAAGGAGCAGGGCTCTCAGGGGTGGTGGTCAGTTTAACACCCAAGCAGAAAATGCCCAAATAGAATTGAGCTCTTAGCTGAGAGAGAGTCTCTGAAGATGCAGCATTTTAAACTCATCTGCACACTGGATGTTGTAAACTTACCTCTAGTGCAGAGTCTTAAAACATCCTTAGAAAAGCATTGACCCCGTGCACATGGCTCATTGCAGGGTGTGCAGGAAGCTGTGATTTGTTCTTTCTTTGAGAGAAGCAGAGGAGAGAGTAGTTGTGGAGGCTTTGCACAGACATTTCCCTACACATGCTCGATGATTCCCTATTACTCTAACTCTGGGGTCTCCACAAGCCTCTAACGTTAGCACAGTTGCAGTCCTTACCTGTTTGCTTTGTTTTGGTGGTGCTCAAAATCTTTTAAAAGCCAGAAATTTGGGATCACTGATAAGCCTGTGTGGCTTTGCCATCAGGCAATTCCAGAGGCCAAAGAGGAATTGTTAGGTGGTGTGGCTCTATGCCCAACCAGGCCCCACACAGCCATGCACACAGCTACCCCTCACAGGATCACAGAGAACATCTGGCTGGAAGAGACCTCCAAACTCATGCAACCCAGCCCTTGACCCAGCACTGAAGGGTCAACACTAAACTATGTCCCTCCACCCCAGCAGGATGGGAAGGAGAATTCGTGAGCAAAATGCAACCCCCCTTATGTTGAGAAAAGGAGAATTTAACAGAGCAATACAAAGAGCAAGGGAAGGAATTGAAAGGTGCCCGCAGTCTGGTGAAGTCCCTGCTGACTGGAAAGGGGGAGGCATCAGCCCCATCTCCAACAAGGGAAAGAAGGAAGAGCCCAGCGACTCCAGGCCAGCCAGTCTGGCCTCTGTGCCTGGCAAGGTCGTGGAGCAGATCCCCCTAAGGGCCTTGCTAAGGCCTATGGGAAATGAAGCAGAGGTGACTGGTGGTAACCAGCAGGGCTTCAGCAAGGGCAAACCCTGCCTGGTGAGCTTGGTGGCCTGTGATGGAGTCACAGCATCAGTGGACAAGGGAACAGCAACTGATGGCATCTCCCTGGGCTTGTACAAAAACATTGACCCTGTCCCACAGACATCCTGGTCACCAAACTGGAACAGCATGGACTGGAGGGGTGGCCACTGGCTGGATCAGGAATTGGCTGGATGGCTGCACTCAGAGAGTTGTGGTCCATGGCTCAAATGGAGACCAGTGGCAAGTGGTGTCCCTCAGGGCTCATAGTGGGACCAGTGCTGGCTAACACCTTTGTCAGTGAGAAGGGCAGTGGCATTGAGGCTCCCTCAGCAAGTCTGAGATGACACCAAGCTGGGTGGTGACACTCTGGAGAGAAGGATCCATCCAGAGGGCCCTGGGCAGGCTGCAGAGCTGGGCCCAAGGCAGCCTCATGAAGTTCAACAAGGCCAAGGGCAAGGTCCTGCAGCTGAGTCAGAGCAATCCCAAGCACAAATCCAGGCTGGGTGAGGAGTGGCTGAGAGCAGCCTGGAGGAGAAGGCCTTGGGGGTGTCAGTTGGTGACAAAGTCCCCAGGAGCCAGCAATGGTCCCTGGCAGCCCAGAGCCAGCTGTGTGCTGAGCTGCATCCAGAGCAGGGAGAGCAGCAGCACAGGGAGGGGATTCTGCCCCTCTGCTCTGCTCTGCTCAGACCCCACCTGCAGCACTGCCTCCAGTTCTGGGGCCCCCAGCACAAGAAGGACCTGGAGCTGCTGGAGAGGGTCCAGAGGAAGCCACCAAGATGATGAGAGGGCTGGAGAAGCTCCCCTGTGGGGACAGAGTGGGAGAATTGGGGCTGTTCAGGCTGGAGAAGAGAAGGCTCCAGGGAGACCTCAGAGCAGCCTTGCAGTACCTGAAGGGGCTCCAGGAGAGCTGGGGAGGGACTTTTGACAAGGGCTGGGAGTGTCAGGATGAGGGACAATGGCTTTGAGCTGGGAGAGGAGAGATTGAGACTGGAGATGAGGAAGAAATTCTTTGCAGTGAGAGTGGTGAGACACTGGCACAGGTTGCCCAGGGAGGCTGTGGCTGCCCCCTCCCTGGAGGTGTTCCAGGCCAGGCTGGACGAGGCCTTGAGCAAGCTGGGCTGGTGGGAGGTGTCCCTGCCCATGGCAGGGGCCTGGAACTGGATGAGCCTTAAGATCCCTTCCAACCCAAACCATTCTATGAATCTACAAAACAGGAATGACTGGAGTAGTAAAGAAAATGACAGATAAACCTGAGTGACATAGAACAGGACCCCCTTAACCACCCACACAGCTGTCATGCCCACCCTCACCAGCCCCCACCTCCCCCCAGTACAGCAGCCATCATGTTCATGGGATCAAGCATGCCATTGGCTGGCTCAGCTGCTTGTCCTGGGCTGTCCTGGGTTGTCCTGGGTTGTTTTGCCTGTCCAGGCTTTCCTCTTTGTACTGGGCTGTCCACGCTATCCTGGCTGTGTTCCCCCCACCCTCCTTCCTGAACAAAGGCCTCTTATCCTAGCCAAACCTAGGCTATCATCCACTCCTTGTCCTGTACCATCTCTGGCATGCCCAGAAGGTAGCTAACAGTCAGCAGCATGCAGGTTAAGGCATTACCTGTGCTCACCCAAATGAAATCCCTTGCAGTACAGATTGGATCTCTCCATCCTCATGCAGCACCCAGCAGGTGCTCCTAGGTACCCATGGATGGCTTTGCCTTCGCCTGAAGCAGGACTGGCCCTGCCCATCCTGAGCTGTTCTCCACGGGCACCAGAGGGATTCTGTCCCTTCTGCAGCAGCTGCAGTTTGGGCTGGGCAGGCCAGCTCCACTGGCAGGTCGCTGGGGTGAGCTCAGCAGATGACTTGTGCTGGATATGTCCTGCCTCCTGTTGCTCTCTGTGCAGTTGGTTAGCAGCCTGCTGTGTCCTTTGGTTTTCCAAGGGCTGGTGCAGGATGGGAGCTGTGAATCCCCCTGCCCCCAAGGCCATCTCTGTGGGCCAGGTGTCTGTGAAGCTGTGCCAGTGTCTGAGGCAGGTCTCAGGGGTGCCATGTCACCATGAGCCCTGTGTCCCGGGGCCCAGGGAAGTGTTCCAGGCTGTGTCATGGGGCACAGGGCAGCTTTCCCACCATGCAGTGGTTGCTCCCAGTACTGTGAGCGCAGGGCACTGCCTGGGTGACTGTTGGCAGTGATGGAGTCATCTGCCAGGCCTCTCCACATCTCTATGGCAACCAGTGCCCTTTGGAGGTGTTCCAGAAACCTGTGGCCCTGGCGCCTGGGGACACTGTTTAATGGCCATGGTGGTGCCAGGTTGAAGGTTGGACTTAATGTTCTTGAAGGTCTCTTCCAAACAAAACAATTCTATGATTTTAAGCCCATCCAGAGACACACAACTGTCCTCCCACCCTTCCACCCAGTGTGATGGGAAGGAGAAATTGGGACCAATTTGCAAAAGCTCTCAAGCTGACATCAGGAGTTTACCAGAACGGTGCAAAGAAAGGACAAACATCAGCAGTAAGGACAGTAGCACAGAAAGTGCCACAGAGAACCAAGTGACAGCGACCACCAGCACTCACCTCACCCACATGGCACTCAGAGCTTGAGCCCTGCTGTGCTCAGCTGTGCCCAGCTGTGCCAGCCTCCTCCTATAGCAGGCAGGTGACATGACTGGATGGTAGGGAGCACCCCTTGGGCTGACTCAGCTGTCCTGGCTGTGGGCCCTCCAGCCTCTTGTGAAGAAAATGAACCCTACCCCAGCTGAGTACAGGCCTTCAGGCAGTGATCACCTGCCCTGCTTTTGGAGGAAGCTATGAAGAAATAATTCCAGTGAGCATTTGTCCTTCCTCAGAACCCTATGCCAGCTCTGGATCTCTGCGTTGGGTGAACATATTCAGAGATGAACTAGCAGCAGAATTTATTCTTATTGTTTCATGCCTGAAATCTGCATCTCCTTCACCAGTCTCAGTGTTTTTCTGTGTTGGGTTGGTGCCTGGGTTTTGGTAGCAGGGGAGGGGGCTACTGGCATGTCTCCTCTAAGGAGAAGCTCCCCCACCTGCAGGCTGGACCCACCAAGGCCAGGCCAATCAGCACCTCTGATACCGTTGAAGAGCAGAAAGCTACTTGTTTGGGGAGCTCTTTAGTTCTGGAGAGGAATGGATCCTGCTGGAGCCATGTGGATGCCCAGGGCAGTGAGGAAGGAGCAGGGAGGCATTGCTGGAGCAGCTGTTGCCCTGTGGCCCTTGGGGAGATGGCAGCTGAGCCCTTGCAACCCCTAGAGATCAGTGGTGGAGAAGAATCCTGCCTGCAGCCTGTGGAGGAGCCCACACTGGAGCAGGGCACTGGTCCTGAAGAAGTCCACAGCTCTGAGGGAAGCCCCAGCTGGAGCAGTCTGTTGTTGCAAGGATCACAGAATCACAGAACACATCCAGTTGGAAGAGACCTCCAAGCTCATCCAGTCCAACCCAAGACCCAGCACTGCAGGGTCAACACCAAACCATGTCCCTGAGCACCAGGTCCACAGCTGCTGGAACACCCTCAGCATGGTGACTCCAGCACTGCCCTGGGCAGACCACTCCAATGTTTGAGATCCCTTCCAGTGCAGAAATATTTCCTAGCACCCAGCCTGAACCTCCCCTGGTGCAGCTTGGAACCATTTCCTCTGCTCCTGTCCCTTGCCACCAAGGAGCAGAGGCTGCTCCCTCCTCACTCCAACCTCCCTTCAGGAAGCTGTAGAGAGCACTGAGGTCTCCCTCAGCCTCCTCTTCTCCAGCGTGAACACCCCCAGTTCCCTCAGCCCCTCCTCTAGCCCAGGGGCTCCAGGCCCTTCTCCAGCCTCATTGCCCTTCTCTGGACAGGTTCCAGACCCTCAGTGTCCTTCCTGCAGTGAAGGGTCCAGAGCTGAACACAGCACTCGAGGTGTGGCCTCCCCAGTGCTGAGCACAGGGGGATGGTCACCTCCTGTCCCTGCTGCCCACCCTGCTTCTGACCCAAGCCAGGATGCCTTTGGCTTTCTTGGCCACCTGGGCACTGCTGGCTCATGGTCAGTGACTGCCAACCAACACCCCCAGGTCCTTCTCTTGAGTGGCAACTTCCTACCCCCACATCCCCAGTTCTGTAGCTCACCATGAGGTTGTTGTGACCCAGGTGCAGGACCTGGCTCTTAACCTTGTTGAACTTCATCCAGTGAGCCTTGGCCCATGGATCTCACCTGTCCAGATCCCACTGCAAAGCTTCCCTACCCTCTATCACCCAGCTTGGTACCATCTACAAACTATTGATGCTGCCTCAATGCCCTCACCCAGATCATTGATGCAGACATGAAAGAGGACAGGCCCCAGTAGTGAGGCCTGGGGGAACACCGTTGGTGTCTGGGACCCAGGCAGGTTCAGCTCCATTCCCACCACTCTCTGGGCCTGGCCATCAGCCAGGTTTTGACACAGGGCAGAGGGCACTTACCCAAGTCTTGTGCCAGGAGTTTTGGTAGGAGAATGCTGGGGCAGTGTCCAAGGCTTTGCTGAAGTCCAGGCAGACAATGTCCAGGCCCTTCCCTCATCCCCTAGCCAGGTCATCTCACTGTAGGAGATCAGGTCAGGCAGGCAGGAGCTGCCTTTCATAACCCCCTGCTGCCTGGCCCTGATCCCCTAGGTGTCTTGTGTGTGCCCTGTGATGGCACTCAGTGTGCCCTGCCCCATGACCTTCCCTGGTACCCAGCTCAGACTGCCAGGCCTGTAGTTCCCTGGATTATCTTTCCATCTCTTGCAGATGGTATCACATTTACTGGCCTCCCATCAGCTGGGACCTCCCCTGTGTGCCAGGATTGGTGACATAATGGTGAGCAGCTTGGTGAGCACAGCTGCCAGCTCCTGAAGTACCCCTGGCTGGATCCCATCCTGACCCACAGACTTGTGCACATCTAAGTGGCACAACAAGTCACTGATCATTTCCTCCTGGATTGCGGGGGCTGCTTCCTGCTCCCCGTCCCTGACTTCCTCTTGTGAGGGCAGCTGCTGGACATGTGCAGAGTGCAAGATTCCTTAGCTGACCAATTCCTCAGCTGCATAGAGCAAAACAATCACATTCCATGTGTGCCAAGAACAACATCCTCACATTGGCACCCTTTGATTGGAACATGCTGCAGAAGCCACCTCCTGGACATGCTGGCACCTCTCATTGGGAAAAGATTGTAGCTTATAGATGTGTTTGGGTTTTACTGGTTGAAGAGATTGATAACAAAGAGAATTTAAACTGCCACTCTGAGCAGTAGTTACTGGGGTCAGGGATCTTGGTTAGGGCTTTGGCGTAGGGATGCTGCTAGGGATATGCTCAGGACTCTGCTGTTAGCTGCTTTGTCTGTTAAGGGCTTCCAGGACTTCTGCTGTTAAAGACCCTCTGAGACTCTGTAATACTGGGGATTCTGCATCACAGCATCAAAGGACTTCTGGGAGGACTTCTGAGACTCTCTGTTCTCAGCATTTCTGGAATTTCGTTGCTACACAGCAGCAGGGTTCCTGCCTTCATTTGTCACCCAGTGGCCCTGAATCAGGGGAAGAACAACATCTTCCAGTTCCAGGGGCTGACTCCTACTGCAGCAGTTGGGGATCATTGGCAAACACTGAAGCAAAGCAGCGGTTCAGCAGCTGAGCCTGCTCCTTGTCCTTGGTCACCAGATTTCCTCCTGTACCCAGGTGGAGGTTCTGCCCAGCTCTTCTTTTCCTGTTAACATCCTTATAAAAGCTCTTTTTATTCCCTGTAATGATGCTGGCCAGATTGAGTTTGTGTTGAACTTTGGCCTTTCTAATTTTCTCCCTACAGATCCTTGCAAGAGTCTCGTACTCTTCCTGAGCTGCCTGCCCCAAAGCCTCTCCTTTGCTTCCTGAGCTCTACCCAAAGCTCTCTGCTTAGCCAAGCCACTCTCTGCCCTGCTGACTCATCTGTCAATGCACAGGGACAGCCTGTTCCTGTGCCTTGAGGATTTTCCTCTTGAGGAATGTCCAGCCTGCCTGGATTGCCTTGTCCTTCAGGACTGCCTCCCAAGGGTTGCCATCAACCAATCTCCTAAACAAGGCAAAGCCTACCCTCCAGAAGTCCAAGGCTGTTGTTTTATTTACTCCCCTTCTATCTTCACTAAAAAGTGAAAGCTCCACCATCTCATGTCACTTTGTCCCAGACAGCCACCAGCCTATACATCTCCTACCAGTCCTTCTCAGTTTACAAGCAGCAGGTGTAGTAGAGAGCCTTCCCGCCCTCCCTCATTGGCTCATTCACCAGCTGTGTTAGGAAGTTCTCTTCCATGCACTCCAAGAACCCCTGGGATGCTTCCTGCCTACTGTGTTGTATTTCCAGGAGGTATCTGGTATATTGAAAACCATCACAAAGACAAGGGCTGGTGATTCTGAGAGCTTCCCCAGGCACCTATAAAACACTTCATCAACCTCCTTGTCCTGGTTGGGTGGTCTAGCAGAGCCCCATCGTGACATCTGCCCCATTGGCCTTTCCCCTGGCTCTTACCCACAATCATCCAACCCTATCATCACCTTCATCATCATGCTTCTGACAGCCCAGGCCCTCCCTGGCACACAGGGCTTCTCACTGCCTCTCCTTCTGGGCCTGTCCCTTTTGGAGAGCCTATAGTTGTCTACCACAGCACTCCAGCTATGGGATTCATCCCACCATGTTCCATCAGGGCAATGATACCATAGTTTCCCTGCTGGACTAGAGCTTCCAGCACTTCTTGCCTGTTTCCAATGCTCCATGCACTGACAGACACCCTTCACCTGGGGACCTTTGTGTGGGGTCTGCTCCCTGCTTGATCCCTCCCAGGCACTGCTGTGAGTCCTGGCTCATCAACAGCCCTTGCATCCTCCTCATCACATGGCCCACTGTCCTCTACCTCCCCTGGGATAGCAGTGGAGCCATCACAGCATCCCACAGGTGTTCCAGGCTTGTCTCCAGCAAGCCTGGTTCTTTCCCCTTCCAATCTAAAGATCACCACCTGCAGAGGGAATCCCTGCTGGTAGGAGAGGTTCTGGGAGGACTGTCTTTCATGGGAGGGCTGCCACATGGCAGCAGAGGAGGACTGTAAGGAGCTTTGCCCCTCAGGAGGAAGGAGCAGTAGAAACAAGAGCAAAAGGTCATCACAACCCCCATTCTCTGTGTCACTGTGAAAGAGGAGGTAGCAGAGCTGGGCCTGAGAAGATGGGTGGGGTGGAAGGTACATTTCAGATCTGTGTATCAGTGTGAGAGCTGAAATCCCCCCCACTGACAGTAACCAGGCTAGCTCAGTCTGGAAGCAAATGCAGGCTGTATTTACAAGCAGATCTACAATCTATGATGAAATGCAATGGATATGTACAAATAGACAAAAATTCACAACACTTACAAATATATACAATCAACAGAAAAGCACAACCTTTGCTTCCCCTGAGGGGACCTCCCAAGGGGCCTCCCCCCTAGACCCCCCTGGTAGAAGGCAGAGAAGTTAAGAAGCAGAGAGGCTGTTAACTCAGCTCACCCAGGTCAGTGTGTTACCTCCAGCCAGAAGAGCCCAGCAAGGAAGCCGAGAACTCCGACTGGCCCAGCTTTGTTTTGAGTAGTGGTTCTTAGACATTTCTGTCTCTCCAATGGAAGTGTTTAGAACAATCATTATTTTGCTTTCTTACACCCAATAGTGACTTATTTACATTATTTAGCTTTCTCTGCTTGAACTTTGAGAAAAAAAAATTTAAAAGTTTTAAACCATCACATCTAGTGGCATTTGTCACTGTCCCATTGATTCAGCTGGTGACTTGCTGGTGGGTTTGTTTAAACTGCTTTTGTTTCCCCAAGTCACAAGTCTGTCTTTTACCTGTGACCAGAGCTGGCAAGTGAGGTCTCCTTGTCCTTTTTCTTGACCCTGGAGCCTTTTGTTGTGTTTTCTCCTCCCCACCCTACTGGAGGGGTAGAAGCAAACAAGCAGCTGCAGGGTTGCCAGCTGGATGGGCTTAAAGCACAACAATTTATTCTCACTAAGTCTTGTTGTTTGTTCATTTGAGAATCCCAGCAGTGTGTGCAGGCACCCCTGGACAGCATCAGCCATCAGAGATGAGGCTCTACCCTAGGTACCACAGGTCCTTTGCTGCAGAGACCAGATGGCATATTCTCTTGCCTGTCCCTGTTCCTGCTGGTGGTGAGGCACTTATGACCTGGGCCAAAGTAAACAGGAGGGATTTCTTGAGTCTCATCAGCGTGGATCTGTGTGTCTGTGGGCAGGCTGATGGGGCTGAACACTCCCATCAGTGTACAGTCAGGTAAAGTGATGATGCACAGGGAATTATTGCTTCTGGGTTTGTCAAACCACAGCAGCACATCCAGGAACACACTTCCATAGAATGCAGAAGTTGCCCCAGGATTGGTTAGTACATCCAGTACCAATTTTTTGATAAATCAAAATTGCTTTTATGAATTAAGGTGATGAACTTCCTCTGGGAGTAAGCTTTCTGTGTGACAGTAAACCACTGGATCCTGTCCTGTGGCCCTTTGTTTCACAGGAGAGGACAGACAGCCTTGTCCAACACTGCTGAGTGCCAGGAGTGCTTGGCTCATCCATTAGTGCTGCTGCCTTCTCAGCTTGTGTCAGAGTTCTTGGATTCTCCCAGTTTCTCTGGTCCTACTTCAACGTTAGAGTGTTGATTTTTCTTCACTTTCAGAAGAGCTCTCTAGGGATGGTTTCTTTCCCCAACATTTGGTTTCTGTCTGTATGGATGCAGAGGGCTAGTCTGTGCCAGCAGAGCAATGCAGTGCCATAGTGAGGCAGGCAGGGACTGGTACAGCTGTGCTGGTTTTAACTGGGACTCAGAACCCTTCACATCGAGGATTCCCTGGATGCTCATTCTTCCTCATTTTCAGTTCATAACTCACAGCTCACCTCAATTGCTCTCACCTTCTGTGGGGACACTTTTTTCTACTTTTCCTAGAGGAACTGTGAATTCATGTGCAGCTGAGGCCTGCTGAGATCCTGTAATCACAGAGTGACTGCAGCAGATGACAAGGTTCAGGTGGGTAGGAGCTCCTGCAGCAGTGTGCACTTCACAGAGTGTCAGCTGTAGGTCATGCTCATTGCATTCCCCAGCTTCACTGTCGCAAGTGTGAGCTCTGCAATTGGAATCATAGAATGACAGAATGGTTTGCATTGGGAAGGACATCCTAAGGGTGTCCAGTCCAATCCCTCTGCAGTGAGCAGGGATATCAGGTTGCCCAGAGCCCTGTCCAGCCTCACCTTGAATATCTCCAGGGATGGGGCCTTAACCACCTCCCTGAGCAACCTGTTCCAGTGTTCCACCACCCTCGTGGTGCAGAACTTGTTCCTCACATCCAATCTAAATCTGCTCTGCTCTAGTTTGCAGCCATTGCCCCTGGTCCTGTACCTGCAGGTTTTTGTCCCTCTCCATCCTTCAGGTACTGGCAGGCTGCTCTAAGGTCTCCCTAGAGCCTTCTCTTCTCCGGACTGAACACCCCCAGGTCCCTCAGCATGTCCACATAGCAGAGGTGTACCAACCACCTGATCATTTTTGTGGCCTCCTCTGGACCCTCTCCATCAAGTCCATGCCATTCCTGTGTTGAGGGCTCCAGAGCTGGACACAGCACTGCAGGTGAGGTCTCACCAGAGCAAAGTGGCAGAATCCCCTGCTGGCCCTGCATCATGTTTCTGTTGGTGGTGTTCCATGTCTCTCTTGGTCCATATGTATGAATGTTAGAGGTGGAATATACTTTTAAAAATAAGTTACTGCTTGGACTGTCATTAGGACCCCTAAATGTCCATTAGACTGGGAAATAGCAAATCTAGAGCTTGTAAATTGTTTCTGAACTGATGGTTTGAGGACCTGTCCAACCCACCTAAACATACAGAAAAACTTCTTCACTGTGAGGGTGCTGGAGCCCTGCAGCAGGCTGCCCAGAGAGGCTGTGGAGTCTCCTCTGGAGACGTTCAAAGCCCACCTGGATGGATTCCTGTGTGACCTGCCCAAGGTGACCCTCCTCTGGCAGGGGGCTGGACTGGATGGTCTCTGAAGGTCCCTTCCAGCCCCTAATGTTCTGTGATTTTGTGATCTGCAATTTTCTATTTTCAGTTTCTTCTAGTTGTGGTCTACAGTTCTGGATTTTCACTGGTAGTTTGCACATGGCATACAGCCTGTTCTCCTCCCCCTCTTTCTCTCCCAGCTCAGTGCAGAAGAGGCTTTCCCACTGTAAGTATAGCAGGCCCCCTGCACCCATCTCAGATACGTTCAACATCTCATGGCATGGACTCATAGAATGGTTTAGCTTGGAAGGGACCTTGCAGCCTCACAATCACAAGCCCTGGTTGCCATGGGGGATTTTAACTACTCATATATTTGCTGGAAAGCCTACACAGCCAGCCAGCCACAGTCCAGGAGGTTCCTCCAGTGCATTGATGACAATTTCTTAATGCAAATGGTGGAGGAACCAACTAGGAGAGGAGTGTTACTGGACCTGATGCTCAACAGCAAGGAGGGACTGGTTGAAGCGTGAAGGTTGAGGGCAGCCTTGGCTGCAATGACCACAAGATGGTGGAGTTTAGGATCTTGTGTGGTAAGAAGAAAGTATCAAGCAGGATTACAACATTGCATTTCAGCAGGGCCAACTTTGGCCTGTTCAGTAAATTGCTAAGGGAAATCTCATGGGACAGGGTACTGGAAGGCAAAGGGGCCCAAGGCAGTTGGCTAACATTCAAGGACCTCTTCATCCAGGCTCAAGATCAGAGCATCCCAAAGGGTAGGAAATCAAGAAAGGGAGCCAGGAGACCTGCATGGTTAAGTAGGGAGCTGCTGAGCAAACTCAGGTGGAACAAGAGAGTCCACAGATCATTGAAGGAGGGGCTGGCCACTTGGGAGGAGTATAAGACAGTTGTCAGAGGATGTAGGGAGGCTACTAGGAAGGCTAAGGCCTCCTTGGAATTCAGCCTTGCAAGGGAGGTCAAGGACAACAGAAAAGGCTTCCTCAAATCCCTTTCAAGAAAAGCTAAGACCAGAGGCAAGGTAGCCCAGTGCTGAGTGAGGTGGTGCCTTGGTGACAGAGGACACAGAGGAGGCAGAGTTGCTAACTGCCTTCTTTGTCACGATCGATGCTAGAGGCTCTCCTTAGGAGCCTGAGGCCCCAGAGAAGGGCAGGACAAAGGAAAGATTTTCCTTGGTTAATGAGAACTGGGTTAGAGAACAGTTAAGTCATCTGGACATCCATAAGTCTGTGGGTCATGATGGGAAGCATCCAAGGGTGCTGAGGGAGCCAGCAGAGGTCATTGCCAGACCACTCTCCATCATTTTTGGTAAGTCGTGGTAGGCAGGAGAGGTGCCTGGGGACTGGAGGAGGGCAAATACCATTCCAGGTATCCAGCCTCACCTCCACCCCTGAAAAGATAATGGAGCAACTTATCCTCAGGACTGCCCTTAGGCATATCAAGGACAAGAGGGTCATTACGAGCAGACAGCATGATTTTACCCAGGGGAAGTCATGTCTGACCCACCTGATAGCCTTTTATGAGGACATAACCAGGTGGATAGAGGATGGTTTATCTTGATTTCAGGAAAGCACTTGACACTGTCTGCCACAGCATCCTTGCAGCTAAGCTGAGGCAGTGTGGTCTGGATGATCAGGAAGTGAGGTGAATTGAGAACTGGTTGAAGGAAAGAAGTCAGAGAGTTGTGGTCAATGGGACAGGATCCAGCTGGAGGCCTGTGTGTAGTGGAGTCCCTCAGGGGTCAGTACTGGACCAGTTGTATTCAATCTATTCATCAACAACCTGGATGAGGGCACAGAGCACACTGCCAGCAAGTTTGCTGATGGCACCAAACTGTGTGCAGTGGCTGACACAGGAGGGCTGTGCTGCCATTCAGCCACACCTGGACAGGCTGAGAGGTGGGCAGGGAGACATGGTATGAAATTCAGCAAGGGCAAGGGGAGAGTCTTGCACCTGGGAAAGAACAACCCCATGGAGCAGGATAGGTTGGGGCTACCTGCTGGAGTGTAGTGAAGGGGAAAAGGCCCTGGGGGTCCTGGTGGGTGGGAGGTTGACCATGAGCCAGCAATGTGCTCTGGTGGCCAAGAAGGCCAAGGGACTCCTGGGGTGGATTAGAAGGGCTGTGGTCAGTAGGTCAGAGAGGTTCTCCTGCCCTTCTACTCTGCCCTGCTGAGGCCACATCTGGAATCTTGTGTCCAGCTCTGGGTCCCTCAGTTCAAGAAGGAAGGACCTCAGGGAACTGCTTGAGAGAGTTCAGCACAGAGACATAGAAATGATGAAGGCAGTGGAACATCTTCCTCATGAGGAGAGCCTGAGGGAGCTGAGGGCTCTGTAGCTTGGAGAGGAGGAGCCTGAGAGGTGACCTCATTGCTGTTGGTCAAGATGTGCAGGGGGAGTGCCCAGAGGCTGGAGCCAGGCTCTGCTGGGTGATGCCCAATGCCAGCACAAGGGGCAGTGGTGGAAGCTGAGCCATAGGAAGTTCCATGGAAACAGGAGGAAGAATTTTTCCCTGTGAGGTGACAGTGCCCTGGAACAGGCTGCCCAGGGGGTTGTGGAGTCTCCCTCTCTTCAGATATTCAAGACCCAACCTGGAGGAGTTCCTGTGTGATCTGGTATAGGTGATCCTGCTCTGGTGGGGGTTGGACTGGATGATCTCTGGAGGTCCCTTCCAGCCCCTCACATTCTGTGATTGTGTGACCTTAAAGATCATCTAATTCGGTGGACACTGAGAGACACCTCCCACCAGCCCAGATTGCTCAAGGCCTCGTCCAGCCTGGCCTGGAACACCTCCAGGGAGGGGACATCCACAGCCTTCCTGGGCAACCTGTGCCAGTGTCTCACCACCCTCACTGCAAAGAATTTCTTCCTCATCTCCAGACTCAATCTCTCCTCTCCCAGCTCAAAGCCATTGTCCCTCACCCTGACACTCCCAGCCCTTGTCAAAAGTCCTTCCCCAGCTCTCCTGGAGCCCTTCAGGTACTGCAAGGCTGCTCTGAGGTCTCCCTGGAGCCTTCTCTTCTCCAGCCTGAACAGCCCCAACTCTCTCAGCCTGTCCCCACAGGGGAGCTTCTCCAGCCCTCTCATCATCTTGGTGGCTTCCTCTGGACCCTCTCCAGCAGCTCCAGGTCCTTCTTGTTCTGGGGCCCCCAGAACTGGAGGCAGTGCTGCAGGTGGGGTCTGAGCAGAGCAGAGCAGAGGGGCAGAATCCCCTCCCTGTGCTGCTGCTCTCCCTGCTCTGGATGCAGCGCAGCACACAGCTGGCTCTGGGCTGCCAGGGACCATTGCTGGCTCCTGGGGAGTTTGTCACCAGCTGACACCCCCAAGGCCTTCTCCTCCAAGCTGCTCTCAGCCACTCCTCACCCAGCCTGGATTTGTGCTTGGGATTGCTCTGACTCAGCTGCAGGACCTTGCCCTTGGCCTTGTTGAACTTCATGAGGTTGTCTTGGTCTCCCCTCTGCAGCCTGTCCAGGTCCCTCTGGATGGATCCTTCCCTCCAGTGTGCAGCCAGACCACACAGCTTGGTGTCATCTCAGACTTGCTGAGGGAGCCTCAGTGCCACTGCCCATGGCACTGACAAAGATGTTACACAGCACTGGTCCCACTATGAGCCCTGAGGGACACCACTTGCCACTGGTCTCCATTTGAGCCATGGACCACAACTCTCTGAGTGCAGCCATCCAGCCAATTCCTGATCCAGCCAGTGGCCACCCCTCCAGTCCATGCTGTTCCAGTTTGGTGACCAGGATGTCTGTGGGACAGGGTCAATGTTTTTGTACAAGCCCAGGGAGATGCCATCAGTTGCTGTTCCCTTGTCCACTGATGCTGTGACTCCATCACAGGCCACCAAGCTCACCAGGCAGGGTTTGCCCTTGCTGAAGCCCTGCTGGTTACCACCAGTCACCTCTGCTTCATTTCCCATAGGCCTTAGCAAGGCCCTTAGGGGGATCTGCTCCACGACCTTGCCAGGCACAGAGGCCAGACTGGCTGGCCTGGAGTCGCTGGGATCTTCCTTTGTCCTGCAGGAGCAATGGGATGGAGCAGCACATTCATTTGGTTGGTGCTGTGCAGCTGCTCCTCCTGAGATAGATCTTAGTGCTTGTCACCTGGAGTAATGCACTGATGACCATCCTCAGCAAGGGGCTCCTGAGGGGGGGTGGATGGAATTAAAAACCTCTAGTTCTAAACCACAAAAGTGTCTTCATCTCCAGTAGAATGCATTTATTTCTGGGTTAGTTTCTTGATCAGATCTCGATATGGAACCTTAGAAAGTTGGGGACTCGTCAGCCCAGTTCAATAGGAAACTGCTGCACAAACTGGTGGCTGGTGGCTCACCAGTGTGGTAGTGCAGGACCTTCAGACCTTCTGGATTTGCATTTCTTCACAGGAAACCTGCTTCCCTGACTGCTGCTGGGTCTTGTCACTATGTGAGAGCTCTTAATTCTTCACCTAATTCCAGTGGCATCCCTGGCTGTGTTCTGTGCTGTGCAAGGCTGGCTTCAGGCTTTCTTCTAAGGAATGTGATGGTCACAGTATCACTGTCTCACAGTGTATCAGATGTTGGAATGGACCTCAAGAGATCATCAGGTCCAACCCCCCTGCCAGAGCAGCATCACTCAGGGTAGTCCATACAGGAATGCATCCATGCAGGTTTTGAACGTCTCCAGAGAAGGAGACTCCACAACCCCCCTGGGCAGCCTGCTCCAGGGCTCTGTCACCCTCACTGTAAAGAAGTTTCTCCTCATGTTAACGTGAAACTTTCTATGTTCAAGTTTGAACCCTGTTGTTCTTTGTCTTATTCCCGTGCACCACCCAGCAGAGCCTGGCCCCCTCCACTTGACACTCACCCCTCAGATGTTGATAGACATTGATCAGATCCCCTCTCAGCCTTCTCTTCTGCAGACTAAACAGCCCCAGGGCTCTCAGCCTCTCTTCACAGGGGAGATGCTCAAGTCCCCTAAGCATCCTCCTGCCTCTCCCTTGGACTCTCTCCAGCAGGTCTCTGTCTCTCTTGAACTGGGGAGTCCAGAACTGGACACAGTACTCCACGTGTGGTCTCAGCAGGGCAGAGCAGAGGGGGAGCAGAACCTCCCTAGCCCTGCTGGTCACATTTTTCCTGCTGCACCCCAGGATCCCATTGGCTCTCTTGCCCACAAGGGCACATTGTTGTTCCATGCAGAACTTGCTGTCCACCAGCACTCCAAGGTCTTTCTCCATGGAGCTGCTCTCCAGCAGGGCAGTCTCTAACCTGTCCTGGTGCCTGCTGTTATTCCTCCCCAGGTACAGGACCCTGCACTTGTCCTTATTGACCTCCATGAGGTTTGCCTGCAGGCAGCTCTCAGCCTGTCCAGGTCACATTGGATGGCAGCCCAGCCTGAGGGGGGTCAGCCACCCCCCAGTTTTGTATCATCAGGAACTTGCTGAGGGTGCACTCAATGCCCTCAGCCAGGCTGCTCATAAAGATGTTGATCAGAAGTGGACCCAATACCGATCCCTGGGGGACACCACTGCCCACAGGCCTCCAAGTTGACTCTGTGCCACTGGTCACAACCCTCTGAACTCTGTTGTGGAGCCAGTTTGCAATCCACCTCACAGACCAATAGTCTGTGCCACGTTTCCTGAGCTGTTCTATGAGGATGTTATGGAGACAGTGTCAAAAACCTTACAGAGGTCAAGGCAGATGACATTCCCTGCTCTTCCCTCATCTACTCACTTGGTCATAACTTCATAGAAGGCTATCAGATTAGTTAGACAGGATCTCCCCTTGGTAAATCCATGTTGGCTATTCCTGATAACCTTCTTGTTTTCCATGTGGTTAGAGATGACCTCCAGGATGAGCTGCTCCATCATCTTTCCAGGGATGGAGGTGAGGCTGATGGGTCTGTCATTGCCTGGGTCTTCCTTCTTGCCTTCGTTTTGCTGATCGTTAACCCAAAATGGATCCAGAGTGTTTAGCTGCTTCCACATCAAAACTGATGAGTTGTTTTATGGTCAAGTCCTTAAATCAAGTGTTACAACATTGCAGCTGTGTCACGTGTTGCTGTTTTTCTCCTGCCCCAGGTGGTGTTACTGTTTTTGTGGCCTTATATGACTATGAAGCTAGAACTACAGATGACCTGTCCTTCAAGAAGGGGGAGCGGTTCCAGATCATCAATAACACGTAAGTGATGGCATGTACAGGCTTCACCTGCTGAGGGCAGAGAGGTCCTCAGCTCTTCTGGAAATCTGTGTGTCCTGCTGCAGAGAAGAGCAGATTGATTCATTTATCCATTTTCTTGACTAAAGTGATGTTCAAGAGCATAGGGTCAAAATATTGCTGCTGGTAAGACAGCAACCTGCAGCTTTGGGTTCTAAGTGCAGGCCTGCAGTGACTGGGGCACTCCCAAGCCTCTCCAGCTGGTTGTGTGCCATCCTTCCACTCCTTGCTCCAGCAAGGCACAGCTACCATCTTTAGCACAGTGGGGGTGCAGACACACAGTGTCCAACCGAAGGCTCTGTGGCTTGCAGGGTCTCTGGTGGGTTCCCTACCACATCTCACAGGGAGGTGGGCACAGCTGGCTGCACTGAACTGGAAATGCCAGAGCAGAGAGCAGTGCCTGCAGACAGGGACAGCCTGCCCTGGAAGTGCATCTGCCTGCCTGCACAGACCAGCCATGCCCAGAGAGTTGTGAGCAGCTGGATGTTAGATCAGCTGCAGGAGCCTTACAGTACCTCAGCCTCTTTTCTACTAGTCTGTTGAAAATGAAATAATTTGTTCATCTTGAAATCTCTTTACAGGCAGCTTGTGGCTGCAGTGATGTTCTGTTCCAATTAACAACTAGAGCAATTTTCATTTGTCCAGTTCTCTGACTTTATTGGCTGGCTTCCTACTTCCTTCATGTGTCAGCATACAGGCAGAATGATCTGGGAGAGACAGATGAAGAGCAGAGAACTGGGAATTCATTTACACATCTCTGCCATAAAACCTTCCTGCTGTAGGTCTGCATTTTGCATAATTGATAAATTCCTTTTGCATTTAAAATAACAAGCCCTAAATCTTTAAACTGCAAAATTCACAGAATCATAGAGAGCTCTAGATTGGAAGGGACCTTTAAAGGTCATCTAGTGCAGCACCTCCACACCCTTCTGTGAGCAAGGACATCTTTAACTAGATCAGGTTCCTCAGAGCCCCATCCATCCTGACCTTCAAAGAGGTACTGGTGCTGCTTACAGGGAAACAAAAATACATTTAGGTGCAGCACAAACTATGAGCTCATCACCTACAGTTACCTGGCCCTTCAGACGAGGATGTTACAGGTGCTAGGGAATGCTGTGGTGCTTGTATGTGGAAGAGATAACTGACGTTTCATTGCAGGGAAGGAGACTGGTGGGAAGCAAGATCCATTGCTACAGGAAAAACTGGCTACATCCCAAGCAATTACGTAGCTCCTGCAGACTCCATTCAAGCAGAAGAGTAAGACTGTCTGTCTGTTCTCCTCACCCACCCTACACTTCATGCCCTGTGGTGGCACTGTTCCTTTGATTCAATCTGTGTAGCACTGAAGCGTACTGAGTAAAGGTAGCAATGCAGCTTGGATAGTCTCAAAGGCAGAGTTAAGTATGAGGTGGACATGTGCAAATGTTTTCATAGAATCAAAGAATGGTCTGGGTTGGAAGGGACCTCCAAAGGTCATCCAGTGCAACGTCCTGCAGTCAGCAGGGACATCCTCCACTGGATCATGTTGCCCAGAGCCCTGTCCAGCCTCACCTTGAATATCTCCAGGGATGGAGCCTCAACCACCTCCCTGGGCAACCTGTTGCAGTGTTCCACCACCCTCATGGTGCAAAACTTGTTCCTCACATCCAATCTACATCTGCTCTGCTCTAGTTTGAAGCCATTGTCCCTGGTCCTGTCCCTTGCAGGCCTTTGCAAACAGTCCCTCTGCAACCCCATTCAGGTACTGGCAGGCTGCTCTAAGGTCTCCCTGAAGCCTTCTCCTCTCTAGGCTGAACACCCCCAGCTCCCTCAGCTGTCCTCATAGCAGAGATGTTCCAACCCCCTGATCATTTTCGTGGCCCTTCTGCGGGCCTGCTCCATCAGATCCATGTCCTTCCTGTGTCCTTCCTCCAGAGCTCTCTGCTTGCTATATGTAGAGATAGAGGAAAGAGGATGGGAGAACACAGTAATGAGGGTAAGAGCTGGGGGATATGCAGTGTGTTTTGTAGAAGGCAAACATGGGTTAAAGAGTTCACATACCATCAGCTCTAGGGTTTTATCCTAACCCTAACTGAAGACCAGCTACAGCCTTGGTAGCCCCTAATCTTACACTCTAAAGAAAGCCTTTGTCTGGACAGTTCCTGCTCGTCACAGAATCATAGCATGGTAGGGGTTGGAAGGGAACTCTGAAGATCTTCTATTCCAACCCCATTGTTAGGGGAGATCACCTACAGTAAATCACCCAGGAACACATCCAGGCAGGTTTTGATTGCCTCCAGGGACAGAGACTCCACTACCTCTCTGGGCAACTTGTTCAGTGCTCTGCCACCCTCAAAGAATTTCACCCCAGGCACCCCCTGCTTGCCTCAGTCTCGCACTAAGCAGCAGCAGTAGCTGATGTCTCTGCTGCATCCCATGCTGGAAGTCCCTTGCAGCTCCTGGCTGACAGCATTGTGAGGCATGCTAAGGACTGCCATGACTTGTTTAATGATCTTGCTTTGGACACCTTTCTCCTTTGTAGAGATCCCAGAGCACCCCACAGAATCACAGCAGGTTGCTGTGAGAGCTGTGAGTGGAGGTGCAATTTGAAGTTAGACTTGTTCCAAGGGATTCATTGCATTTATTGTACCTGCAACACAGACCTCCACAGCTCTTGCTTCAGAACCCAGGCATGGCACTGCCAGCAGGCAGTTCCTTGCCCCTTGGTCTGTGTGCTCTGTCTTGTTTGCTGCCACACTTCTGGGATAAGTGCCCAGGGTGTTTCCTGAATCTCAAGCTGAGACTTTTGCGTGTTACTGCTGCTCTCAGATGGCTCTGCTAATGAAAAGTGCCTGCATCCACCACCCACTGGCACTCTGTGGTGTTCCTCCCCAGGTGCAGGACTCTACAGTTACCCTTGTTGAAGCTCATTAGGTTCCCCTTCACTCAGCTCTCCTGCTGAATGGTCACACAGCCCAATGGCCTATTGGCCACTCCTCCCAGCTCGGTATCACAGCAAGCTGGCTGGGAGGACACTCCATCCCTTCAGCCAGTTGGTGAGGATGTTGAATAAGACTGGACCCAGCACTGACCCCTGGGGAACACCACTGGCCATAGGTTTCCAACTGGACTCACAGCCCTCTGTGCTCTGTCCTTCAACCAGCTCTCAACCTGCCTCGCTGCCCACTCCTCTGACCCACACTTCCTGAGCTTGCCTACGAGGATGTTGTGGGAAACAGTATCCAAAGCTCTGCTGAAGTCCAGGCAGGCAGCTTCCACTGCTCTCCTTGCATCTCCTATTCAGTCACCCTATCGTGGAAGGCTTTCAAGCTTGGTCAGTCCCTGCTGACTAGATAACCTTTTCTGCCATGTGCTTAGAGATGACCTCCAGAATGAGCTGCTCCACCACCATTCCAGGGATGGAGCTGAGGCTGACTGCTCTGCAGTTTCCTGAATCTTCTTGCCCTTTTTGAAGACTGGGAGTGTCATTGGCTTTCCTCCAGCCCTCAGGCACCCCTCCCACGCTCCATGATCTTTCAAGAATGATGGAGTGTGGTAGAGCAGCTCAGCAGTGGGATCAGCAGCTCCCTCAGCACTCGTGGGTGCATGGATCTGTGCACGTTCAGTTTACCCAAATGATCTCTAACTTCACTGATCTCTGGAGACTCTTCCTTCCACCAGGCTTTCTCTCTTACCTCCAGGGTCTGGGATTCCTGAGGGCTGGTCCTAGCAGCAAAGACTGAAGCAAAGGTGGCATCCTGCAGCCTCTGTCACCAGGGCTCCACCTCATTCAGCAGTGGGCCCGCATTTTCCCTGCTCGTCCTTTCACCACTGATGGATTTGCAGCAGCCCTTCTTGTTCTCTTTTACTTTGTTTGCCAGATATAATTCCAGGAGAGCTTTGCCCTTCCTTGTTGCATCCCTACACACCCTGCCAAGGTTCCCATCATTCTCCCAAGTGACCTGTTCTTTTTTCCACATCCTATGAACTTCTTTCTTTCGTATGACATTTTCCAGCTCATCCATACAGGTCTCCTTCCTCCTTTACTGCGTTTTTAGCTCAAAGGAATGCACCTATCTTGAGCTTGGAGGAAGGGATCTTTGAACATTAACCAACTCTCTTGGGCCCCCATACCTTCTAGAGTCTTGGCCCACAGGATTCCTTGTTCTTTGAGAGGGTCAAAGTGAGTGACTCAAGGTGTCGAATTGCAAATGCAATCAGGAGTGACAATAAGTTTCAAAAGTTTCAAATTCCCAAGTGATTGCAGAGATCAACACAAGGATCCCTCCTTACCTGTATTTTACACCTGCAAAACCTTTTTCTCTTGCAAGAGTTTCCAGTACTGGTTTTCCCAACATTTATGGAGCCAGGTTTGCTTGATGATATGATGGTGCCAGACAAAAATGTTTGAATTTTACACTCTGCATCACTTCTGAGGCGCACAGCCAAAGGAAAATGTAGTTAGAAATAGTTACTGCAAAGTCTAGGGGTGCTCTGAGAGATGGACCTTAAAATTATGCCTGGCTCAGAGCTGTGTGCAGGCTGTTCCTCAGCATGAGCACACTGTGAGAACGTAAAAGAAGAAGTTCCTTTTGTGAGAGGACTGCAGGCAGTTAAACCACAGGTGTCACAGTGATGTGACTGAGATGGAGTGGTGCTGCTGGAGGAGGCAGTGGTACCTACCACAGGAAGGCTTCTGCGTGCTCACTAGCTCTTCCACTGACGTAGAGAAGAGTGAGAGGCAGTGGAAGGTGAAGCAGTAGATTCTCTGTCCAGCTGCTGCTGCATATAAGAAGAAACCTTTTCAACCCTTTTCAGCCAGGCAGGCACCCAGGTTGCCCAGGTTCACTGTACAGGGTCCATCCTTCAGATTTTTCAAGCCTGGAATGGACAATGCCCTGAGCAAGCAGGTCTGTGCTCACAGCTGACCCTGCCTGCAGCAGGGAGCTGGACCTGGCACCTCCTGAGGATGCCTTCCAGTCTGAGCGCCCCTGGGATCCTGTGATGGATGTGCACAGCCCCAGGCGTTCAGTGCTGCTGTGACGTAGAGCAGAGCAGAGGTTGTTTCGACTGCCGCAGCGGGGCGGGAGTGCTGCAAGGTGTCATCTGATTCAGCTTGGCCTGTGACCTCCTTAACCAGGAGCAGGATGTTACTGCTAGGTGCTCAGTGTGCACTGTTACACACATGGTGTTTGCAGGCAGGGCCTCTGCAGGTGTGCTTCAAGTGCAGTCACAATGAGGGTGATGGAGAAAGAGGTCTCCTTGAGCTTCTGATTGTGTGGATGCAGCTACCTCTGCTGAGCTGCCACTGCCTGGGCTTTTGGCAGTGCTTGAGATTGCTAAACCTTGATTTTCTATTCTTGCCAAAGCACAGGAAGCTTTTCCTTACACACACTACCTTTAACCTTTTTAGGTGGTATTTTGGTAAGATGGGCAGGAAGGATGCAGAAAGGCTACTTCTGAATCCTGGGAACCAACGTGGGATTTTCTTAGTACGAGAGAGTGAAACCACTAAAGGTATCTGTGTTGATCTGTATCTCTTCTCTCTGCCATTCCTCACTCCCTCATCCCCTCACCCAGGTGGACAGATTGAGCATTTTTCTGTCTGTCCCACTGTGTCTTCATGTGCACACCTGTCTGTGTGTGGTGCCAGGGGGGGATATGTTAGGTCTGGGGTTTAATTTCTGGTGAAGAGCCGAGGATGATTTGTTTCCTAGGTGCTTATTCCCTTTCCATACGTGACTGGGATGAAGTCAGAGGTGACAATGTGAAACACTACAAAATCAGAAAACTTGACAATGGTGGATACTACATCACAACCAGAGCACAGTTTGAATCTCTCCAGAAGCTGGTGAAACACTACAGAGGTAAGCCCAAGTTCTGGTGTCCCAATGCCACCTTGTGCCTACCACGAAGAAAAAACTGCATGTGCAGCTTATTCTTAAAATTCACCATTTTAACATTTCTTTTATCTCAGCAAAGAATAAGGGACTGGTTCCTTTTATCAACATGAGAATGTTATTTTGTTACAGTCTCAGCAACAAAGCTTTTTTTTTCCCCATCTTCTAGAGCATGCTGATGGGCTGTGTCACAAGCTGACAACTGTGTGTCCCACTGTGAAACCACAGACACAGGGACTAGCAAAAGATGCCTGGGAAATCCCTAGAGAATCTTTGAGGCTGGAAGTAAAGTTGGGCCAAGGGTGCTTTGGTGAAGTATGGATGGGTAAGAGCTTGGTGTGACTGCTTTCAAGTTGTTCTTGTGAATGTTTTGGTAATGTTGTGAGTAAATGAGTGTTGGGATCTGAAAAGAGAACCTGATCATAGAGTCACAGAATGGTAGGGGTTGAAAGGGACCTCTGGAAATCACCCAGTCCAACCTCCCGGCCAGAGCAGAGTCACCTAGGGCAGGTCACACAGGAACACATCCAGGGGGTCTTGGAAGTCTCCAGAGAAAGAGACTCCACAACCTCTCTGGGCAGCCTGCTCCAGGGCTCCAGCACCCTCACAGTAAAAAGTTTCTCCTCATGTTGAGGCGGAACTTCCTGGGTTCCAGTTTGTGTCCATTGCCCCTTGTCCTTTTACAGGACACTACTGAAAAGAGCCTGGCCCCTTCTTCTTGACACTCACCCCTCAGATATTGATAGACATTGATCAGATCCCCTCTCAGCTTTCTCTTCTCCAGGCTAAACAGCCCCAGGGCTCTCAGTCTTTCCTCATCACACAGATACTCCAGTCCCTTCATTGTCCATTGGACACTCTCTAGTCTATCCCTGTCCTTCTTGAACTGGGGAGCCCAGAACTGAACACAATACACCAGATGTGGTCTCACCAGGGCAGAGTAGAGAGGCAGGAGAAGCTCCCATGACAAATAAACAATTGAAGAGAACCAAGTGAAGAGAGAAGGTGCTGGTTCCAATGGGTCACATAAGGCAGAGGTAATTGCACCATAATTCCAGTTTATGCTGTTAGCTAACTAAAGAGAAACAAGCAGCAAACCATTTCAGCAGGAAATCTCTCTGATTTGTTGTAGGGGAGAATAAAATCTGATTTGATTTTCTAGGGACATGGAACGGAACCACAAAAGTAGCAATCAAGACCCTCAAACCTGGTACGATGATGCCAGAGGCTTTCCTGCAGGAGGCTCAGATCATGAAGAAGCTACGGCACGACAAACTGGTCCCACTCTATGCTGTGGTCTCTGAGGAGCCCATCTACATTGTCACTGAGTTCATGACAAAAGGTGTGTGGCAGGACACTCCTGAGATACCACATTGGAAAGAGAGTTTAGGATCCCAGCAGTAAATTCCAAGTGAAGCTGATGTGTGGGTCAGGCACGAACACCGTTGCTGCATAGCAATGAGGTTCCAGAAATGCAGAGGGCAGAGAATATCAGAAGTTGTACAATCCCCAGCATTACAGAGTCTTAGAGTCCCACTTACAGCAGAAGTCCCAGAAGCCCTTAACAGATGAAGATCGCTAACTGAAGAAGAAGAGAGAAGAGTAACTATTGCTCAGAGTGGCTGGTTTTATGCTCTTTGTCATAACTCCCTTGACCAGTAAAACCCAACCACATATATAAGCTAAAATCCTTTCCCAGTGAGAGGTGCCAGCATGTCCAGGAGGTGGCTTCTGCAGCATGTTCCAATCAAAGGGTGCCAATGTGAGGATATTGTTCTTGGCACACATGGAATGTGATTGTTTTGCTCTATGCAGCTGAGGAATTGGTCAGCTAAGGAATCTTGCACTCTGCACATGTCCAACAGCTGCCCTCACAACAGTGGCTGCAACAGAGGCACATCTCTGTCACTGGCTACTCTTCCACCTACATGATTGGAGCTTTCTCCTCATTTTTTAGCATGTCTTGCCTGTGTCGGGGTTTTTTTCCTAGGCTTTCTCCTTTGTCTCCTTGTTTTCAGTCTTTCATCCTTCTTCCCTAGCTCTATATCACTTCTCCCTGCTGCTGAAACAGAGACTTAGAGATTTAGGCTGGATTCAGAGGTAAACATCCTAAGCATGGTAGTGGTAAGAGCAGCAGATTTGAAAATCACTTATTATAGTTTTTTGATATGCAGCCTTCAGTTCATCTCAGAGAAATTTTGTTCTCCTGGTAAGAAACAGAAATGATGTTACAGTCCAAGAGAGTGGCTGCCTGTGTTTTTTCCGTATTAGGTTGGGAGTTTGAAGTGGTGTAGAAGTTTGAAGAGGTAAAAAGGAATGGAAAATATAAAAAGTTAGTTCAATGTCATTACTGCTGCTAAGTAACACTGGACACTCTTTTTGTCAGAGCTTAAGGCTTCCATGCCAAACCTCTTTCCATGGCTCATCCAGCTGATTTGGCACAGCAATCAGGAATAAAAGATATGCTTTATAGGACCTAAGAAAAAGTAAAGGTTAAACCTGGGACTGGGACGTTACCTTGCAAGAGAGTTGGAAAAGTTGTGGCATGATTCTCAGCCATGGATTCAAAATGCCACTGGGAGCCTCTGAGTGCATTTGGAAACTTCTCACATGTAACCCAAATGAAGCAAACCTCATTGTCATGCGTGGAAGTTAGTAGAACAAATATTTATTTCTTTCCCTTTTCTTTTTCTGTTCGTAAGGAATAGAGGTAAGAGCAGCACAGTGCCCAAAACATTTGTCAGTATGAACAGATTGCTAGAGGTCAGTGTAAAATCTTTGCTCTTCTTCAGCTCAGGAACCAAACCAGGAAAGGTCTATGCAGACATAGGCAGCAAAGTGCAGCAGCAGTGTGAGTCTGGTCTGCCACAGTGACTCAGCCCATGTCAGTGTCTCATTCACAGCTGCAGCCATCGGCACTTTCCCCACCATCACCACATTTGTAATTCTGTCTCTGTAATTTTACCTGTGATGAGGCTGATTAGTTTTCAGTTGTCTTCTGCAGAAGGAGGTGATGTCCCTATAGCCTTATGGCACCTGTAGGGAAGGCTCCTGTCAGAGAGCAAATGGGGACATGCATGTCACGGAGCCCCATTTGAAAGGAGACCAGGGCCTTGGAACTGATTTCAGACACTGCTCCTGTTGGAACGTGCTGGACACAAGTGTGGGAGAAGATAACATAAAGACTGAAAGAGACTTTTACTTTCCCTTGTAAGGAAGTAAAAAACAACAAAACAAAAGGAGCAATTTCATGGTCATTTCTCTAATATAGAATTGGAGCTGGCATTAAAAATGAAGTAAACAGGAGGAGGATTTTTGTTCTTCATTTATAAATTTCCTGACTAGGAAGGGTTTTGACATGAGGAATTTTGGGGAAAATCCTTCTATATTGCCATCCAGCTGAGGTCTGTTCTGTCAGTGCTCAGTTCCCTGAATCACTCAAATGGATTCCACAACACTTGGATAAGGGTCTCACTGTCACCAGGGCAGAGGCAAGTGCAGGCATGGCCATTATGTGTTCTGTTCAGTGGCAGGTTTGGGGAGAAGAGTGTAAATCTTCATGTTTAAGGAAAAAATAATCTTACTCATATTTTCAGGTCAATTTTAATGCTTTGGGTTTTTTCCATTAATCTATTTTTCCCCGAATGTGTTGTCTTTTACAGGCAGCTTGCTAGACTTCCTTAAAGAAGGAGAAGGGAAATACTTAAAACTGCCCCAGCTGGTTGACATGGCTGCTCAGGTACAGTGTGTGAGCTAAGAGAACTGTTTTGTGCTTAGAGAAGAGATCTAAAGCTACCTGAGATACAGCTAAACATAAATGCTGAAGACCCTGGCTGCTGTGTACTGCTCTGTCTTAGACCTCTTGTAGGTTTGGAATTTGACAAGAGGAGAGAGTCTAGTTCCCAGTTAGCAGCTCCTCTATAGCCAGAGGCTCTAATCAGTGCTGTCCCAGGCTCTTGCTCTTCTATACTCCCTAGACTGTTCCCATTAGAATGGAGCTAAGGTGAAGAGGTACAGCTTGATGTTTGGAAGACATGGATAGAGGCATGGAAAATAATCTTTAATAAAAACTTTATTTTTAAGATTGCTGATGGCATGGCTTACATTGAAAGAATGAACTACATCCACAGGGACCTGCGGGCAGCCAACATCCTTGTAGGAGACAATCTGGTGTGTAAGATAGCAGACTTTGGGCTGGCAAGGTTAATAGAGGACAATGAGTACACTGCAAGGCAAGGTAAGGCTGATTTATTTACTGCATAAGTAAGACCAGTTGCTGTCAAATTGCTTAGAGCTGTCCCACTGAGCAGAATCCATCTGTGGCTGCATGAGCAGAGTGCATGTGTGTGGCTTGCAGCTGTGGTCAGCTGTCCCACTCACAACAGTGCCATTTCAGTCAACTTTTTAACCTTCAGAAGTATCTGGCACTTTGGTTATGTTTCAACAAAACCATGATTAGATATTTTGGAGGGAACAAACTTGCTGCAGTTTGAAGAGAGCTGAAATTCCAGGGAAGTTGCTCATCAGATCCTGGAAATCCTCCCACTTCTTGAAACGTAATTAAGAACCCAGGGGGTCTTGGCTGCTTCCAAAAGCTGTAGCCAGTAATTGCTGCCCTAGTTTAAAACTGGTTTCCAGTCTGAGATACTGAAAGAGAAGAGCAGCTCGAGTTCTGTCAGTGAAGCAGGCTGTGAATTGTTTGAGTGCAGCACTCTCTTCCTGTCTGCAGGAGCCAAGTTTCCCATCAAGTGGACTGCTCCAGAGGCAGCCCTCTACGGGCGCTTTACAATCAAGTCGGATGTGTGGTCCTTTGGAATTCTGCTGACAGAGCTGGTAACAAAGGGCAGAGTGCCATACCCAGGTGAGGGAAGAACTCCACACCTTTCTCTTTCCTTTCTTTTATTCTGTGCTTCTGAAATTACCTTTTGTAATTTTTGCCATTATTCAGAGCCCACAGCAGAGACACAAATTTGGTCACATGGCACTGGTGCCTTGTTCAAAGATGCTTTGTTTTATTTATAAAGTAGAATCACAGCATGGTTTGGGTTGGAGGGGTCCTCCAAAGGTCATCCAGTCCAGCCCCCCTTCCAGTCAGCAGGGCCATCCTCCACTAGATCAGGTTGCCCAGGGCCGTGTCCAGCCTCTCCAGGGATGGAGCCTCAACCACCTCCCTGGGCAACCTGTTCCAGTGTTCCACCACCCTCATGGTGCAGAACTTGTTCTTCACATCCAATCTCAGTCTGCTCTGCTCTAGTTTGAAGCCATTGCCTCTGGTCCTGTCCCTGCAGGCCTTTGCGAACAGTCCCTCTGCAGGCTCATTGTAGTCCCCCTCAGGTACTGGAAGGTTGCTCTAAGGTCTCCCCAGAACCTCCTCTTCTCCAGGCTGTTTTAAGATAGCAGCATTTGTAAATGTGCCTGATCATTAATGTCACATTAGTGTGGGTATCCTTGTGTTTTTCTGTGTCTGTTCCTGAAATTCTTACTTTGGACACATTGCCAAGCTACAGTGAGCATCAGTGGAGTGAAGCTTCTAGAGCAGTTCTGGAACCTAAACGTGTCACACATGTACCAGGTGTGCTGCTGTGGATGGAGTGTCTAAGGCACTTCTGTTAGCTATAAAATGCCTTTTTCTTGGCCTGATTTCAAATTAAGTGGCTCTTGAGTGGAACCTAAGGCAGGGAGAAGGCAGTACTTGAGTCTCCTTGTCCTAAGGACAAGCCCAAGGCAGTGGGGAAGCACGCAAATGAGAAAGCAGGCAAATGGAAGAAGAACCAAGTATGAGGGAAGCCCTTTCATTGCACCAAGAGTAATGAAATAAGCTTCAGAAAGTGTGTTTAATGCAGAATATGGAAACATCCCTCATTAAAGATTTTCTCATGGTAGATTCATGTGCATGGTGGCTGGAGAGATACCTGAAAGCCTTTGTGAAACTCTTCTTTGCTCGCTGTCACTCGGAGCTAAAAGACTTTTCCTTTCAGGGATGGTGAACCGGGAAGTTCTGGAACAAGTGGAACGTGGCTACAGGATGCCTTGCCCACAAGGCTGCCCAGAGTCCCTGCATGAGCTAATGAAACTGTGTTGGAAGAAGGACCCTGATGAGAGACCAACATTTGAGTACATACAGTCTTTCCTGGAGGACTACTTTACTGCTACAGAACCACAGTACCAGCCTGGAGACAATTTGTAAGACAGCAGTGCTCACTACATGCACAAATCTGCCAAATGTCAGAGACTGCAAAGAATTCCTGACCTCTGTAAGGAATCCAAGGAGAGAAAATCTTTGCTACTTTGCATGCTTTTAATGGCAAACTGGAATTTCATCATGCAGTTGCACAAAACCACTTTTAAAGTGTTAGGATCTACTTTACCAATGACATGGGTTTATTTTGTTTTCTCTCCCCCAACTTATTTTCAGGGTCCAAAGGAAGCCTACTGAAAATACAGGGTAGAAAATGGGTGTTGATGTGAATAGCAGCAGAAAAATCAATGTTTCAAATCCTGGGGTTTTCCTCAACACTTGGGAATTGTCTGGAATTAGTGATCTTGGGGTAAGATGTTTTTAAAGCAGAACTTTGTGGGACCAAGCAATTCTATTCCAGTTCTCTAAAATTCCCTGTGTTCAGAATTAGATCTGTGTGCCTCCCAGCCCCTCCCAACAATCAGGTGGTACAGAGCTGTGTCTGAGCTAAGCTGTGTCTTTCAGCTTCCTCTTGCATGAACCTAATTAGGGCAGGCAGATTAAAAGAGACATTGGAGCAGTGAACGACAGCCCTGGTCTGAAGGGTAGAGCTCAGCAGTGACATCAGAGCAGGGTGCTCAGGTCCATGCTTGTGTTCACAGAACTGAAAAGGGGCAGGAGAGAGTCTCCTGAGTTCTTTCTGTGTAACTAATTCAGAACAATGAAGGTAACTAGAAAGTGAGACAACATTTTACAGATTGGTGTTGCTGAAGTGTGAGATATTGGAGCTTGAAGCCGTGGAATACAATCAGAGGGGAAAGCCTTTAATTTTTTAAGCCCCAACCCAAGGCTGAGCTTTTGTATGGGAAGAGTCCCTGTGCAAAGCTCACCAGGAAAGCAAGACTGGAGCTGGTAAATGGCCACCTTGTAGCCCTCTGTCAGCCAAGTGTGGTGCTGTGTGTGGCTCACAGGAGTCAGCAAGGGTGGGGGCCACACGTGCTGGCTGTCACTGGTTCAGGGATTTGATTGCACTTTTGCTTTTCTTGACTGTTCAGACACATTTACACATAGTTGCTCTTCCCACTTCTGCCCTCCCTACAGAATTATTTATCTGAAAATAAAGAGAAGAAAATGAGAAAGTTGAAAAATTAGAGGGATAAAAGATATTTAATGTTGTCCACCTGGCATGAGGTGGGCAGCAGCTGGCACTGCATCCAGACTGAGTTTCTCTGGCTACGGATATATCAAGCAATAACATCACGTCTTTGACTCAGCGGTTTGCATGAGGCTCTAGACTTTTTGATCAAGCTTCTGTATCTTTAATTTTGAAACACTAAACTCTTACTTAGCTATCAGGTTGGGATTCAGATTATCAGTGTAAACCTGGCCAGCAAATGAATCTCCCAGAAGCTGCTGATACAGTCTGGGTACTGAACATGTTTAGACTACACTGAGTCCAGCTACCACACAGATCTTTGTCAGAACAGTGCCACTGGTTTTTTTCCCCTCCTCATCACTCATCCCCCAGAGGTCTGTGCTTATCAAATTGTAAAAGGGCTTTATGTAAGAAAAACAAAAACAACCAAAAAAAAAAAGATTCCAACTCAAATCTACAACAGAACTTTCCTTTTTCTAAGTATTTTAAAAGAAATAACACAATCATATGAATTTAGCTATTAATAGTTAGAACAAAACAAATGCCCCAGATGCCACTGGCATGGTTTGGGTTTTGCATTGCTGGCTGTGGCAGTTCCTTGTACAGAGAGAATAAAACACTAACTGGGTGCCTGGCCATGGTGGGGACACTGAGGGGTTGGAAGACTTCTCCAGGAAAGTTTCTATGTTGATGAAAACTTGTTTCACTCAAAGACCTTGATGTGGTTCTTACTCTAACAGAGTTTAAATTCACATTCACACTTTTTATATGAATAGGAATAAGTTTAATGATGTAACTGAGTATTTTTATAAAGTCTGGCATTGTCAAACTGTTTTGCAGAATTGGTTCAAAATAAATTTCTCCTTGATTGCATCTTGCTTCTTTCAGCAGGGGGCAGGGGGGGAGGGAGCAAAGCACCGCAGCCTTTGTGCTGAGGGCAATAAAGCTCTCCTGAGTTTTGAGTCTGTTTTTACCCTCTGTGAATGCTTTTCCTGTACTTCAAGCTGCTGAGTCCATGGTGCATTATTGCTTTGAAAAGGACACAATAACAGAATGGTCTGGGTTGGAAGGGACTTCCAAAGCTCATCCAGTCCAGCCCCTCTGCAGTCAGCAGGGACATCCTCAACTAGATCAGGCTGCCCAGAGCTCTGTTGAGCTCTTCTAGAGTGCTTCAGAAGTCGTTGGTGGGAATGGCCTAGAACAATCCTCTGGAGTTAAAGCTGACCCCCAGAGGGGACAGACTTAGGAAGCTTAGCAGATCAAGTCCAGTGGGACAGGAGGGTTTGCCTCTGGAGCTCCACCTGAGCAATGGCATCCCAGCTGCTGGCAGCTGGCTGAGCAGCTCTGTGTGGATGCAGCTGATGAAGGAGGCTGTGTTAGGTTGCCCTACTCTAATGTAGACACAATGTGCCTAGGACTTGGCAGAGTGCAGGCATCACCATGTGTGGTGAGGGCACCATATGTCCAGAATTATACCCCCAAATACCAGCAAACTTGTCCCAATATGCTTTGGTAAGTCCCCCTTCCCACCCTCCTTTCTGGAGTGGGGAAAAAGGCCCAGGCGCCAACCTGTCTCCTAAGGGGTAAACAACTCCATGCACCCATCGCATGGCATGCTCATACTCTTTCTGTCTAAGGGCATAATTCTAGCTTCATCCTTTCCATAGGCTAAAGCAGGTTGTTGACAAGTGTGTCCATTGGCCAGATCCAGCCTTGAGAAATCTGTAAGTACTGCTTCACTTATTTACCAATTTGCTCTCTCCTTTTGCTTTCTCTTGCTTTGCTTGAGCTACGTAAGCTCACCCTAAGTCTTCTCACTCCCACATGCAAGCATACTAGAGGCCTCTGCAACACGGAAAGAAGCCAGCTCCCCAAGCTGCTCGAGTGACCAGCAAAGGAGATCCCTTCGTTGAAGCTATGAAAGCCAGCGTTGTAAGCCCAGTCCCATCTTCGAGAGGACTGGAACCCCGAGGGTAAGCTTTAGCCCAGAAGGGGAGGGACTAGCCCAAGCCATGCAGCCATAAACAGCTGACCAGCAGCCACACGCCTTGTGCGACCCCCACTGTTTGCGAGAGATAAGTGGAGCCACCGTCGCCGCTCCACTGCCCTGTGCTACCAGGGTAAAGCAACCTGGGATTTCCTAAGAGAGATAGAGAGAGAGACGTCCTCTCCTTTGAGTCAAGCCAAGGACTGCATTGTCGCCTTAATAGGAAGCAATCGCCAAGGATTGACATAGTCAGCTCACTTCAAGCCAAGCAAAGGGAAGTGCCGCTTCATTGCACCCCTTCCCCGAAGCCCACCTCCAGGATTGGAGACAGCTGACCCCGCCTACTGGGAACCATCACCCCAACACCATGCAGGCTGATCCCAAAGGAACCGGCCTCCGCCACACAGGACCACTCCCCCGGGACCGGCCCTGCCACACTGATCCTGCCAGCCCCCCCCGGTCATTATAGTCACACTTGTGGGACCACCCTGCCAAGGGAAGCCGCTGATGGGCGGAAAGTTGCCCCTCCTGCAGCCACTTGAGGAGAAAGAAAACCTTGTCTCCACCACAAAGGCGTGAGGAGAAAGAAAGTCCCCTGCCCGGATAGACCAGCTCCAGGCCGACAGACAGTGAGCAGCCAGTGTAACCCAGCAACTTGCTTCGCTACAAACAGAGACACAGTGTATCTTTACACGTGGGCAACACTCAGTAACAGTCATTTCATTTCAAAGTGCCCGCGCCTAGCCGCGTAGTATTCCAGCTTGAATTGCCTCTTGATAGCATTGTAAATATCTTTGTATGGAGTTACAGCTGCCAAGCATCTTGTCAAGTCGCCATCTAGTGGACAAGCAGCAGAACTGCACCCTTCATTCCCTTAATTAGAAACGAATTCTGTAAATGTTCTAATTGGGTCAAATTGTATAGACTAAACCAGTTGTGGAATATATTTTCACAACTGTGCATTAGAGTCGATATATAAAAAGGTGATTAATCGGTTATTAATAATTTTAATAATAAACAACAATTTTCATAATTCATATTTCATAATTCATAAATTAATAACCACCTATCCTCCTATTCACCACACCATGGCACCTATGCTCTTCACTGGTCCTCTTGAGGCTGCTCTACCCTGGCAGTGCTGCAGGCAAGCACATGCAGAGCTTATTTCTTCTAATATTTTTTTAATTTAAAGGCATCTTCTGGGGCAAAAGGCAAAGCTGTTGCTGAAGGATCAAAGTATCCATATTGCAGAGCCCAGACCACACCAGGCAAGGACAGGGACAGGGAGAATGAAGATCTGCCCACCCTGAGAGAAGACCGGGTACAAGAACATCGAATTAATGTTGAGGTGCTCAGGTCCATGGGACCTGACAAGATCCCTCCATGGCAACTGGCAGATGAAGTTGCAAAGCCACTTTTCATCATATTTGAAGGATGCTGGCATTCTGGTGAAGTTCCCACTGATGGGAAAAGGGGAAATATTACCCTCATGTTGAACAAGGGAGAAAAGGGAGACCCAAGGAACTCCAGGCCAGTTAGTCTGACCTCTGTGCCTGGCAAAGTTATGGAGCAGAACCTCCTGGAGGCTCTGCTAGGACTCATGAACAACAAGGAGGTGACTGGTGGTAACCAGCAGGGCTTCAGCAAGGGCAAACCCAGCCTGATCAGCTTGGTGGCTTTTTATGATGGAGTCACAGCATCAATGGACAAGGGAACAGCAACTGATGGCATCTCCCTGAACACTGACACTGTCCCACAGACATCCTTGTCTTTGAACTGGAAGGCTGTGGGTTTGATGGATGGGTCCCTTGGTGGATAAGGAATTGGCTGGATGGCCACTCCCAAACAGTTGTGGTCAACAGCACAATGTCCAAATGGAGACCAGTGGCAAGTGGTATCCCTCAGGGCTCATACTGGGACCAGTGCTGTGTAACATCTTTGTCAGTGCCATGGGCAGTGGCACTGAGGCTCCCTCAGCAAGTCTGAGATGACACCAAGCTGTGTGGTCTGGCTGCACACTGGAGGGAAGGATCCATCCAGAGGGACCTGGACAGGCTGCAGAGGGGAGACCAAGACAACCTCATGAAGTTCAACGAGGCCAAGGGCAAGGTCCTGCAGCTGAGTCAGAGCAATCCCAAGCACAAATCCAGGCTGGGTGAGGAGTGGCTGAGAGCAGCCTGGAGGAGAAGGCCTTGGGGGTGTCAGCTGGTGACAAACTCCCCAGGAGCCAGCAATGGTCCCTGGCAGCCCAGAGCCAGCTGTGTGCTGAGCTGCATCCAGAGCAGGGAGAGCAGCAGCACAGGGAGGGGATTCTGCCCCTCTGCACTGCTCTGCTCTGCTCAGACCTCCAGTTCTGGGGCCCCCAGCACAAGAAGGACCTGGAGCTGCTGGAGAGGGTCCCCTGTGGGGACAGGCTGGGAGAGTTGGGGCTGTTCAGGCTGGAGAAGAGAAGGCTCCAGGGAGACCTTAGAGCAGCCTTCCAGTACCTGAAGGGCTCCAGGAGAGCTGGGGAGGGACTGTTTAGAAGAGGAGGCTGAGGGGAGACCTCCTGGCTCTCTCCAGCTCCCTGAAAGGAGGTTGTGCAGAGGTTGGTGCTGGTCTCTTCTCACAGGCAATTGGCCATAGAACAAGAGGGAATGGCCTCAAGCTGCAGCAGGGCACGTTTAGGCTGGACATTAGGAAACATCCTTCAGATGTATTTTGACTTACCCAGGATCAAGGTGAGGACTGTGACTGACCAGTGGCCACAACCTAGTGTTTCATCTGCTGGGCATTTCCTTTTGGATGGGCAACTTTTAGTATCACCTACCAACCTCACTTCCTGATCTTGAGCTTGGAGAGTTGATTTCCCAAGAAAATTCACATTGTGCCCCACAATGGACACCTGAGGTATTCCAGAAAACCAATGGAAAGAGCTTGATAAAGTCCGTGGGCCCCACACAGCAACCTGGCTGCCACAAGGCCAGCAACTGGTGTGGGACTTGGATTAGGAAACCCTGCCATGCCCAGCCTGTGGCTGCAGCAGGTGGCCCTGGGGTGCAGAGAGCCAGCAGGTAGAAGCCCATCTAAGGGTAAGCAGCCCCATTCCTGAAGCATCTAACAGGTTAAGGGCTCACAGCCATCCTGCTACAGGCAGTAAGTTCTGCTCTGCTTTGCAGTCCTTTGTGCTCTCAAGGCTTTCCTTATTCATGTGGTCAACAGAGACAGAGGAGAAATTGCCAACAATGTTGGAGGCTTCTCCAGGGAGCTGGCAGTAAGACTGCCTGCTGGGTGAGCCACACTGTGTTATGAAGAGGACAGGAGCAAACACCAGCTGTGCCTTTCCACCAAAGACTTCCATGCTTGGAAACTGGGAATGTAGCTGGTGCTAAGGCAGCCAGGGTGAAAGTGACCAGGCAGAGAGCTCCAGGTGGGTGCTTGATGCAAGTCATACATTTCACCACCTACTTGGGTTGTCATTACTAAATACAGATTCCTCCTTCTCTCCAGTGCCTTTCCCCTTCCCATGTTACCAACAGTGATGGCTTTTAATCTCTGGCAAGCAAAATATCCTGTGACAGAAGCTGAGACATGGGTGAGTGTCAAGAGCATTCTGAGTGATGCTGGTGGATGTTTGCTCAGAAGATTGCAGCAGAGAAGGCTGCTGTGCACCTGGCCAGAGCTGCTGTTCTGAATGCTCTGTGAGCCAAGTGAGAAGGAAAAGTAACACTCCTGGGATCTCAGGGTAAGAATCCTCATGGGTGCCCTCATTTCAACATCTGGTCTTACTTCTATAGTAATTTATACATATACTTAGCTTTAAAATAGCAACTAAACCACAGGCACCACCAAGTGCATGGAGAGTCTGCACAGGCTTCACTTTTGCAGGATGGAAAATTGTAGTGGTGGAATTGGGCAGAAAATTCCACTTGGCTGGCCTGGCAACCTTTCTGAGACACTTGGGATGGTGCTCCCTGTGATCTGCTCTTGATTTCATCTTTCTTATTGGAGATTTTCATCTGAGATTTTAACCTTTTAGCCACTTTCCTGCTGATATGCTCTGGGAGCCAAATCTTGTATCCTTAGCATGCTGTTGGGTGTTCACCACAACCTATTTATACAGTGATGTGAGCAGCCATAGAGGTGGCCTGGTGAGAAGGGGAAATTACTGAACAAAAGATACTGTCTGCTCAAAAACACTGACAGAGAACAGACTGCCAGCCTGGGGACCAGCCCTGGGAACCATCCAAAAATTCCTGGAGAAGTGCAGCTGGCCTCTTTGAAGTGCAGCCAAGGCACCTAGAAACCAGAATCAGCTGCAGATGCCACCAGTAAGTGCAAACCCCTGGACTGTAGCAGCAATTCACCATCTCAGAACAGTCTGAAACACTAAAATTGCTCAGAAGGAACAGCAACCAGCATCATCTATTGGCTGGGACAAGTACAAGGGTGGTGAGACTCTGGAACAGGCTGCCCAGAAAGGTCGTGGATGCCTCCTCCCTGGGGGTCTTCAAGGCCAGGATGGATGAGGTCTTGATCATCCAAGTCTAGTTGAGAGGTGTCCCTGCCCATGGCAGGGAGTTGGAGCACTCGATCCCTGAGGTGTCTCCCAACCTGAGCTATTCTAGGATTCTATGAAAAACAGGGATCAATAACATTTATTGGCTGCAGCTAGCAGTGCCTGGTGTTGCTGCTCTGCATCCTCATGTACCACGTGGCTTGTGACACACCAACACACTCTGACTGCAGAGCTCACAGGGCAGAGTGGGCTTGAGTCCCACTGGCTCAGGCCTGCCAGCACCCACTCTGTTCTTCACTTAAGCCTGCACATATCCTTGCTTGTAAAAGAAGTCAGCAGCCTTCAGCCTGACAAAGTCCAAGAGCACGTAGAGAATCAGAGAATCATTTGGGTTGGAAAAGCCCTTTCAGATCCTCCTGTCCAACCATTCTCTAACTCTCCCAAGGCTCGTGCTGAACCATGGCCCACAGCACCACATCTCTGCCTCTTTGAAACACCTTCAGGGATGGGGATTCAGCCACCTCCATGGGCAGCCTGTGCCAGGCTTTGACAACCCTTTCGGGGAAGAATTTTCTTCTAACATCCAACCTAAACCTCCCCTGGTGCAAACTGAGGCCAATTCCTCATCCTATTACTCACCATTAGGGAGAAGAGACTAACCTCCACCTCACCCCATCCACCTCCCAGGGAGCTGTAGAGAGCAAGAAGGTCTCTCCTCAGCCTCCTTCTCTCTCCAGTTCCCTCAGATGCTCTTCGTTCTCCAGACCCTTCACCAGCTTTGTTGCCCTTCTCTGGACCTGCTTCAGCATCTCAATGTCTTTCTTACAGTGAAGGCTCCAAGAAAGCAAAATAATGATTATTCTAAACACTTCCATTGGAGAGATAGAAATGTTTAAGAACTACTACTCAAAACAAGGTTGGGGAGTTTGGGCAGTCCGGGACTCAGCTTGCTCGCTCAGTTTTCTGGCTGGCTGGCTGCTGCTTCTTTTCTGGCTGAATATAACACACACACTGACCTTGACAAGCTAAGTCTAACAGCCTCTCTGCTTCTTGACTCTCTGCCTTCTGCCAGCAGGATCTGGGGGGAGTCCTTCTGGCTGGGAGGAGGCCCCTTGGGGAAGGCGCCTTAGGGGGAAGCCAGGGGGCTTGGTTGTGCTTTTCTGCTGATTGTACATATTTGTAAATGTTGTGAGTATTGTCTATTTGTACATATTCATTGCACTGCATCATAGATTGTAGTTTTGCCTGTAACTACAGCTTTCATTTGCTTCCAGACTGAGCTAGCCTGGTTATTGTCGGTGTGGGAGGGGGATTTCAGCTCTCACACTGTTACGCTTCCACAGATTTCTTTTCACAAGCTTTATTAAACAGATACTCTTTAGAAACATAAAAAGACTTCTTCAACCCTGGAAGTATCCTCTAGCACACACAGAAGTACTAAATAAGGCACCTAGACAAGAGCTACTCACACACAGTAACTGAACAGTAACAGAAGTGGCTGCTGGTAACTACGTGACACAACACATAGTAAACTGTCTCACTAACACCTTAAAACTGGGTTAGCCTCTACATAGTGCAGCAGCAATGAATAGTCATTGGTTCTGTACCAGAGGTTAGTGCTGAAGGCACTGCTGGTTTACTGGCACCTGGATTTTGTCAGTAATAATGTGTGGATCTACTACAGGCCCCCAGAGGTACAGAGAAGGCTAAGGAGCTTAGGCACACTTCCATATTAAGAGAAGATGGCTTATAGCATTAAACAGCCATCTCCATTTTAATAGGTGGATGAGGATTATAATCTTCAATCTGAAAGTCTTCTGACTTAAAGTCACTGATGTCTTCAACCTTTCGAAGAATTCTGAGTTTGGGGAAAGGTCTTGGCTCCCTCTGAAGCTGAAAGAAAAAGAAGGTTATTGAATAAACCCAATACCTGAAGGCAGAGATTCTGTTACATTAATCTCAGTTCACAGAATCACAGAATGTTAGGGGTTGGAAGGGACCTCTAAGAGATCACGGAGTCCAACCCCCTGCCACAGCAGGATCACCCAGGGCAGGTCACACAGGAACACATCCAGGTGGATTTTGAAAGTCTCCAAAGACGACTCCACAACCTCTGTGGACAGCCTGCTTTAGGGCTCACACCAAAGAAGTTTCTCCTCATGTTGAGGTAGAGCTTCCTATGTTTGTTTGTGTCTATTTCCACTTGTCCTATCACAGGGCACCACTGAACGAGCCTGGCCCCTTCTTCTTGACACCCACCCTTAAGGTATTTGTAACCACTGCTCAGAGCCCCTCTTAGGCTGCTCTTCTCTAGGCTGAACAGCCCCAGGGCTCTCAGCCTTCTTAATCAGACAGAGGTTCCAGTCCCTTCATCATCCTCACAGCCTCCACTGGACATCCTCCAGTATATCCTTGCCCTGCTGAACTGGGGAGCTCAGAACTCGACACAATCCTCCAGATGTGATCTTACCAGGGCAGAGTAGAGGGGCAGGAGAAGCTTCCTCAATTTGCTGGCCACACTCTTCTCTAATGCACCCCAGATTACAGTCAGATTACACTGTGTAGATTTCACCTTCTCCCCAGAAAGATTTATACCAAAAAACCTAATTACAACACAGTCTGATAGGGAGCAGTAGCATAATTATCAAGTGGATTCTCTGATTGTCCAAGTGCACTGCAACCATTTTCAGTTTGCAGAGCAGATCTGGTATTTACAAATTAGATTCATTTCAGAGAAAGTGAAACTGGGGACTGTGACCCAGATGTACATTAAATGTGCTGCAGTTTCTCACAGTAACATTCAGGTCCAAACCAGTGCTTGGTTCTGCATCTGGTCCTGCATCTGGGTCAGGGCAACCCCAAGCACTGATATAGGCTGGGAAGGAACTGGCTGGAGAGCAGCCCTGAAGAAAAAAAGGCCTTGGGGGTGCTGGTAGATGAGAAGCTCAACAGGAGCCACCAGTGAGCACTTGCAGCCTGGAAAGCTAACCAGATCCTGGGTTGCAGCAAGAGAAGTGTGGACAGTGGGGCCAGGGAGGGGATTCTCCCCCTCTGCTCACCTGGAGCACTGTGTCCAGTTCTGAAGTCTCTATTACAGGAAAGATCTGGAGGTGCTGGAAGGTGTCCAGAGAAGGGCCATGAGGATAAGCAGAGGGCTGGAGCTGTTCTGCTACAGAGATAGACTGAGAGAGTTGGGGTTGTGCAGTCTGGAGAGGAGAAGGCTCTGAGGAGACCTTCTTGTGGCCTTCCAGTATCTGAAGGGGGCTACAAGAAAGCTGGGGAGGGGCTTATTAGGGTATCAGGGAGTGACAGGAGTGGGGGGAATGGAACAAAAATAGAAATTAGTAGATTCAGATTGGATGTTAGGAAGAAGTTTTTACACCATGAGGGTGGTGACACACTGGAAGAGGTTGCCCAGGGAGGTGGTGGAAGCCTCATCCCTGGAGGTTTTTAAGGCCAGGCTGGATGTGGCTCTGAGCAAACTGATCCAGTGTGAGGTGTCCCTGCCCATGGCAGGGGGTTGGAACTAGATGATCCTTGAGGTCTCTTCCAACCCTAATAACTCTATGATTCTACCATTCTCTGGATGATTTTTGAACCATAGGGATAGTGAGGACACTCAGGAGTTCATTTTAAATAAGTAACATTCTGACAAACTACTAATTACTTCCTGAAGAAAACACAGCCTTGTTCAGCCAGACAGTCACACTGATGAACTCTGTGAATTGTTCAGTTACCCTTATCTGATGCACTACACAGACATTCTATTCTGTCTGTATCTGTATTAGGCAGAATGGCTTTCTAAGGCTTTGGAATGCTGAAGTCAGAAGTAGGGGTGCAGATTCTGGATTTCTGGCTTGATTCCAGAATAGTACAGGGATGTACATTTCAATCATCCTGGTATTGTGTTTTTGTTTGTGACCCAAGCTGAACAGAGGTTAAGGTACTGCAATTATTAAGGTAGAAATGAAAAGAAAACTAAATAATAAAATTGCAAAAGGATATTTATAATAGCAAGAAAAAATTATGGAAGGCATTGGGGAAGATAAAGGATACAAGAACAAAGAGTAGGTACTCACCTGAAGTTTGAGAGGTTCCACATGATTCAGATATATGTGAGCATCTCCTAAGGTGTGTATGAACTCCCCAGGCTGAGGACAACACAAGTGGTTTTCAGAATCAGGTTTCAAGAAAGCAAAACATTACAATGCTTACAGTATTGATTCTTAGCATCTTATATCTAGTGTGTAACTGCAGCTTCTGTGCTGAACTGGATATTGAGACATCCCTGCAAGACTTGAAGGACATTACCTTCCCAGACCAATGCACAATTAGTGAAAAATAGAATGAAATTTCAGTAGCTTACAAAAAAAATCTTTGACCTCCTGCTAGGGAAATACTTCAGGAGATGAACAGAGCACTGCACACCCGGACGTGCATGGGGCAGTGACATCCAACTCTTCCACTCCAATCCTGGCAAGTAGGACTTGCCAAAGCTGGTTTCAAACTGGTTGTCTTAGCCCCTACCAAAGAGTGCAGCTTGTGGCAGTGGAGGTGTCAGTCACAGGCTGAGCCTCAAAGCACTTCTCAAGTAGCCAGATGGGTTCTGCAAGCTTGGAAGTTCTGTGATTTGCAGCTCTGGAGTGATCTTATGTAACTCAGGTCAATTTTGTTGTTTTGTTGGCTGTTTTACTGGCCTCTGACCAGTGCAGATCAGCCCTTGGATAAAAGGTGCTAAAAACCACCCCAGCTGTGAGGAAGTGGCTGAAAGGCAACAGCTGCTTTACATACATGATGTTAAAATTCACCTGAATTTCTAGTACCTTGGCCTAATCTCTTAAGCATGTCTACAACTGCTGTCAAGTTGGATTCTTCCCTACTCCCCTATTGTAAATTCCCCTTCATGTTGCTAGTAGCAGCAGGATCAGGACCTAAGCCTTGCTAAGTGTAATTTTGTGTACATGCTCTAAAGCAAAGGGATGAGGTTTGCGTGCACTGAGCTGCTGTAGGCTTCCCATAAAAAGACACACTACCGAACTGAACCACTCTGATGCTATTAACCTGTAAGGACAAGTGCTCAGCACTTCTAAGCTCACTTCTTCTCAGCTCACTTCTAAGCAGCAGACTGGTACAGAAGCAGACAGGGCAGTTTTTGACCTGGTCAGCTGAAAACACCTGGAGAGTCTCCTATCTGTTGGGCCTGAATTGAAGAACTCTTACACCTACCCAGAGACAACTCACATTCCATTCACACAAGCATCAACAGTATGTTCATTCTGT
The DNA here is from genome assembly GCF_027791375.1 of Indicator indicator. Lineage (NCBI taxonomy): Eukaryota > Metazoa > Chordata > Aves > Piciformes > Indicatoridae > Indicator > Indicator indicator. Next base: position 11,577,500 of record NC_072040.1, read on the forward strand.
TTCTTGTTGGACGTGACATGAATAGACTCTTATGCTTTAGTCCTTCACTTCTCAGACAAGATGAAGCTTGAAAAGCCTACCTTCAGCCCTGTGACATGGGCAATCATGTATGTGAGCAGTGAATAGCTGGCGATATTGAAAGGCACTCCCAGTCCCATATCTCCAGACCTCTGATAGAGCTGGCAAGATAATTCACCACTCTGAACATAGAACTGGCATAGGGCATGGCATGGAGGCAAAGCCATCAGAGAAATATCTAGAATTGCAGTACAGGAAAGAGGAGGGAGGGAACAATCATAACAACATTATTATATTACACATGTAGAAGATGCAAATCCTCAGCAAGCATTCAGTGAGGCACAGCAGTGAAAATCCAACTGCACTATCACTCTGTTGCTTTTGCTCTTGTGTAAGAGCAACTGCTGCCTAAACAATCACATCTGGGTTTTGACAAGCTGGGCTGTATAACCAGAAAAGTCAGTCAGGTATTCCACAGAACAGATCTATGCCATAATGCTGCCCAACTTACAATCTTATATATATATATAAATGCAGAAACATATTAAATAGAGAAAAATACACAACACAAACAGAAATGCAGTGTCAACAGAAATATCTACACGATGCTGCTGCACAGCAGCCAGGTTTTACTCAGCTCAGCAAGACAGTTGATTTTCTTAAGGAAACTAAAGGAAACTAAATTCCCCTAAGGTTCCCTGAGGAGCAAACTGAACCATGTCCCCAGGGGTGATCTTGCTCTCTTCCCATCGCAATGTGCCTCTACTGCTTGTTAAGATATGAAAGTAATGATCAATTAAAAAAAATCAGAAAGTAAAAGATCTTTTGATTGTTTACCTACACTGAAAAGTGCACACAGTGCAATTACAGCTTGGCAAGGAAAACAAGCCAGGTATCTCCTGATATGAGAGTGTTTAGCCTTACAAACAACAGCAGCAGCACATGGCACCCTGACAAAGGCTGGGTGATTCTCCTGGGCACAGACCTACAGCTGCTGAAGCTAAACACTTTTAGGGCACTCCTAGCAGTTTCATAAAGAATGAGCAAGGACTGCAAACAGAACTGACTGTTGGTAGAACTGAGTTTAGCATACAGTAAGTTAAAGTGCTTCTGAGTTCACTTCAAGTCTGCTGCTCAATACCTTTGGGATTCCAAGCACACATAATGATTCTTCTGTCATCTGGATTGGTTTTGATCGTTTCAATCACTTTTTGCAACTGATCAACTCCTTGGTTGGAATAATCTGAAAAAAAAGACAGCAGGTAAGATCCAAGCCAGATAGATCCAGGACACGGTATTTTTCTTAAAGCAGCAGCCCACATCCCACTCAAAAGAGACACTCTTCACAGAATGTTAGAGGTTGGGAAGGGACCTCCCAGAGCAGAATCACCTAGAGCAGATCACAGAGGAGCACATCCAGGCAGGTTTTGAGTATCTCCAGAGAGGCAGACTCCACAACCCCTCTAGGCAGCCTGTTCCAGTGTTCTGTCACCCTCACAGGGAAAAAATTCTTCCTCATGTTTCCATGGAATTTCCCATGCCTCAGCTTCCACCACTGCCCCTTGTGCTGGCATTGGGCATCACCCAGCAGAGCCTGGCTCCAGCCTCTGGGCATTCACCCTGCATATCTTTATCAACATGAATGAGGTCAATAAGCATTAATGACAACCTCTGAAATTTTTATTGTTTTTATTGTAACCTGGAAAGTGATTAAAGTTACCAGCTGGCACCTCCAAACACAGCCTGCTCTTGTCCTTCCTCAGTGTACTCCAGGGCTTGTGGAATTCTCACAATGGCATCTTCCTGTCCCTCCCCTTCACCTGTGTGCTTTGTGCATCTTTAGCACCCCCAAAGTAAGATCATTCCTATGTAGAACACTATTCCAAGACTCAACAACTAGACATTTTTTACGACCAAATAGAAGTCTGCATAAAAACACATCCCAGAAAGCCAGCTCGTCATTTTCCAAGTCCAGGCGACGAGAGGAGGCAGCGGGGACCAGCTCAGCTCTGGGTGCTTGTTTTGGCTTTTCTTTCCTGTCTTTTCAGGTGAAAAGGGGCTACCCGCTCGGGAGCTCCTGAAGAGGGGAGGAGGGGCAGCAGGCTGGGGTTGCCTATGTGCCTGAGCGCAGTTACTAGCAGGGGGAGGGGTGGGGCAGAACCGTGCGAGACCCAAACAGAATCCTGTGCGTGGCTGCCAGGAGAGGAGGCAGCAGCGACCAGCGCAGCGCAGCTCAGCTCAGCGCAGCTCAGCTCGGCTCAGCTCAGCTCAGAGCAGCTCAGCTCAGCGCAGCTCAGCTCGGCTCGGCTCAGCTCAGCGCAGCGCAGCTCAGCTCGGCTCAGCTCAGCTCAGAGCAGCTCAGCTCAGCGCAGCTCAGCTCGGCTCGGCTCAGCTCAGCTCAGTGCAGCTCAGCTCGGCTCAGCTCAGTGCAGCGCAGCACAGCCTTCTTGCTGACTGCAAGAGAAAAGCTGGGGTGGAGAGGGCAGTTACTGAAAGACATGATAACTACTACAGACAAAGGCTAGTAGAATAGTGAATTGGGTACAGTCAGCATGGGTTTACCAAGGGCAAATCCTGCCTGACAAACCTGGTGGCCTTCTATGACAAGGTCACAACATTAATAGATGAGGGGAGAGCAACTGATGTCATTGACCTGGAGCTGAGCAAAGCCTTCAACACTGTCCCACACCACATCCTGGTCTCCAAGCTGCTGCAGTCTGGGTTTGTTGGATGGACCATTCAGTGGATAAAGAACTGGCTGGATGGCTGCACCCAAAGAGTGGCTGTCAATGGCTCCATGTCCCAGTGGAGGCCAGGGACAAGTGGAGTCCCTCAGGGATCAGCCCTGGGACCAGTCTTGTTCTACATCTTTGTTGGTGCCATGGACAGAGGCATTGAGGCACCCTCAGCAAGTTTGCTGATGACACCAAGCTGTGTGGTGCAGCAGACAGCTGGAGGGAAGGGATCCATCCAGAGGGACCTGGACAGGCTGCAGAGCTGGGCTCATGACAGCCTCATGAGGTTCAACAAGACCAAGGGCAAGGTCCTGCAGCTGAGCAGAGGCAATCCCAAGCACAAATCCAGGCTGGGCAGGGACTGACTGGAGAGCAGCCCTGAGGAGAGGGACGTGGGGGTGCTGGGGGATGAGAAGCTCAACAGGAGCCGTCAATGTGCACTTGCAGCCTTCAAAAATGCAACCAGATCCTGGGCTGCATCTAGAGAAGTGTGGCCAGCAGGTCAAGGGAGGTGATTCTCTTCCTCTACTCTGCTCTGGTGAGACCCCACCTGGAGTACTGTGTCCAGTTCTGGAGCCCCTATTTCAAGAAGGATATGGACATGCTGGAAGGTGTCCAGAGAAGGGCCACCAGGATGAGCAGAGGGCTGGAGCACCTCTCCTATGAGGACAGTCTGGAGAAGGCTCCGAGGTGACCTTCTTGTGGCCTTCTGAAGTGGGCTACAAGAAAGCTGGGGAGGGACATTTTAGGATATCAGGTAGTGACAGGACTGGGGGGAATGGAATAAAGTTGGAAGTGGGGAGATTCAGGCTGGACGTAAGGCAGAAGTTCTTCACCATGAGAGTGGTGAGAGCCTGGAATGGGTTGCCCAGGGAGGTGGTTGGGGCCCCATCCCTGGAGGTGTTTAAGGCCAGGCTGGATGAAGCTCTGGCCAGCCTGATCCAGTGTGAGGTGTGCTTGCCCATGGCAGGGGGATTGGAACCGGATGATCCTTGTGGTCCCTTCCAACCCTGACTGATTCTATGATTCTGTTCTGTGATTCTAAGCTCATTGCATCTCTGGATCATTCTACAGTGTTCCTTCTTGGAAACAGAAAAAGAATGCTGCTGTTGAATCAGGTGGAGTGGCAGCATTCTCTGCATGCTCAAAGGGAGTTTCTGGCAGATGGGCAGAGGCATGCATCTAGCACTCACAAGGCCCTGCACAGAAACTACATTTTCATAGCATTCAGTGCCAGAAGGGAACTTTGGTCACTTATGGCATGGATAGTAAACTTCTCTCACTGATGCTGGCAGGGTGACTTCGGGCTCTACTCCAGTTAGGCAAGAAATTCACTCGAGTTAACGTTAGAATGGATTCCAGAATAAGAACCATTAGATGCTCCTCACCTCTATGGTGTATGCCTGTGAATCAGCATGGCTGCTTAGCTCATTTGTTGTAGTAACACCAAAGCAACAACAAATTGTGGTTACAGGGAGACCCAAGCTGGCAAACGGGGCAGTAATACAGAGGGCACAGTCTCAAGCTGTACCAGGAGAGGTTTGGGCTCGTGTTAGGAAGAAATTCTTCACAGAAAGAGAGATTGGCCATTGGGATGGGCTGCCTGGGGAGGTGGTGGAGTCACCATCCCTGGAGGTGTTTTAAGAACAGACTGGATGAGGCACTCAGTGCCATGGTTTAATTCATCAGATGCTGTTGGGTGACAGGCTGGAACTGGTAATCTCAAAGGGTTAATTCTGTGGTTCTGTGAATCAGCACCGCAGGGAATGCTTCTGCCAGCAATCTTGTCAAATGGTGGTTAGCTCCTGAACCTGATTGTCCTACCCATTAATGATGAACCTTCAGAAAACCTACTGGTAATAAAAGCTATGGGAATTGACCTTCTTGGGGTTTTTTCCACACTACCTTAGGCCTCAGACCTTCTAAGTTTAGGAATGCTAAAACATTTCAGCAAGTTTTGACATGTGCCAGTTCACAGTTGGCATCATCTGTCTCTGCCTTTTAGGCCAGCACTCAACATGCCAGTATTAATACATGGAACTTATGTGAGCTTCTGAGACTGTACTGACCAACAAGAGATAAAAATGTAACTAACCACGTTGTTCATGCCAGTTAAACAGCTCACCAACCAGAGACAGTCTTTTTTCTGACTCCTTTTTAATTGCAGTCCTCTGCTCTGTACATCCTTCCCTTCAATGACTTAGGAAAGAGCCATCCATAAAATCACAGAATGGTTTGGGTTGGAAGGGGAACTCCAAAGGTCATCCAGTCCAACCACCTCTAGTCAGCAGGGACATCCTCAACTAGATCAGGCTGCTCAGAGCCCTGTCCAGCCTCACCTTGAGTATCTCCAGGGATGGGGCCTCAATCATGCCTGGGTAACCTGTTCCAGTGCTCCACCACCCTCATGGTGCAGAACTTGCTCCTAACATTCAATCTCAATCTGCTCTGCTCTAGTTTGAAGCCATTGCTCCTGGTCCTGTCACTGCAGGCCTTTGCAAACAGTCCCTGTGCAGCCTTGTTGTAGGCCCCCCTCAGGTACTGGAAGGCTGCTCCCTGCACTGTAGTGCTCTCCAGACACTGCAGAGTGTATTTCATGAACCAGTTCCACTGGAAACAATACCAACAGCTACTGAACTGTAACTTGGTACAGTTGTTCTGTGCACAGCACCACCAGCTGTGGACACATCCTGCTTTGTTCCAGCTGCAGAATGGAAAAACCTTTCTCTTCCACAGTGTCCACTCAGTGTAGTGCACCAACAGCAGCTCTTGCTGACAGAGTTTTATCAGGGAAAGTGGGACTGTGCACTGGAGTTCAGAAATCACAGCCTGTGTCCTACTCTATCAATGGGAGCTAGTTCATGTCTCTGAACTGCAACACGTACATATTCTTCCATCAACTACTGACCATATCTGCTCCAGGTTAAAGTAAAACAGCAGCTCTGGGACACCCAACACAAGGAGGACACGGACCTGCTGAGAGGAAGCCACATGTAGGAAGATAGCAAACCTTTGAACAACTTTTGAGAAGGCTATGTTTTGTCTTTGAGTTGGAAAGAATGTAAAGACCTTGTAACTGAAGAGACAGACTAGGCAAAAGTTGATATGTTCAGAAGCTTGTTTGTCAGTATTAACGTACTGTATGCTTTGCTTGGACCCATGTCAGTTAAAGGGTCATCACAATTGGGATGTGACAGCTCTGCATTAAAGAAGTATGTAAGTTGACTATGTAACAGAATAGTGGGCTTACGCTTATGCTTCAGCTTTTGCTTTTGCTTAGTATTTTGCTTAGTTGCTTAGGCAATAAATGCTTCTTCCTTTCACAATAAAAGCCTTCTAGTCTTGTCTTCACATGGAAACACCATAACACGCAGCCTATGAGAAGAACATTACTGCTACACTTATAGCCACAACGATGATCAGAGGGATGGAGAACCTCCCCTTTGGGGACAGGCTGAGAGAATTGGGGTTGCTCAGCCTGGAGAAGGCTCCAGGGAGACCTCAGAGCTGCATTTCAGTATCTGCAGGGGACCCACAGGCAGGCTGGGAGGGACTGTTCAGAAGGGCCTGTGGGGATAGGATGAGGGGCAATGGTTTGAAACTGGAGCAGGGCAGATTTAGGTTGGACATTAGGAGGAAGTTCTGCACAATGAGCATGGTGAAATACTGGAACAGGTTGCCCAGGGATGTGGTTGAGGCCCTGTCCCTGGAGACATTCAAGATCAGACTTGATGAAGTCTTGGGCAACCTGGTCTAGTCAGAGATGTCCCTGCTGACTGCAGGGGGCTTGGACACGATGCCATTGAGGGTCCCTTCCAACCCAATGCAATCTGTGATATACTTCATGCCTTAGGATTAATTTGTTCTACAAACATCAAACTACAATCTACAGCTACATCTTTCAGAATAATTAGCCTGAATTAACAGAGAAGATGAGCTTAAGCCTCTCAAGCACCACTTACTGTAGCTGTCAGTTCACACTGTGAACAGTCCCATTCCACCCAGACTTCCACCTGGAAGTGAGGTGTCCAAGGTCTCACCAAGTAGTCAAGACTGCATTTGTATGTGATTACCTGTGTGCATATCTTTGTATTCTGCTCCAAAGTGCCTCCACTGGAAACCATAAACTGGTCCCAAATCCCCTTCCTCTCTGGTGCTGAAACCCTGCTTATCCAGGAACTCACGGGATCCATTAGCATCCCAAATCTTCACACCTTTGGCAGAGAGCTCTTTAGCATTTGTAGAACCCTACAACACACAGACAGTAACAAATCTACCTCCTCCTCCCAGCACCAAGGACATACTTTGAAACAGCAGTGTGAAGTTGTGCTAGCCTGCAGTACTCCTCTTCTTACAAAGGATGCACAGGCTGATTAATGCACTGGATGAAGGTCTTGCACATGGAGAGAATAAAACTTAGGAGCAACATCCTAGGATGAACTTTGAAGTGTCACACTATTAATTTAATTCAGTGTGGCAGTTTAGGCTGTTTAGACATTTAGGCAGTTTAGACATTCAGGACGCTTCCAACTTTGGGAATTCACAAACTACATCCTCAAGGCCATCTGTGGTGTATCATTTCATACACGTAACTTTACAGATGGATGAAAACAGACAAACAAAATATTTATGGCCTAGGCTTTATCTTTGTCAAGCTACCTATGCTTAAGGTGTTAAAAATCCTTTTTTAAAAATGATCAGAGGAATCTCACTGAGTTCTGCAAAGTGTCCAGAGCACTGCCCTCAAAAATCCAACACAGAGACTGTTCTGTTTTCAGGAGCATCTAATCTTTTATACTTGGAAAACAGTTACTTATAGGAATGAATGTGTTTCAGCCCTGCCATCTAGCAAAAGGTTAGGCAGACTTTCCATATCTGTACAAAGTTGCAGTTCATAAAGAAACATTTGCATCACTATCTACAGTTCAATTTTCATACTCTAACTACAGCTGTTAGCTCTATTAGCTCTCAGGGGTTTGCTACTCACCTCTGGTTCCATGCTGCTTTTTTCTGTTCAGAACAAGCTATATCAACATTAAAAAGCAGATCATTAAATTGCCTACAATCTACTTCATATCATTACTTCTTATCCAAACACTAATAAATGAGTGTACTAGGCTTTAGAACTGTGGAACAGAGTCAAACTGGCAAACACTCTCACTATTTCTTGCTCTGTCTCCACTAAAATGCAAAGAACATCTTGAAGATAATGGCCTTCCAACATCTGTAGCTAAAATATTATATGGTTGCACCTCTTCTGTTCTGCCAAACGGAATCACCTGCAGTCAGCACAAATACCTTGACCCACTCCACTCTGCTGATACTACTCTCAGGCAACTCCCCCGAGTCACCCAAATACTGAACCTTGATGAACCACAGCAGCTCCTCCAGCACTCCCTTCCAGAACACTCTCTTTGTCGTTAGCAGTGGAAACTGATCTGAAAGAGAGTTTCAGTGTCAGAGGTGACCAGCGGCTTGTTAGCATTTCACCACTCAGAGGGTTATGCAGTCCCTGGGCACTCACAGGGTGTGGGAAGGGCGTGCTAACTCACAGGGCGTGGGAAGGGTGTGTAACTCACATTCTGGACAAGGCAGACAAGAACACGACTTCTATTTTCTTGGACGGTGGGGGAAGATGAACTACCTGCGTGGACCTGGATGAAACTCCACCGTGAGGACACTGCAGTGCAGCACACAAATGTGTGTACAGGCACTCGCAACAGAAAGCAAGGGCTAGAGATAAAATTTTGGACAAACGTACTTCACAACCAGGCCCGGCACAGGCTATATTAAGATCTAATCCGTTTTTTTATGGGGTAACAGCCATGGGGCTGGGCCAGGCCTGGCCATTGGGCCGAGGGAGAGGAGGGGCCCGAGCTGCCGCAGGCTGGTGGTCAGGGAGAGAGCGAAGGGTTTTACGGGACGGCCCTACACGCCTCAGTAGTGGGTTCCGAGTCCCTGAGCGGAGCCAGGCCTCGATCTCAGCCGGTGCGAGTGAGACATCCCCGGGCAGAAGATGGCTTCCTACCCCCGCGGCGCAGGGACAGCTGGGGCCAAGGGGCTCATGGGCCTGGGGCAGGGGTCGCGGGTCGCAGTGGTGCCAACCTCTTAAGCTGTACCGCGCCTGCATGCCGAAGACGGAGATGGTGCCGGTGCCGGTGCGATCCTCCTTGCGGTGGCCGTGCTGCAGGATGTGCTGGACCTGCCGCAGGTACTGCAGCTCCCCGGGATCCATGCTGGCGCCCGCCGCGCTCGACAGCTCCCCGTCGGCAGGCATGTCGGGCGGAAGGCGGCCGGAGCGGCAAGCTGCGGGCCAGGCCGGACCCGACCGCCCGGGCGTTCCGCCGGCGGTGTCTCGTCCCAGCGCGGCCTTTCCCGCCAAGCACCGCCGAGGGCGGGCGAGCAGGGCGCCACCGCCTCCCGCCTCCCTCATTCGCTGCCATTCCCTCCCGCCCTGTGTGCCCACGGCCCCTCGGCGCTGTGCTTTATGGCTGCCAGCTACTCTCTCTCCGAAGCGGCCCCCGTAGCCCCACCGGGGCTGGCATCGGCTGATCCCGGCGCCGTAGAGGAAGCGTGCGGGGGCTCTAAATACGACAGCAAGACGGCAGCTATCGTGTGAATGTCGCGACGCGGAGGCGCAGGGCTGCTGAGGGGAGCGTTCGGCGGGACGTAGGAGAGGGGCAGGGCCGCGGTGGGGCGGGTGGCCTCTGCCTGCTCCTCTGCTGCCCTTGGCAGCTTCCCAGCTCACGTTGGAAACCCTCCAGTGCCGCCTGCTCTGGCCCCGTGCGGGGCTCGGCCCGAGGCCGAGCGCTCTGCCCAGCACCTAACCAAGGACTGTGCTCCAAACCACGGGGACTTGACCTGCTCCCAGCCTGATGCCCGCTGGACGTTTTCTAGGTGTGCTCTCATTGTTAAACAAAACACAGTCTTTGTGAGTAGAGCTCAGAAGTCAAGCACGTTGTAAGCCGCTGCCTCTCTGATGAAGTTCACATTTCTGGCAGCAGTTGTGGCTACAGGAGTTTAATTTGCTAACCCCTCACAATGAGGAGCCTGTAAAACAGGCATGTAATGGAAGTTTGGATGGAACAGGGGACAGTGGATTAGAAAATGTTAGCTTTCCTTAGAGCAGGCAGGAAAACATCTCCTTCCCAGCGATTAAAACAACGAAATACAAGTCCGAGTGCCAGGTGCTGCACTTTGGCTACAACAACCCCAGGCAGCGCTACCGGCTGGGACAGAGTGGCTGGAGAGCAGCCAGGCAGAAAGGGACCTGGGGGTGCTGGGTGACAGCAGCTGAACATGAGCCAGCAGTGTGCCCAGGTGGCCAAGAGAGCCAATGGCATCCTGGCCTGCATCAGGAACAGTGTGGTCAGCAGGAGCAGGGAAGTCATCCTGCCCTGTGCTCAGCTCTGGTCAGGCCACACCTTGAGTGCTGTGTCCAGTTCTGGGCCCCTCAATTCAAGAAAGATGTTGAGATGCTGGAGGGTGTCCAGAGAAGGGCAGCAAGGCTGGGGAGGGGTCTGGAGCACAGCCCTGTGAGGAGAGACTGAGGGAGCTGGGGGTGTTTAGCCTGGAGAAGAGGAGGCTCAGGGCAGACCTCATTGCTCTCTACAACTACCTGAAGGGAGGTTGTAGCCAGGTGGGGGTTGGTCTCTTTTCCCAGGCACCCAGCACCAGAACAAGAGGACACAGTCTCATGCTGTGCCAGGGGAAATTTAGGCTCGAGGTGAGGAGAAAGTTCTTCACAGAAAGAGTGATCTGCCATTGGAATGTGCTGCCCAGGGAGGTGGTGGAGTCACCATCCCTGGAGGTGTTCAAAAAAGGACTGGACATGGCACTTGAAGCCATGGTTTAGTTAGTCATGAGATGCTGGGTGATAGGTTGGACTTGATGATCTCTGAGGTCTTTTCCAACCTTGTTGATTCTATGATTCTATGAAATGGTCTTTCCTTTGTATGAAGCTATGTACTGACTTGCATGTGTAGAAGTAAAGGAAAAGGAATGGTGTATTGGGGTCCAGTTCTTTGTCTACAGGTTTGTGCACTTTGCAGTGAACACAGTGCATAGCAAAGGTCTCGTTGGAAATGGTAAATATAACCATGTCCAGAAATGCTTAGAAATGCCAGGCACAGCAAATGAAACCAGACCACCTGGAGCTCTGCTTCTGAGAGAGATAGCAGTTCTTAACCTTTACTGGAATTTGCAAATGCTGTTGGAAACTAATGTGTGTAACATAGCAAAAAACAAACATCTCTTCTGATTACAGGCTTCCTCCTTAATAAAAAAGAAATTCCAGAAGTGAACTATAAGAAATGCCAAAGGCAGAAGACTTATTACTGCATATTCAGAAAAGTAATTTAATGTACATGATAAACGTCAAAAGCAACTGGAAGAAGAAATGGAATCTTTAATTGGAAAATACTATACTAGACGTGTATGGAAAACTGGTTCACTAGGACTTAGCTGGTTCTGCAACATCTGTAGGGACAGGGCTTGGAAAGTTTAATACTGTCTCTGAATTTAAGTGTGCAAATAGGAATTGTTTCTACACTGATAGCTGATTATTTTCTTCAATTATTTCCTTCAATCTGTGAATAATCAGGGCTACAGCAGGTTACCAAAGATTACCTAATCCACACCATAAATAGCATTTAATATTAAAGGTGATTTAAACTTGGTTTGAGTTAGATTTCTACAGTCGTTGGTTTCTAGCTCGTATGTCACAGTATTGGCTAAACACATTTCATTTATATGCAACTGTTTTACCCATAGCCATTTGACAGGTAGTTGTGTGTTGAACTCAGGGTATTTCACCTAAGGACTACATACTGGGTTGCAGGAAGAAAGATTTAACAGATCTTCTTTCCTAGGAGAAAAAGAGTTATATTAGCAATTTGATTTGGGGCTGAGAAAAGGATGTTAGAAAAATGTGGAATGTATCAGAAACACACACAACAGAAAATCCAGACAGGAAGGGATGTTTTTTCCCCCTCTTATAGTTGTTTTCCTTTTCTTGTAGCGTTTTAGCTCTGCTTCTGTCACACTTTCAGGTGCCTCAGTCTCTTACGCAAAGTGAATATAGAATGTATTGTGATATGAAAATGGATGCCACTCACTTTGCTCAGCTGTGAAATGGCTACAGAAGATATAGAGAATCATGCTGAGATCCAGGCTAAAAATCATAATCAGCAAAGGAAATGAATCTTGTCGTTGCGAGGCCTTAAGGAATAGTCTTGCACGATCTGAAGGAGTCTGTCTCATCAATAACTGCATATCAGCTACAGGGCATTCTGAATGCAAAGCGCGGAGAAGCTGTGCTGAGCATGTTCTATGATATGTTTAAAATGCAAACATTTAAAAAGATGATTAAATACAATCCACACAGCATTTCACTGGGACTTGCTTGAGCAAAGCTCACACTGAGGTTTATTACCTTCTGTCTACATTCTGCAGCCCACCTCAGCCTCTCTGCTGAAAATGCTGAAGTGATTTCTTTCATCTGCTTAAAAATGGGGAGTCTAACCTCAGCAGAATACCCAGAGCCAGTGTTCAATGCTGCCATTGTCTGCATCTGTGTTGTTAATGTTGAATCCTTTTTATGTGCCTTCTGAGACTGTGTGTGTTCAGGTCATGCTTTACCTGCTGAGATGACCTAAAAAGGAGCAATATCCAAATCTAGTTCCTCCTCAGAAGACTAGGGGGACACTGCCATGGTTTGTCTGTAGATCTCACATGTATTGTTGCTCTGGCCACTGCAAGAGCCAGCTGTGGGAGTTGGGGGCCACCATAACTGTGCATCCCAGAGCCCCTTGGCTATCCCTTGATGGCTGTCTAGGCCCACAGGAGCGTGATGCCACCTGAAACCACCCTGTCTTTCCTGGACATTCCCCCTGACTGGTTCTTCCTTCCCCACCTGGAAATTTATTAGGCATGGAGAGAGGCCTCTCTGAGCCCTTTCTACAGAAATGGTGAAAGCCCTTGGGAAGGATCTTGCTGTACATGTTTCTACAAATGAGACTGCTGACTGTTAACACTCTTAACTGGAGCAGAATGCTGTTCATGGGACAGTGCTGTGGTAAGACAGCTTTCAAGTCCTGGTGCTGATCCTAACTTTGCACCCCTTTATCATCAAAAATAATATAGAGCATACTTGCAAACACCACTGGAAATAAAGCCTATGGTGAACAGTGGTGATTCCAGTTCCTTTGTTGGTTAACAAACACGGTGACGTGGACTCTGATGCCAAGGCTCTGGACTGTGGGTGTGAAGCAGTTCTCTTTTGAAGAAATATTTGTCCTCACATTCCTTCATGCTAAATGTTATTTCAAGATCAAGAGTTTAACAGTTAAATAATTCAAAGCTTTTAATATCATCATCATCATTATCATCACTGTGCCTTGCAGGCTGGAGCAGTGAGCATTTGCTTTCCTTTTCCATGATACTCATGTTGATCAGTGTGTCCTTTATGAGAAGACAGACTTGTGTACACCACCACAGAATCCTGTTCCAACTGCAGTTTATTGCAATGCAAACACCTCTTATGCTTTCTCTAGGAAAAGAGAAGGAATGAACTTACCACTTAAAAATTCTGCTTATATAGTTGTAGTGCTCTTCCAGCTATGTACTCAATGAATTCAGCACTCTTTGGGTCTAAGTTGGGAGGAACTTTAATGGTGAAAGTAGGTGAAGTCAGAACATTCACGTCTACCACAGTTTCATTTTTGCTGGAGGGATCCCCAGGTACCACCTAGAAGAGAACAAGTCAGTAGGCACTGCAAGCCACTGCATGCTTTCAGTTTGGTTTACACCTGCTTTGCCTTCTGTCCTTAATCATAGAACCATAGAATGGCTCAGGTTGGAAGGGACCTGTGACGGTTTGAAACTGTCTTTTTAATTTTTTCCTTGCAAAGTTCAAAACAGAAAAGTGAAAGATTGTAAATAAGTCACTATTGGGTGTAAGAAAGCAAAATACTGATTGTTCTAAACACTTCCATTGGATAGATAGAAATGTTTAAGAACTATTACCCAAAACAAAGTAGGCACTCTGCACATTCTGCGTTCTGCAGTGGGGGCAGTTGCTGGGCTGTCTGGCTGCTGTTTCTTCTTCTCTTCTGGCTGAAGATAACACGTACTGACCTTGGCAGCTAAGTTAACAACTTTCTGCTTAACTAACTCTGCTTCTCTGTCCAGGAGGGTCTGGGGGGAAGCTCCTGGGAGAGAGAGAGGCCCCTTTGGGAGGGTCCCCTTGGGGGGAAGCAAAGGGAGATCGGTTGTGCTTTTCTGTTGATATTTGTGAATGTTGTGAATTTTGTATATTTGTACATATTCATTGCATTTCATCGTAGATTTTAGACTCTGCTTGTACATACAGCCTTCATTTGCTTCCAGACTGGGCTAGCCTGGTTATTGTTGGTGGGGGGGGGAATTTCAGCTCACACCGACACAGGACCTCAGAGCTCATCTGCTCCAACCTCCCAGCCTTGGGCAGGAACACTTCTCAACTGGACTTCATTGCTTCATCCAACCTGGCCTTAAACACCTCCAGAGAGGAGGCATCCACAGCCTTCCTGGGCAGCCTATTCCAGAGTCTCACCAGCCTCCTACCCTCAGTTCCAGTCTAACCCTGCTCTGCCTCAGCTTCAAACCATTCCCCTTGTCCTGTCTCTAGACACCCTCATGGAAAGTCCCTCTGCAGCCTTCCTGTACGATCCCTTCAGGCACTGGAAGGAAGAGGAGAAAACATAGGGGGAAGTTAAATAGAGGGCTATTTTAGGTTTGTTCTCTAACTTTCTTCTGAAGAAACAGTGGGGGTCTGAACTTAGTGTAGGTATTGGGAAGAGCTGATATGGTTCTCAAAGACCGTACTAAAGAATTACATATCAATATTAATTCCATGAACTACATCTATAAATAATTTCTGCTCTCCTGATGAAAACTTGTGTGTGAGTCATCCACTAATTGAAGTTCAACAAGGCCAAGGGCCAGGTCCTGTACCTGGGTCACAACAACCCCATGGGGAGCTACAGACCTGGGGATATGGTTGGGAAGCTGCAACTGGGAGAGGGACCTGGGGGTGTTGGTTGGCAGTCACTGACCATGAGCCAGCAGTGCCCAGGTGGCCAAGAAAGCCAAAGGCATCCTGGCTTGGCTCAGAAGCAGGGTGGGCAGCAGGGACAGGAGGTGACCATCCCCCTGTGCTCAGCACTGGGGAGGCCACACCTGGAGTGCTGTGTTCAGCTCTGGGCCCTCACTGCAGGAAGGACATTGAGGGGCTGGAACCTGTCCAGAGAAGGGCAATGAGGCTGGAGAAGGGCCTGGAGCCCCTGGGCTAGAGGAGGGGCTGAGGGAGCTGGGGGTGTTCAGGCTGGAGAAGAGGAGGCTGAGGGAGACCTCAGTGCTCTCTACAGCTCCCTGAAGGGAGGTTGGAGTGAGGAGGGGGCAGCCTCTGCTCCTTGGTGGCAAGAGACAGGAGCAGAGGAAATGGTTCCAAGCTGCCCCAGAGGAGGTTCAGGCTGGGTGCTAGGAAATATTTCTGCACTGGAAGGGATCTCAGACATTGGAAGAAGCTGCCCAGGGCAGTGCTGGAGTCACCATCCCTGGGGGTGTTCAACTGGGTGTGGGACGATGGTTCTTATGGAATGGTTTGGTGTTGACCCTTCAGTGCTCAGTCGAGGGTTGGACTGGATGAGCTTGGAGGTCTCTTCCAACCAGATATATTCCTTGATTTCAAGGAAGAGTTATTGTGGCTGAATTTATTCATTGCTGTGTGTTTCTCTAACCCAGGCTGTGTTCCATAGTTGTGTTTTTCTAGAGCAGATAGCTTAGACTTGATTGAGAGTGTTGTTCTTAGGTATTGCCAGTCCCCTTCTTCCTGACATGGTGCTTTCATGGTGGGTTGCACAATGATTTCCTGTGAAGTTCCTGTAGTGTTGGTAGTGCAGTGGATTTCTTAGTAGGAATGAAGAATAGGATTTGTCCCTCACTCAGGATTTCCCCGTGATATGTTCTTGTGTCTGAGATAGAGTCAATCATCCTGTGTTTATGGGAACAGTGAGAGATGCATTAAAAGATATGGAGCTTCGACTGCACTGATCTGCATAACCTTTGCCTCCTTTGAGCTGTGGGCTGTAGAGATAGAGAGACATACAGCTCATGTTCAGTCACCTAGTGAGGGTGTGTCACTGAGTGGCGCAGTGAAGGTAGGCTGGGGCTGGTCAAAACTGGTAGTGTCAGTTTACTGCCACCTGCCAGGGATTCAGGTTAGCCTGTCAGCCATCCATCAGGCCAAAAGGATTTAAGAAAAAGGGTTGCTAATCCCTGAAGTTTCAGCTTATAGAGGGGTTGTCAAGCATGCATGAGTTCAGGATGAGTAGAAACTTGGTGTTGAAAACCCCAAACCCACAGTGCCCAAGGGGATGACTGCAAGCAAAGTACAGGTCAGAGAGAGCACTGTGTAATAGCAACTCTTACCTTAACTACATTGAAAATGTTTTCTGGTCCAATGGTCGTGTTGGATAACTCAGACACCCACCCAAACCTTTCCTTCATTTTGTTCAACAAGTAGGAAGTGTCTTCTGTGTGACGCTGAACCACCTGGAGGATCTGCTCATACTGCTCCCCCGAGACATTGACCAGCTTAAAGGCTTCATCAAACTTGATGTGCAGCTCAGGAACGTTTGGGCAGTCTGTCGGACAGGAGAGATAGCATCAAGCTTATAGGAAAGCAGGGGCTTGTACCTCAGCATTTTATTGAAGTCTAGAAATCTTTAACAAAGATTAGCAAGGGGCAGGGTTGGAATTTCTGCTTAAATAACACTTAATAATAATAATAATAATTATTATTATTATTCTTGCTGGCTTGTCTTGGTAGATTTAGTTTAGACTCCTAATGACAAAATGGCTCCATTATACCATTTGCTGTAGTCCAATGATTTTCCAAGTACTTTAAGGTTTGTATCATATTTCATGGCGATAGAGCTTCTGTTAAGTGGTAGTTTTTATCTACAGCAACTCCACAATCTCCTTAACCATTACCTTCTTTTATTTGCTCGGATTCCATTGTCAGGCCTTCCCAAGGCAAGGACTGGAGGAGCAAAGTCAGTCTAGGCTAGAGATGAGGAAAAAATGTCTTTGCTGCAAGAGTGGTCAGGGATTGAAACAGGCTGCCTGGGGAGGTAGTGGAGTCCCTGTCCCTTGAGGTGTGCAAGAAATGTGTGGCCATGGCACTTGGGGACAGGGTTTAGTGACCATGGAGGTGCTGGGTGGATGGTTGGACTGGATGATCTTGGAGGGCTTTCCCAACCCAAACAATTCTAGGATTCTCTGACTGTGAATTTTTTTGCATGTGCCCAGGAAGGCTGCATGCCAGAGCTTTGCCATCTGTTTACATACTGTCAAGCAGCCCCCTTTGGCCCAGGAGTCTGAGCTTCTCACTTTCTGCTCAGAACTCCTGCATCCAGGCAGGATCAGCTGCTGCCTGACTGTTGCTTCTCTGCAGGATGGCAGCTCTGACAGTGTGGGTGTGTTGTTAGGATGTGTGGAACTCCTCTTTGGACTTCCAGCAGTGTTAGCAGCTGGGTTACACTGACCCTCTGTGAAGGCAGTGAGGGAGGGCAATGCAAATTATCTGGAATAAAGAACAGCCTACAAGAAAGCTGGGGAGGGACTTTTTAGGATGTCAGCACTAGGCGGAATGGAGCAAAACTAGAAGTGGGGCGTCCAAGAAAAGCACTGAATCAGAACGCAGCGGTTTACCATGCAGAAGGTTGTCTTGGCATGTCTGACATCTCTCATGGAACTGTGGGCACCCAGGGGAGCTCTCCCGAAGCTCCCTGCACAGAGGTCTCTTGCGCCCTGATGTGAGTTTGGAGAACATGCCCCTCCTGTCAGCATCTGCAACGAAGCCACAGCATTTCAGACTGCATTGATCTTAAGGTCTTGGTAAATATTTTTTGTAACCTTCTCTGTCTGCTAGAATATAATTTCTTGCCCTTAATCTAAAATACCTGGCATAAAGCCACATCCTACTCCCTAAAAAAAAATTACACGTTTATATGTAATATATAAAAAATACAAACCAGCATCCTGGCCTGGATCAGCAATGGTGTGGCCAGCAGGAGTAGGGCAGGGATTGTGCCCCTGTACTGGGCACTGGTGAGGCCACATCTCAACCACTGGGTTCAGTTTTGGGCCCCTCATTACAAGGACATTGATGGGCTGGAGCAGGTCCAGAGAAGGGCAACAAAGCTGGGGAAGGGTCTGGGGAACAGGGCTGGGGAGGAGCACCTGAAGGAACTGGGGATGTTTAGCCTGGAGAAGAGGAGGCTGAGGGGAGACCTCATTGCTCTCTACAGCTCCCTGAAAGGAGGCTGCAGTGAGGGGGGGTTGGGCTCTGCTCCCTAGTCTCAGGTGATAGAAGGAGAGGCAATGGCCTGAAACTGCCAGGGGAAGATTAGGTTGGAGATGACAAAAAATTTCTTTGCTGCAGGAGTGGTCAGGGATTGAAACAGGCTGCCCAGGGAGGTGGTGGAGTCCCCATGCCTGGAGGTGTGGCCATGTGTGGCCATGGCACCTGGGGACAGGGTTTGGTGGCTATGGTGGGGTTGGGTTGATGGTTGGACTCAATGATCTTAGAGGCCTTTTCCAACTCAAGCAGTCCTATTCTTCTGTGATTAAAAATTAGAAGTCAGGAGGAGACACACATCATGGTTACTTTTAGAGAGTTCCTGCCACTGAATTATATTCTCTTATAAAGGCTCAGCAGCACATTCCCCACTGACAGCCAAACCATTACTGATACTATCACACATTCTGTCTACAACATGCCAGCTCTGGTAAGGGCCTTTGGACTCTTTGAACTCAAGATGTTTCATAATCATGGAGAGCTAGGGGAAAGAATTTATTTCTGAGGTAACAGATCATGATGCACTTACAGACCAGCACCTACTGGAATGCTTTTCTATTTGTTTCTATTGATTTTCTATTTGCACTAGTAAGACACCAAGGATAAGGCTAATTTATATTCTAAGAGTTGGGGGGTTCTTCCCCTGAGCGTTACCACCTGAAATCAGTGCTATGCCCAGAATCATTCTGGTCACTGGAAAACCCAGCTGCTGCTCTGTTTTTTATTGGCACAGTGCACAGCAGCTGCCTGATGCCATTTGGCAAGGGCAGGGATACCCCTTGCCATGCCACAGAGTGACCACAGTTTCCAAGCACGAGTGAGATGTCAACCTGATGTGACACAAACATGCCAACAAGCACTGAGGTCAGGCCTGCCAGCCAGCCTCATGAGCACCTGCAGCCTCCAGGAATTCAAACACTCCTAAGGAACTCCTGCAAATGCTTTGAGAATTGCATTGAAAATTAGGCTTAACACCCCTGCAACTTTTCTTTGGGGTTTCTGGATGATTTGCATCTTTTCCTTAAAACCAATGAATCTGCCTTTTACCCATGCCTAAAAAGCCTCCAGAGCTTCCTGCAGTGTCTCACACTAAGATAGTGCAAACAGAATCATTCACCATAGCTTGGCAGTCCCAAAGGGTTTGGTGCCATGAACAGTGAAGCTGATTTGAACTGTCTAACACTTGCCTTTGGCTTGTTCTGGCACATCTCTTACGTTCTCTCTGTACTCATCAAACACCTCGGTGATGGCCTCACTGACCCCTTCAAACACCATCTTACTGAAGTCAAAGACAGTCTGGAAGAAGCCAGGGATCCCCCAGCCTTTCTGTGCGCCTTCGTTTCTGCTGAGGTGCTCAGGTAAAGCTGGCATGCTGACAGACTCATTCAAGTCCAGGTCAGACATAAAATATGTCTGAAAAGATTGGTCAAATTCTTTTTGCATCTGCTTGAAGAAAATGAAACTTCTGTCAAATATTGAGCCCATGTCCAGTAACATTTGGCTAAATACACCTTCCATTTTCACTAGCTGGGTATCCTCTTTCTCAGGCTTTTCATGCAACTGGATGTCTTTTCCTTGATCCTCAGGAACAGTAAAGATGAGTGGAGGTATTTTCCTCAAAAAATCTTCAACCTGTGTGTGAGAAGGAGACAGATCAGCTGTTGTTCATCTCTCAGGGAAGTGGCTCTGGTTTTTCTATTTCAAACACCCATAGAAATAATGCACTCCTGACACCTGCAAGCACAGCACACCCTCCAAAGTAACTTAAGACACTGGACTTTAAGGAGTGAAAATACCTTCTCTTTAAACCATTAGTTCCAAACCAGATCTAGAGTAAAAGGGTTGCCAGTTGGCCTTTAATCTGTGGCATCTGGGTTTCTTTCACAAGCAGTTTGGACTTTATCTTGAAAACACTTCTCTGGTACCTCTGTGCAGCATAGGGAGCAGAAGGTGAATGTCCTTGCTATGAGCTGTAGACACCCTGCCCTCGCCAATGAACAAGTCCTCACATCCTTGTGCAAGCTGAAACATATCAAAAGCAATGAAACAGCAGCTTCAATCCCCTGGTTTGACTGAGAGGCTGAGAGTTGATTCTGCTTTACAGAGTTCCGGGTCCTGAGGTCTCTGTCACTGGTTCCATGCTCTGTGCTTTAATCCCTGCCTGCACCTGAACAGACACAGTGCTTGTTGGAGCCATGCTTCATGGCATCAGGAAACTGCTGGGGGTTAAGGAGCAGTCTGCCAAACACACACAGACACAGGTAGGCTGTTTCTTTTTCTTCTTTATAGCAGATCAGATGCTTAATCTGAGCAGCAGTGCAGCTCAGAGGGAAGGCACTGCAGGAGCAGCCTAAGCCAGCATTGCCCCTGCTGCCTGTGTGCCATCAGCCACAGCTATTGTCTGTGTCCTCTGTTTTTAAAACAGTTGAAGTCACAACACATTTCTGACTCTGAGTGCTTCAAAGGAACCTTACAGCTCACTGAGGAAGCTACCCAGATGCTCAGAGACAGTGCCCTTGCAGCACAGAACTTGTACTGCAGTGGCTTCAGCTTGATCACCACAGACTTTTGAAAATCCAAGAGATACATTTGAGGTATTGCAGTGGTTAAATCAGAACAGAAGGGGTCAAACCCAACCAGCAAGGTACCCTGGCTGTGTGCCCAGCACAGAAGTGAGGGTAAAGTAACACAAAAACTCGGGATTGAGACAAAAAAAGTGAGATAAGAGTAGAGTTTCCTGAGCAACTCAGCTAATTGTCATAAAGGCATCACATGCCCAGAATTATGCCCCCTGATACCAGCTAACTTGTCCCAACATGTTCTGGGAAGTCCCCCTTCCACCCTCCTTTCAGGAAGGGAAGACAAAAGGTTCAGGCGCCAGCCTGTCTCCTAAGGGGCAAACAACTGCGGGCACCCATCTCAATGGGATGCCTATGCTCTGTCCATCGAAGGGCATAATTCTAGCTTCACCTTTCTATAGGTGGAAGCAGGTTGTTGGCAAGCGTGCCCGTTGGCTAAGTCCAGCCTCGAGTGTCTATAAGTATTGCCCCATTTTGGTGCCACGTTGCTCTCTCCTTTGCTTTCACCCATCATGCAACTCACGATTGTGTAAGCTATAAGCCTCCCACGCAAGCGTACTGGGAAGCCTCTGCGAACATGGAAGCCAGCCCACGGAGTGTGCATCGAGGACCCGCAAAGGATGACCCCGTCGCCAGAAGCGACGTAGACCCAGTCGAAAAGGACTGAGGGAAGCCCCCAGAGAGGGTAAGCTGTAACCCAAAGGGGGAAGGACTAGCCCAAACCTGGCTGTCCAGAAACGCTGCAAGCTAATTAAGCAGCCAAATAAGCAGAAACGCATTTTGCGTGGCCTCCGCAGACCGCAGGAGTGAAAGGAGCCGCCCCCTGTAGCCGCTCCGCGGCCCGTATCAGGGCGAAACACCCGGGATTTTCCCCGAGGGAAAAGAGAGAGCAAAGATTAGCCTCTCCATTGAAGTCAAGGCAATGACTGTACCATTATAATTTAAATGGAAGCAGTCGCCTAGAGAAGCGGCAGTCAGCTCACCTCGAGCCGAGCCGAGGGGGGGAAGCATCGCGTCACCGCACCCCCCACCGGAGACCTGCCTACGGGAAAACCGTCCTCGATCGTAGGGCCGAGCACCGAAAAGACCTGGCCCTCCTGAGCCATCCTCCGGTCAGGGAGCCAGCCCCTCCCCGCAGACCGCGGGAGGACAAAGAAGCGAACTGCCCTTCCCGCAGACCGCGGGAAAGAGAAAGCCAACCTTGCCCCCGCCGCCCCGAGCCGGGAGGGAGAAAGAAAGCACCGCCCGAACGGGGCCAACCTCAGGCAGAAGCAGATACCCAGCGAGCCCGTGTGATCCGGCAATTTGTCTCGCTGCATGTATCTTTCATGTGTATAACATTTAGTAACGCTCTATTCAAAGCGCCCGCGCCCAGCCGCGTGGTATTTCCAGCTTAACCTGCCTCGTAATAACGTTATACATATCTCTTACATAGCTCGCAGCGGCAAGCGCTTTGTCGAGTCTCCATCTAGTGGACAAGCGGCGGAACTGCACCCTTTCGTTCCCTTAATTAGAAATTGACTGTAAATATTATAATTGGGTATAATTGTAAATACTAAATCAGTTATGGTCTATATTATTACAACCGTGCATCCGAATCAGTATATATAAAGTAATTAATCGAATATTAATAATAATAATACTTTCATAAATCATATTTTCATAATTCATAATTAATAATCACCATCCTCCATCCCTATTCCCCCTCTCCACGACACTAATCCCAGCACAGATGCACAATTCCCTGAGCCTGCTGCAGGAAAAGCATGGCACAAAGCAGCAGCAAGCAGCAGCAAGCCAGAAGCCCAAGCCAAGGAGCTACTCCCCCAGCCCTCCTTGCCAACACCCAAGAAGCCAGAACCCAGGAGCAGCAACCAGAACAGGAAGCCTCCCATGCTGCAATCTGAACTTCAATCCCCATCATACTCTGCTCCAGCCAGCACTCTCCTTTGTGAAGCTGGCATGACTGCAGCATGGCCTGTATAGAACAGCAGCAGGTTCAACTCACCCATGGGTCAGCAATGTGCCCTTGTGGCCATGAGGGCCAATGGGATCCTGGGGTGAATTCAGAGGAATGTGTCCAGCAGATTGAGGGAGGTTCTCCTCCCCCTCTACTCTGCCCTGCTGAGACCTCACCTGGAATATTGCATCTAGTTTTGGGCTTCCCAGTACAGGAGGGACAAGGATCTGCTGGAGAGAGTCCAAAAGAGAGCAACCAGGATGCTGAAGGGACTGGAGCACAGCCTGGTGAGGAGAGGCTGAGAGCCCTGGGGCTGTTTAGTCTGGAGAATAGAAGACTGAGAGGGGGTTCAATCAATGTTTACAAATATTTGAGGGCTGGGTGTCAAGAGGGAGGGGACAGGCTCTGCTCAGTTGCACCTTGTGATAGGACAAGGGGTAATGGATATAAACTACAGCACAGGAGGTTCTACCTACACATGAGGAGGAACTTCTTCACTGTGAGGGTCCCAGAACACTGGAACAGGCTGCCCAGAGAGGTTGTGGAGTCTCCTTCTCTGGAGACTTTCTAGCCCTACCTGGATGTGTTCCTGTGTGACCTGTGTTCCATTCTATGGTCCTGTGTGTTGGTAGGCCATGACACATGGCCCAGTACAGATCCAGACAGGCCTCAAGATGTCTAGACAGGTCCTTTCTCTCCCCTCCTTCCTGCCACAACAACAGGGCAAGGCGGGAAAAGGAACAAAGGGGACAGGCCCTTGGCTGTCTGGTAAACAAGATGCCAGCTGGGGTCAGAGCATGAAAGCTTCCCCAGGTCCTGGCCTCTGCCTTTGATGGTCATAGCCTGGCAGACGGCTTCCCATTGGGTGGCTGCATGTTAGCTTTAGTGCCCCATTGGACCAAGTGACCTCTGGCATGTTGTATATATTCAAGTGGCTGGGGAGCCTGGGGGCTCCTGCTCAAATCGACTCCTGCTCAGATCCTCTTGCTCAGATCCTCCTCGCTCAAATTTGCCTTGCTCAAGCCTTGCTCACATCTGCTGCAGCCCCTCCTCACTTCAAGCCTTGTCGTCTCCAGTGTCCTGCCTTGCTTCCAGTGCCTGGTCCAGGGCCCTGGGATAAAGCCTGAGCCTGGAACTGGATTACAAACTGACAGTTTCTGGAGCCTGTCAGCAGAGAGAGCGAGCCAGGGACCATCTCCAAATTCCCACTCTGATCCTCATGAGTAAACCCTGGCCTGCTCAGATCTTCCTAAGGGTTATTGGTTGGCCTTTGGTTTATAAGTGGGTGAAGCTATTTGTGTCATAGCTTTTCCAGTCTCTGAACTCTCTAAATTGTGTCAAAATTGCCATTAAGCATCCTGGAAGAATTCACGACCCAATAGAACCTGTAAATAATTCTATCAGTTTTGTACATAGTTTTGGGGTGGGGTTTTTGGGAAAATAAAAATAACTATATTTTATAATTCCCACCTCATCAATTTAACCCAAACTAATACATCCTGCTCTGCAGGGGGTTGGACTTATCTTTGGAGTCCCTTCCAACCCCTAACATCCTGTGAACCATGACAGGTGCCCATGAGATTGGGATGCCCAAAGAATGACCACCACTCTTACAGTTCCTCTCTTCCACATTTTCCCCTGAAACTCTTAAGAATATGCTGGGAAGTTCCTCATGTCTGCTCTGAAGCTGGGCACTACTGAGGCACAGCTTTCTGCCTTCTCAAGCTGTTGGCTGTTTCAGTGCTGGGGCTGTGGTAGCCAGGGAACGTGGCTGAAATTGCAGCAGCAGTCACAGCATTGCCCTCGTGAAGGAGCACTTCCAGCACCTCCACACAGCAAAACTGGGATTTCAATTGTCCTGAGCCTGGTAATAATGATGTGGCAGCCAGGAAAGCAGAACTGCTGTCTGCTAGAGTTAGGGTAATCTCCTCTGCTGACAGATTGCTCTCTTAAAAAACAAATGAGCATTTTAAAACCATTTTGATGCTTTGAGATATAGAATTCAAATAAAGTAATTTCAATAATAATCTAAATAATTAGTTTCATTAATTAATTAAAACAATTTAGCAAATACTTATAATTGATAGTTTCATTAATTAAGATAATTTAAATTATTATATAAAATAGCATTTTCATCAATGTAATTAATTAAAATAATTTAAATAATGTTATTTATTAATGTAATTGATGTAATTAAGGTAATATAATTTCAATTAACAATTTCATTAGTGTAATTAATTTAATTGAAATAATTTAACTAGTTAATATAAGCTATATAAATAATTTAGACACTATATGAATATGTAACTATACACATATAGCAGAAATATACACTTGATAAATGATATAAATAATTTAAATTAATTGAAATAGCTAAAAAAAACAAACTATAGGACAGAATGATGTTGTATAAATAGGTAAATTTTTTGCCATGTTAAAAATATGACACTTTTAGTTTTGCTGATTTTCAGGTAGACCATAAAGAGTCTGTGTGGAGGTAGTTGAGGCCCCATCCCTGGAGATATTCAAGGTGAGGCTTGACAGGGCTCTGGGCAACTTGATCTAGTGAAGGATGTCCCTGCTGCCTGCAGAGGGGTTGGATTGGATGCCTTTTGGAGGTCCCTTCCAGCCCAGACCATTCTGTGATCTCTGCCATAGAACATCTCATTTGTAGACCCTCCAAGCCAAGTGAATTTTGGTAAGCTGCTGCAACTGGCAGATCTGTTCAGCAACTGAGCTATGCTCTCTCTGCAGCTGCTGGGTGAAGCAAAGAGTATTTCCCAGGTACAAAACGTCTTCCTACCTTCCTTGTAAAGGATGACAGCCCATGTTTGCAGGTTGTGTAATATCTCATGCAGGTACTTTCTAAACAAGATTCGCATTCATCCCATAGATTTTTCAAGGATACTTGACATTGTCTTTCTTCTTCTTCCAGTCTTTCCTTTACTTCATCCATCAGTCGCAGGGCTTGCTAAGCAGGAAAAAAAAAATCAGGTGAGAGCAATTTTCACATTCATATTCTAAATACTCATCCCAGTGCTGATCATTCATTTGGGCTATTTATAGACTTTTTTTTTTTTACTAACCCCTAGCCATTAGGGTAAATTGTCTTCTCACCTGTGTTCACATATGAAGGGAGTTGAAAACCTTCTCCTATTAGGATTTTTCTGATGTGAGTCTCAGAGAGCAGCACTGACAACCACACAGACAGCTGCAGCCTGCCTGGGGCTGTGAGTTTATGAGAAAAGCAGGCATCATTCTGTGAAAGAAACATCCAACCTGTACATTCTTGTGCTCAGCTCCTATCTTTTCTTTCCATATTATATATGCAGTATTCAGCTGTTCCACAAACAGCCCTTTTTTGCTGCTTTGCTCTATTCTGTAAGGGACTGATGTTTCCTGAGACCAGAAATGCTTTCTCTAATGCAGAAGTGCAGCATTTGCTGTTTGGGGTGATGCTGATCAGAAGGCTGTGGTAAGGGGGATTCTGCCTGCTGCTGTGCAAGTGTGGATCACTCCTTTCATACATTTTACAGTGCTGCTTCTATCTACTCAGTCATTCTTCATGACAAAGCTGAGCAGACCAGAAGCAGCACTTCGGAACAGACTTGTCAATGGAAAGACAGAAGAGTTCTTCCTATGGATGTGGATTGCACATCAGTAATTTCTTTCTACAAGTGCAAGATATTTCGATAGCTTAGGCTTCCAGACAGTGTTCCAGATTGTTCCTAAGTATGACAGAACCCTTTGAAGTGGTCATTCTTTCTTCTTTCTGGCATCATTTCAACAGGGAAGAGTATACTGGTGTGTTCCTAAAGATGTTAGAAAGCTATCAGGTGTTGGGGGGGCTTGCTAATACTAATAATATAATAGTAGTTTAACTACCAGATGTTGGACCAAGAGGAAATTTTCCTTTAGCTTCATTGCAAACCATAGGATCACTGTATTTGTTTAGATGTATGGTAAGCTCTGTGTTTCAGGATGGTCTAAGCACATGGCTCTGAGTCTACACATTGGACTAGGTATCTCCTGATACCCTGTACTTGCCCTGCAGCACACTATGATTTGTGGCTTTGATACTGTTCTGAAGGCCTGAAATTTGCAAAGAGAGTTGGGAAACATTGTGTGTTCTGAGGTGCATAAAAGCCTGCAGAGCAGAGCTCTGTACCTGCCACACAGAAAACTTGTACTGAGTTGCTGGGAGGGGCCGTGGCGTGAATTCAGTGAAGCAAGAGTGTCTTGGGTTGAGTGGACTTTACCCCTCCCCAAAGGAGTGAAATAAAAACTCCACACAGAGAATTGGAAAGTTAAATGGAAATACTGTTCACAGCTATAACAACAGTACAAAATACACAAACTCA
The DNA here is from genome assembly GCF_027791375.1 of Indicator indicator. NCBI lineage: Eukaryota > Metazoa > Chordata > Aves > Piciformes > Indicatoridae > Indicator > Indicator indicator. Next base: position 11,604,556 of record NC_072040.1, read on the forward strand.
TATTCAGCCTCGGCCTCATTCTCCATCCTAGGCTTGCCAAAACCTCACTAGGCCAGAACCTTCCAAAAACCTTCCCCCCAGCCACACCAAACACCAAACCTCAATGCCCACCCCCATCCCCTCTGCTTCCCCCCTGCCCCCAGCCCAGGCCCAAATGGCACAGCAAAAATGAGCCAGGGCCGCTCGAGGCCAAAAGCCTCCCCCGGAACACCGAGAGATAACAGCCCTGGGAGCAAGGAGAGGGAGAGAAAAGGCAGCACAGGGCAAAATGTCTGTTTATAAAGGGGGTGCAGGCTGATGGGAATGAAATAACATAGATTACACTTTCTGGTGTCCATTTCCTGGACTATCAGGTCCTTGGAAGACTTAAGAAACTCTGTGGGTCTTAAACCCATAACAGGAGGTTTCTAGAAGTAAGCAGTATGAGAAATTCTCTATTCAACACATTGCTATTGCAGCAGCTCTGGCTTCTGGATGTTCAAAAAATGAGATTCTTTCCATAGTAACATTTGAGTCCACATGTAGCATCTAATGTCCCCTTATACTATGCAAACTGTGGATCTCCATGTGGTGGTCGCTTGACTATGTCTGCGCTGCTGCTGCTTAGCTCCTAACAGCAGAAAATGAGAGAACTCACATCTCAAGGCAGCTTCTGTCAAGTAGCAGCTTTTACCTTGCAGCCAGGATGAGCTGAGGGAAGGTAACTTGCTAACTAGTGGTAACTCATCTGTATTTTATCTATTGCTCACCATCACAGTTTCATTCTAGGAATAGTTTAAATATTCAGCCAGGGGGAAGAATTATCAGTGTGCCACTCAGGTAGAAAGCTCTATTGCTGAGGAGAGACAGAAACTCTTCACCTCTAGCTTCCCAAAGAACCAGACAGTCCAGGAGAGGCAGGTGGTGCTCTAGTTCATGGCTTTATTCCAGCACATTCTGAAAGCTCCGCTCAGCTGAAGCCTCAGGCTGCCAGAGTTTTGCCAGCAGGCAAGCTCTTTCTTAAAAAATGGACAAATACTAACAGATGTTTCAACTTTTGAAATGTGAACATCCAGGTTCCTGAGGCAAAGGCTATCTGTTGGCCCAGTTCCTGCTACCAGGAGGCAGGCAGTGAAAACCTCAGTAGAGATGCCACGAGAGTTTTGTTCAGATAGCGAAGGGGGCAGCAGCAGATTTCCTGTCAGTCTTGTGAGCACATCCAGGGGTCTGTGCTGCTCAGTGAGTGCAGTCTTGTTTACATTCTTGCCAGAAAAGGGAAGACATCAACAGATCCCTTCAGGGTTGCTTATAGGGCTGCTTATTGGCCTAAGAGCAGTGGCAGGCCGCACTTTAGCCTGCTGCAGGAGGCAGGCTAAAACCACAGACAGCTTGCATTACAAACCACCATAGCTTAACAAACACCCCAGCTGCATGTCAGTTACCTGTTTTTCTTCACTGCTCTTCTTGAAGGTCTTCATCAGATCTACATGCTTATCTTCATTTTTTTCCATCATAATTTTCATCTGCTTGATACCAATCAAAGCTTTCTTTACCTCTTCATCTACATACTTCTCTCCAACTTCAGATAATACTGGAAAAAGCCAAATGACACAGGGACCTCATCAGATTTTAACAGTCACAAGTTGTCTCTGCATTGGTGATGTAGAATGAAACAACTCTTTGTTTCCCTACCATTGCAGTGGCAAATTCTGAGACAGTGAATGCTAACTAGAACAGAGTCCATACAATTTCCATCAGATAAGGATCTAACCCTGAGCCTTTGGCAGTGACCAGATGGGTGTGACTCAAGCTATATACTGTGAGGTCCTTCTGCTTGTCATTGAGTCCCAGAACAGTTGAGGCTAGAAGGCAGCTCTGGTGATCATTGAGTCCCAGTGCCCTGCTCAAAGCAGACTCAGCTAGAGCAGGTTGGTCAGGACCTCGTTCTGAGTTCAGGTCTTGGGAAGCACAGAGGAGCAGAGGCTGTAAGGAAGCACAAGGAGCAGAGGCTGTAGGAAGCACACAGCAGCAGAGGCTGCAGGAAGCAGAGGGAGAAGAGGCTGTAGGAAGCACAGGGAGCAGTGGCTGTAGGAAGCACAGGGAGCAGAGGCTGTAGGAAGCACAGGGAGCAGAGGCTGTAGGAAGCACACAGCAGCAGAGGCTGCAGGAAGCAGAGGGAGAAGAGGCTGCAGGAAGCACAGGGAGCAGAGGCTGTAGGAAGCACAGGGAGCAGAGGCTGTAGGAAGCACAGGCTGTAGGGAACCAAACATACGCTTGAGGTTCTCCTGCAGAGTTGCCTCCTCCTGCCTGGTGGGCGCACAGCGGTGCCCGCTCAGCCAGAGCACACACACTGCAAACATCCAAGAGCACTTCATCTTCTTGCTGTGAAAGAAGCAGGTTGATAGTTACATGTGAGCATCTGCACAGTGCCTTGGTGGGATGTTTACAAAGTGCTATACAATTTCCCATTCATTTGGGCTCTAGCTATGGCTTCGGAGTTCTAACCCATGCACCTAAATGCTGCTGCTAGTAGCAACACACGAGTAAGAGGCTTGCCTCATTATTTTTTCAGACTAGATGAACTGCACTGGGTTTGCACAGTGGTGTAACAGGATCAGACATACATAGATATGAAACCAAAACCTTATACAGTGCTGGCTGTCCCTTTCCTGCCTTGTGAAAGACACAAATTTCTGACCAGTCTGTTGCCAGCTCATGCCAGAAATGCATCAATGCTAAGAGTTATTGCCACATTGAAAAAGGACAGTTTCTAGAAGGTTGTTTCCTCCTTTGTCTCCAGTCCTACAATTCCTTTCACAGTCCCACAGAAAATCATATTATAGCAGATGCAATAATAGGAGTGCCAGGAAATTGGCAATTAGTCCACTTTTGTAAGCCAGCACACCAGCAATTGAAAGAAATGTCTACAAACTAAGGGAAAGAAGTGCCTCTGCTTTATTTTCCTCCCACGAGCAGTCAGAGAGGAAAGGTTTATTTTTCAGAACCCATGCAAGTACACTCTCTAGCTCTTATCTGACTAACTGAACACAGTGTTTAAGCACATTCTTGTTAGCCAGCTTAACCTCCTTGGAGATGCAGTTATCAGCTGCAAGTGCAAATGCAAATGGAGAGCCTGGTTTTCCTTACTTGCATGTTGTACCTTTGTACATTTCTAGCAAAAGACCAATTAGCTTTGCAAATAAATACAAACCCAGTAGCAAAGAAAGGTAAGAACCCCCAGCGTATTTACCATGAGTACTGAAACACCTCCTCTGCAGCGGGACAGGGCCGGGCTGTGTTCTGATCTGATTGCTGGGAGTGGCAGGGATTTGGATGTTATCTGATGAGAAGGTCCTTAATCCTATTACCAGGGGTTTTGTCATTGGGCTGAAGGGGTTTGCATGCCTGGACCTTGAGGCTCTTCTCCGTGGGCAAAGCCACTAGAGGGAGTGTGGGGCAGAGTTGCCCAATTTCATCTGATTTTGGCTCTGTTGGGTTGCTGCCCTTGGTCGCTTTTCATCTCACAAACTCCTTCATTGTCTTGCTTTTTACCTTAGGAGATATCTGCAGCTTATATGCTTAGTGAAATTGGCTAAAGTTAGCTCCCAGCATTTAATCTCTTCAGTGCAGTTTTAGTTTGCTATAAAAAACCCCGGATTGCATAACAGCCTCCTTTGGGTAGCTCCTGGAGACACAGCAGGAATTCAGGTGTAAGCTGGCATTGGAGTGGAGCCTGAAATGAAACAAGCAAAGCTTGGTGTTTTCCACATCATTGTACTTGCTGACGTTTGGGTGTGGGGGGTGCCCTCATAATGGTTTTCTTGCAGTTAATCCATGTGTCTGGGGTCTGACCTGCATGAAATGTGTGATCCTTTAAAATAAGATATTTGAATGCTAACAGATGCTTGGCAGAAAAGATGGACAAGTAGTGTTTAACAAAACATATGCCATCTTATAGTGCTCAGCAATGACAGCCAGAAAGGACACCAGGAGAGCAGGTACCTGTAGCTTATGGTCTGTGACAGCAGTTTTAAAACATCTATTCTCTTTTCTTTACCTCACAGACTGCATTGGGCTGGAAGGGACCCCCAAGGGTCCTACCCCTCTGCAGTCAGTGGGGATCCTTCCAGCTACAGCAGGCTGCCCATGGCGACACTGAGTCTGATCTTGAATGCCTCCAGAGACAGGGCCTCAACCTGGAATGTCCCTGGGCAACCTGTTCCAGTATTTCACCACCCTCATGGTGAAGAACTTCCTAGTTCCTAAAAGGCAGCTGGTGACTGATGGTTGAGATCTAGCATGACTAATGCTGCTTAGGCAAGAGATTTGTGGGGTTTATTTTTAAACACATTACAGTGGACAGTGGAGAACCTGTTTAGCTCTAATGAGAGCTGCAAGTCCTCAATTTGCATTAAAAGCTAAGATAGCTCCACTCGTGCTTTCTGAAAACTATGCCTGGGAGGAGAATGTCTTTTGTGTTAATGAAAATGAACTGTTGGCTCACTGGAATGCTGCTAACTGCTTGGCCAGGAGTATTTGTGGTAGGACCAAGCAGGCAGCTTTGCCTCACAGCCTGTCTGCAGAGCACTTCTGGGGCCGGGGCTGAACTCCATGTTTGGCTCAGGGTGAAGCCCAGAGGAGGACAGGCTTCTGCAGACACTTGTGAAGTGCTTCTCACTGGCCTACCTGTGTCCTAACAAAGGCTTCAGGCTTTCACTGCAAGGAGTTTCTCCCTCTTTTTTTGGAATTTCTCGTTGCTAGTGTTGCTCACTCAGCATAGAGGAAGCTTTACTCCTTCCAGGGCAAAAAGGGCACTTACAACAGAGCACCCCTAGCTCACCAGGATTTGCAAGGAAACAGGCAGCCCCAGCCCTGCAGGGACAGGGAGCAGGGAGGAGAACCTAGAGGCTGCTTCTGGCAAAGATTCCCCCCCCCCTTTTTTCCACAACTCATAGATTCATCGAATGATTTGGGTTGGAAGGGACTTGTTCAACCTGGGCATCCACAGCCTCCCTGGGCAACCTGTTCCAGTGTCTCACCACCCTCACTGCAAAGAATTTCTTCCTCATCTCCAGTCTCAATCTCCCCTCTCCCAGCTCAAAGCCATTGCCCCTCATCCTGGCACTCCCAGAACTGGAGGCAGTGCTGCAGGTGGGGTCTGAGCAGAGCAGAGCAGAGGGGCAGAATCCTCTCCCTGTGCTGCTGCTCTCCCTGCTCTGGATGCAGCTCAGCACACAGCTGGCTCTGGGCTGCCAGTGACAACTGCTGGCTCCTGGGGAGTTTGTCACCAACTGACACCCCCAAGGCCCTCTTCTCCAGGCTGCTCTCAGCCACTCCTCACCCAGCCTGGATTTGTGCTTGGGATTGCTCTGACCCAGCTGCCTGTCCAGGTCCCCCTGGTTGCCAACCTGTCCCTCTGGCACATCGACAGCACCACTCAGCTTGGTGCCAATGCACAGTGCTGGTGGTGCCTGGATCCCTCTGTCTATAGCAGTGATACAAGTACCGAGCAGTGCAGGTACTCTTCTAATATTGAATCATACTGGAGACTGTCTGAAGCAGCTCTTGTGAGCAAGATGTATTCCAACTGGTATTCCAGTATTGCTGTATTTTAATTTATAGTAATAGCTATATGATGTAAAAGAAAAAAAAAAAAAAAGGAAGTAGCTTGGAAGGGGATATCAGTAAAAATAGGCTTTTGCAAGATAGTGATAATTTGAAATGGAAATAATTGTACTGATACAGATAGTGAACTTGAACCCAGCTGAACCTGAGCAGTGAGAGGTGTAGCTACTTTCTGCAGTTTCCTTCTGTCCTCTTGGATGACCTCCGCAAATGTACATTTTTTTCACAGTGCACTTCTCCCTTTTTGTTGATCCATTCCACCTGGCAGGATTTAGCATCAAGAACTGTGTTGCAATGGAATTTCCTGTGCTATACATCAGCTGAAGGGTTTGCTGTTGGAAGGGTTGGTTCATGCTATGCATTTTCATGTTTCATTTAGAGCTGAGCCAGCCACGTAACGATCAGGCTGAAAATACCTGCAGGTATTTGTAGAAACTCTGAGTCATGCCAAGTGCTACACTGACCCTAAATCTTTTGATACTTTTGTGAAATAGTGCCCTGTTCTACGAGGTCTTAATTAGCTTTGTTTGTGAGCACCCCATTAGCTGCAGTGCTCTCAGCTGGGGTCACATCCTGCTGGGGGGCTGTGTGTAATTACATGGCTAAGCTCCAGCATGCCTGTTGGCTTTGCTAGCAGTTAGCAGGGGTTTAAGGCTATAGAATTGCACTTTGGTTCTGTGAAGGGTTTTGTCTTTTGTTTTTAATCCTTTCTAGTACTTCAAGAGCCCTGAGTGGTTTCTGCTTTCTCTTGTAGTTCAAAGGCTCTTGAACCCTCCTTCGATTTGTATTCTGTCTGTATCTGAGCTCTTCCTGAGCAGCCAAAGTTAAGGATCAAGGCTCTTCTTTAGCCTGCAGTGGGGCAGGATCGTCTGTGATGCTGGAAGGCCTCAGAATAAGAAGCTGAAGCTGCCCTAAGTCGGATAGCCAAAGTTAGTGGGAGCTGCACATCTTGCAGAAACACCAACTCAGAGCCCAGAAGCAGCACAGTGGTGTTACCATGCCAGGAGCCCGGCAGCCCAGGCCAGCCCAATCACCCTGTCTGGAGGAGGGTCAGGCAGTGCCAGGTCTCTGCACTGTGCACGGCAAAACATGAAACCAGCTGAAGACATCAAATCAGCCTTTGAGTATTACACTAAGATTTAATGTGGCTGTACTTAGAACTGTTAAGCTATAGCTTTTGAGGCCAGGAAGATCTGCATGAAGTTCAACGAGAGCAAGTTCAGGGTCCTGCACCTGGGCTGGAACAATCCTCACTATCAACATAGGCTAGGGGAGGAGGTGGTAGAAAGCAGCCCTGAGGAAAATGACTTGGGGGTGCTGGTGAAGGAGGAGCTGGGCATGAGCAGGCAGTGTGAGCTTGCAGCACAGAAGGCCAAGGGCAGCCTGGGCTGCATCCAAAGCAGTGTGGGCAGAGATGGAGAGAGGGGATCCTGCCCCTCTGCTCTGCTCTGGGGAGACCTCACCTACAGGGCTGTGTCCAGCTCTGGAGCCCTCAACACAGAAGGGACATGGACCTCATGGAGAGGGTCCAGAGGAGGGCCACAAAAGTGATCAGGGGGTTGGAGCAGCTCTGCTATGAGGGAGCTGGGGCTGTTCAGCCTGGAGAAAAGAAGGCTCCAGGCAGACCTAATAGCAACCTGCCAGTACCTGAAGGAGCTTCACAAAGGCTTCAGAGAGACTGTTTGCAAAGGCCTGCAGGGACAGGACCATGGGCAATGGTTTGAAATGAGAGCAGAGCAGATTTGGATTGGATGTTGGCAAAAAGTTCTGCACCAGGAGGCTGCTGGAACATTGCAACAGGTTGCCCAGGAAGGTGGTTGGGGCCTGGACAGGGCTCTGGGCAACCTGATCCTAGTGGAGGATATCCCTGCTGCCTGAAGAGGAGTTGGACTGGATGCCCTTTGGAGGTCCCTTCCAACCCAGATCTTCACTATGCCTAGCATGCTTTAGAATGTGTGAGCCTTTTCTGACTTTCTTATGCTTGCCTATCCAAGGATGTTCAGGTTGACTGTTACATGTGGAAAAAATGTTCCACTTCACTGCTGGATTTTTTTCAAGCCCTCCAAGGCTCTGACACAAAGTTCTCAATACCAATTTCATCACTTCCTGTTGCAAGCTTTCTTGTCACCTTGTTCAGAGCCATTTCAGAAGGGACCTATTTTTGTACTGAACAATTGGGAAGACAAATCTATAATGTAAAGGAATGTATGTAATGTTAAGGAACAGCTAATTAAAACCTCAGAGCTGAATGATAGACTTTATGAAGCTGAAGCCTAAAAATTCTGCAGTTGTGTTCAGAATTTGTACTTGGGCTATCAGTGACTGTTGTGTTTGGGCCAGTACTGACACTGGCACTGTGTTATCAGCAGGAAAGATCAAAGCCAGGGCAAGGATAATAAAATGAGTTAGAAACAATTTAGTATGAAGCATGAAGAAAACCTACACAGCACAGTTACACAAACAGACTGCAGGAAACATTTAATATTAAAATGATGAAGTTTTGTGCCAGATGTTTTGCAAGGATTTAGTTTCAAGTTTCCCTAAGAACTTTAAAACAAAGAAGTTTTACTGCATGTGGACAAGCAATGGATCAGCTTTCAGCCTGCAGCTGAAAGGAGCAGGGCTCCCTGTGTGCTTTCATCTGGTTTGATTAAGCATATCTTGGTCATTCAGCTCTGTACCAGCCAGTTGAAAGAGTGGCTGCTTGTTGGGAGCAGCTCTGGATTGCAGTGACATTAAGATGACTGATCTATCATTTTATGTTCGAAGATGCTTATAACTGCCCACATCTGCTGCTTTCTTGAAGAGTACTTGAAAGCATCCAGGGCTAGACCTTAACACTCAGTGAAGAAACTGGAGATTGCTTTGGTGAGCAGTAGTCCTCTGGCTGGTAATTTGGCCTCCTATTTCTGCTGCATTTCAAGTGGAACCTGCTCCAGTGCTTGTGGCACAGCAGCCCTCGGAGGGGCTGTCTGTAGACAAAGCTTTCTCAATGTAGCCAGTAATAGGGCACATGAAGTAGCATGGAAGCAGAGGAAGTGAAGGTGGAATGCTGCCTGATGCTGACTTTTTCTCTATTTCAAACATTAAGGATAATTTCTAAGGAAAGGCTTTCTGCAGTTAGAAGCAATGACTTCATGCTTCTAAGAGCTGTCACTTCACTGCTGTCACACGTTTTTACAGCTGTCCTCTCCCGTATCCAGCACACTGCCCCATGCAGGAATCAAAGCTCCTACATCTCTGTGAAAAACCAGAGACCTGGCAAAAGGGAGGAGATCAAAACCAAACCTGAACTCAAAGCAAAGGAGAATTAGAAATGGGACAAAAGAGACAGAAGGGGAGGTGAAGACCACAAGTACTAAAATGTCAGGGGAAGCAGTGATGAGAACAGTACCTCCAGCTGTATGTGTATGAAGTAAAACACACCTCATATCCTCTGCCAACAGAGAATTCGTTGCTGAAAACAATACTGCAGGAGGCCCATGAATGTTGTCCTGCTCTGAGAACAGAACCACTTCTGCTCTCTGCTGTCCCTTCCTGGCTCAGTCTCTGCTCAGGGCCAGCACTTCCTGCAGCTCAGGTCAGATTTGCACAGCCCAGGGCTGCTGCTAGCAGTGAGAGGGTGCTGGGAGAGTTAGCACCAAGGGTTGGGTTGCAGACCAAGGGCACTGCTGAATTTTGTGTGCCATGCTGAGGTGCAGAGTAAAAGTCTGCCCCTGCGGGGAGGAGCAGACAGAACAGGGGACCCTCAACTGACCCAGAAGGGATTGCATTCCACGGATGTCCTCTTCAAGATACAGCTGAGGAATCACCAGGGTCAAGCCTCTTCTTCATGATGGCTGGTGTCCGAGGAGGACTCTGTCTGTTCTGCCTTCAGTCCTGACCTGTGTTCCAGAATCCAGCTCCTGAATTTGGTCAGTTTGCAGAGGTGAGAGCCATCCAAAGGGGGATATTGCAGAGTGTTGGTCAGTGCTCTATCTCTAGAGCAGCTCATGGAGGGCAGTGTATGCCTTGTGGGGGTGCTTACAATACTGGAAGGGGAATCACTGGCAATGCTGGTAAAGCTGTTGGGGCTGCCTCATTTCATTTTGGCAAGATATTGCTGTCCAGGGGGAGAAGCTGGTTGTGAAAGTACATCAGGTACCAAAACGCTGGGCTGCTGAGGAGCATCAGAACAGCCAGCAAGCAGAGCAGGCTGCTGAAATGTCCCAAACAGGCTGAGACTGGGAACATAGAGGTGAACTATCTTTAGCTCAAGAGGCCCATGACACTTCAGGACATCAAGGAAGAAATGCACCACACACATGGGGTGTGCAGTTCAGTTGTGAACGTGCACCGTGATCAGGCAAGTGAAACCGCTAAAGCCTTCGTGGTGTGCAGGATGAGGGTCAAAAACAGATGTATGGGGGGGCCTGGCAGAGTCACCACAATCCCTCAAGCCCAGCAGGGTAAGCACTGTATGCTCACAATGGTGGAAGGAACCACCAGGCATCTGGAAACCTCTTCTGTACCACATGCCACTGCCCACAGCACTGTCCTGCTCTTTAAAAGCAGGTCTTGTGGTGACATGGAACTCCTCAGGGAACTGCACGGGGGGCTGGGACTGAGTAAAAAAACAGCCCTACGGAAGGCTGGGCCAAAGAACATGGCATTGAGTGGATATATCACAGCCCTTACCATGCTCCAGCCTCTGGAAAAACTGAATGATGAAATGGATTATTAAAACCTACATTGCAAGGTATGGAGGCCAGAACTTCTTCAATTGTGACAGGTCAGCACAAAGCACCTGGTTAGTTACACCAGGGAGCCATCCATCAAGCCAGGCCTGCTGAGACCTTTCACATGCAGCAGGTGATAAAGTCCCTGTGCTAGATGATAGAATCATAGAACTATAGAATGGGTTGGGTTGGAAGGGATCTCCAAAGCTCATCCAGTCCAACCACCTCCAGTCAGCAGGGACATCCTCCACTAGATCAGGTTGCTCAGTGCCCTCTCCAGCCTCACCTTGAATATCTCCAGGGATGGGGCCTCAACCACCTCCCTGAGCAACCTGTTCCAGTGCTCCACCACCCTCATGGTGCAGAACTTATTCCTAACATCCAATCTAAATCTGCTCTGCTCTAGTTTGAAGCCATTGCCCCGGTCCTGTCACTCCAGGCCTTTGTCTCTCTCCATCCTTCTTGTAATCCCCTTCAGGTACTGGCAGGCTGCTATTAGGTCTGCTCAGAGCCTTCTCTTCTGCAGGCTGCACAACCCTGTGGGACACAGGAATGGTCAGTGACCAGTACTGAAAATTCTGAAATAATGCAGATTCCTCTGACACACCTGAAGTGCCAGAAGGCTTTTGGAGGTCCACAGAACAGATATAATTATGTAGCAAACATTCTGCCAAAGCATTTTGCTGTTATTCCTGGGGGACAATGCAACATTAAGCATCTGAAGTGCTCTCCTGTCTGACCTTGGCAAGAAATATTGCTTTCATTTAAGTCCTTTGCCCCTGTGCCTCTAATATTCTGTCTCTTATTCCAAAAGCAGATTATTGAAGGCCTGTTCCTCTGCCCAGGTCTCTGCACACACAAACATTCATAGCTTAACACAGGAGACAGTAGACCCTTAGGTGATTTAAGTAAGCAGAGCTCCCTGATGTCTGCGGGCAGCTCTGATCCACACCAGCTGAGGACGAGCACGTGTCCTCTGGGTCTGGATTCAGTAAACCACACACACAGAGTGCAAAGGAGCTCATTGTTTGAAGGGAGCCCTTCTTGTTTGGGGAACTGCTGAACAAATAAACTGGGCAGCAGAGGGAATTAGCAAGAATGAAGAGCATTAGCTCCTCAGAGAAAACAACAACCAAAAAAACTCTTGGTATCCATCAGTCAGAATTCCTTCAGGACTGGACAAAAGCTGCAGAGGGAATGGTGATCCCATGCTGAACTATTTACTTGGAATTCTGTGCTTCCAATACATGACACAGATCAAGTGTCTGTAAGGATACTTGTAAGGAGCAAGGAATGGGAGCAAATGAAAATTAAAAAGAACTTAACTATTTATTCAGACAAAGCACTTCGCCATACATTCATCTCTTAGCCTGAGAGCTTGACCACTGAAGACTGTGGGATTCCTTAGGTGCTTACAGTAAATCATGAGATTAAATGCTCCCCTAGATCAGGATTTTAAAAAATCTATGTGACTTTAAAAATGGATACAGCACAACAGAGGAGGGGAAAGAGAAAAATCTGCTTTGCATCCTGTTTCAAGTGTACTGACAAAGATGGGATAAGGTCTAGCAACAGAAAGTCAGAGCTGCAGAAGTCAGAGTGTTTTCTCATAGGTGTGAGGACAATACTGAGGCAGCTTATGAGAAGGAAGTGAAGTTACCCTGCCAGAGAGTTCTTGCAGTGACATTTGATGCATTGCAAGCTAAAGGTATCCTTCCAGATTCTGTGATGAAAGTCAATGGCTTTAAATAAAATAATTTGGCAGTTCCTGGAGGAGAGACACCTCCAAAAGTTTATGCAGTATATGGTCCAGGTCCAAACTCCAGTTCAGGAAATTTCTAAGCCAGTGATTATGAGACAGAAGGATTTCTATCACCCTGCTTTTTGCATTTCCTGTCAGCATCTGCTGCTGTTGCTCCTGGTCTAGTCATGTTTTGCTTTAGCCTTGCACAGCCATTATTTCTTCTTGGTCTTGTACTGCATGTGCACAGACATGACTGACAGCTGACTGCAGGCTTTGCTGGCCCTACCACATGTTGGCCTGCTCTCTGCTTGCCACCATTGCTCATGAGTTTGGTGAGACATGCACTGATTAGGTTTGTTTCATCAGCCCTGCAATCCCCAGATTCCTGCAGGCAGTGGGGAGGCAGCAGGTGCTCTGCCGTGCAGTCAGCTGCCCCATGGTGGCCTGTCGTGAAGCTGGAGCCCTCGGGAACACCTTGCAGGGTCTCACACTGTGAGGAAGGGGCATCACTTCTCCTCCCCATGGCACATGCTTCCTGCTCTCCCAAGAGAAAAAATGCTGTCTGAGTCCTGCACATCCTGTGACAAACTGCAGATTGTACCAGGAGATCTCATGCAGCTTTTTCTGTCTCCAAACACTATGAACTCTCGTCCTGGGCTAGGGCCCATCAAAGCCCATCTGAGTCCCTGGAAGTGCTCCTGTTGACTTCAGTCTACATGAACAAGACTTCAACTTAATCTACAGCCTCTGCCTGAGTCAACAGGAGTCCAAAATGAATGCAGCTCAGCTTGAGGTGAATGCATCCACCTGAGATGACCACCAGCAGAGCTGTTCAGAAAGCACTCGAAGAGCATCTGCAAAGACACTGCCTGTGGGAATACTCAGTCAGCTTCAGGAGACACTTTTCTTTTCAGCTTTCTCTGTGAAAGGTCTGTTGAAGTTAAAAGCCTTTAGTGTTACTTACAGGAGTTTTTCACGGGCTCTAGGACTGTGCAAGATTCAGCCACTGGAGAATCATAGAATGGTTTGGGCTGGAAGGGACCTCCAAAGGTCATCCAGTCCAACCACTCTGCAGTGAGCAGGGACATCCTCCACTAGATCAGGTTGCCCAGAGCCCTGTCCAGCCTCACCTTGAATATCTCCAGGGATGAGGCCCCAACCACCTCCCTGGGCCACCACCCTCTCCCAGTGTTCCACTGCTCTCATGGTGCAGAACTTGTTCCTCACATCCAATCTCAATCTGCTCTGCTCTAGTTTGAAGCCATTGCCCCTGCTCCTGTCCCTGCAGCCCTTTGCAAACAGTACTTCTGCAGCCTTCTTGTAGCACCCTTTAGGTACTGGTAGGCTGCTGTTAGGTCTCCCTGGAGCCTTCTTTTCTCCAGGCTGAACATCCCAAACTCCCTCAGCCTGTCCTCACAGCAGAGCTGCTCCAGCCCACTGACCATTTTCATGGCCTCCTCTGGACCCACTCCATCGGGCTCCAGGGCTGAATGCCGCAATCCAGGTGAGAAAAGCTGTTTCCCAAGCCAAAACTGAAATCAGCCCATCGAATTTACAGCAGTGTTGGCTGGGTTTGAAATGAGAATGATGCTCTGGACTGGAAGCAGAGCATCCAGAGCATCCACTTCTGTGGCTGTAAGGATCTAGCTCACAGCAGTAATATTTTTCTGCAGTTTTAAGCCAGGGCTCCTGCAAGTTCCAGTCTGACAGCTCTTAGCTTTAGACCCACGACACAGCAGAGGGATGGGAGCGATTAGCTGTGGATTTCCCCCAAATATCACAAGTTAAGCTGCCTGTGTCTTTCACAGCAGAGATGATCCTTGGTTAAATTATGAGATTTTTCTGCTAAGCAGTAAGCTGTGACTTTTCTGCTCTTGGTTATGCACTAATACAGATTCAGTGAGAAACAGGTGCAGATCTGCATATAAAGCAAGTCACAGCTTCGATGTGCCTGCCATCTAAATGTTTCCATTCCAATAGTGTGTTTAGGGGTGGCAGCAAGCAATGAGGAGTATTCAGCTTTTATGCAAGTTGCAGTAACTCAGACATTTGGACAACCTCACAGCAACCTCACAGTAAGTCTGCAGGTGACACCCAGCTGGGTGGCTGTATCCATCTGCTAGAGGGCAGGGAAGCTTTGCAGTGGGATCTGGACAGGTGAGACCCATGGTGCAAGGCTCAATGGGTGAAGTTCAAACAAAGCCAAGGGCCAGGTCCTGCACCTGGGTCACGACAACCCCATGGGGAGCTACAGACCTGGGGATGTGGAGGTGGGAAGCTGCAACTGGGAGAGAGACCTGGGGGTGCTGGTTGGCAGTCACTGAGCATGAGCCAGCAGTGCCCAGGTGGCCAAGAAAGCCAAAGGCATCCTGGCTTGGGTCAGAAGCAGGGTGGGCAGCAGGGACAGGAGGTGACCATCCCCCTGTGCTCAGCACTGGGGAGGCCACACCTGGAGTGCTGTGTTCAACTCTGGGCCCCTCACTGCAGGAAGGACACTGAGGGGCTGGAGCCTGTCCAGAGAAGGGCAATGAGGCTGGAGAAGGGCCTGGAGCCCCTGGGCTAGAGGAGGGGCTGAAGGAGCTGGGGGTGTTCAGGCTGGAGAAGAGGAGGCTGAGGGAGACCTCAGTGCTCTCTACAGCTCCCTGAAGGGAGGTTGGAGTGAGGAGGGGGCAGCCTCTGCTCCTTGGTGGCAAGGGACAGGAGTAGAGAAAATGGTTCTGCCCCAGGGAGGTTCAGGCTGGGTGCTAGGAAATATTTCTGCACTGGAAGGGATCTCAGACATTGGAAGAGGCTGCCCCGGGCAGTGCTGGAGTCACCATCACTGGGGGCGTTCCAGCAGCTGTGGACCTGGTGCTTAGGGACATGGTTTGGTGTTGACCCTGCAGTACTGAGTCAAGGGTTGGACTGGATGAGCTTGGAGGTCTCTTGCAGCTGGATGTGTTCTGTGATTCTGTGGCTCTGTGATTATTGTCTTCATGCATAGTCACAGGAAAGGAGATTTGCATGGGATGGGTTTGTGTCTTTGTCATTGGATTTATCTTCTGCACTTCCCTTGGAAAAGAAAACCTTGATGAGGCAAAGGTAACTTGAGATTTAACTTTGCTTGACTTGGTAATTCAAAATTCCCCCACATTTTCTAGTGTCCTAGTACTAGGAGCAGTTTTCTCTATGTAGGTACATCATGTGAGGGAGGCAGCTGGAGCCCCAGGCATGGTAGCAAAGGCCCTGGTTTGCAGATGTGCTAACTACCCCAGATTTCTTTTACAGAGTCTAAGTCTCCTTGGCTACATCTATTCTATCACACCAACATTTCGACCTTAATTTGCCAAACAGTGCCTCCAAGCCTACTAGCTTTCCTGGGACGCCACCCAGAGCTTGAAGATTCCTGTAGGCAGCCTGGACAATCCAAGGTTTGGGTTCAAGCATAAGTCTGATCCCAGAGTTTAGCACTGCTGATGGACCCAGGATTGTCTCTGGAGCTGCCTGCCCTCCCACTGGCAGGAGCTGAAGGTGTGTCACTGAAAATCACTGCAAGGCTGTGGCCCCATGCAGGACACAAGCAAGAGCCCAGGGTCCGGCTGAGCCTCATGCAGTGCCCAGCAGAGGAGACCACATCCATGGCCCTCAGGTGGCACTGGGGCAGCAAGCAGCAGCAAAGGTGAAGCACTGAGTGTCCTGTGCACGTGTCTTGCCTTTCTCCTGACCCCTGTAATTAGTAAAATTAGTAAAAAATTAGGCTAAGTATATGAGGAAATACGTCAGCACTGTTAGACTGGAATAGAGTCAGAGGGGAAGTTTGGATGTCTGAAGGCAGAACCTGGACACAGGACTGGAATTGCTTCCTGGGCCAGAGCTCTGCGCTGGCAAGGAGACAGCAGCTCAGGCACCACAGACAGAGACAGGGTTAGCCAGGAGCTTCCCACGGCCTCAGGGCAACAGGAAGCAGCAGCACTGACACTGCCCACTGCCAGTCTGGTGTGAGGAAGCAGGGCAACCAAGCAGGACGTGTAGCATGCAGGCAAAAGAGATGGCAGAGGCAGCTTCCACAGTTCTCAACACGACAACCCTCCTGCTTGTCTTGTTTGCTCAGATGCTGCTGCCTTCCTCTGGAGACTTTATTCCAGGGAGGCATCTTAATTGTGCAGATTAGCAAATCACAGCTGTCTCTCAAAACAGCTGTGTCCTGGTTCAGAGCCAGACAGATCCTCCATTGCCCCAAGAGGGACAGAAGAATGACACTCACACAGATGGATTGGAGAGTGATAGAAAGGTTAAATGGAAAAGCAATTGGTGTTTTACAGAAACTACAAAGCATAGTGGCCAAGACATCCCAAAGCATACAGAGTCCCTTGCAGCACACCCAAAGGCCTCCCAACTCTTCCCTTCTCCCACCTGAGGGTATACCCAAAACCCTCAGGGCTCTTTCTTCCCCCTCCCCTCTGCTAGGCTAGGCTCAGGCTGGCCAGGTCTGAGACTGCCCCCTGCCCCCTTCTCCTGCTGGCATTAGGCCCAGACAGGCCTAAGAGGCCTTGAGATACTCCCCCACCATGATCCGAGAGGGAGCATCTCCCAAGGGAGCAGAGAGGGAAGAAAGAGAGAGAGAATGGCCTTGCAGGTGAGTTTGGAGGGTGCAGGATCTCTGGGTAGAGATAGGCTGCTTCCTGTGCCCAGCACTGGGCTGGGGACTCAGACACCAGAGGTGTAACTTAATGTGGCAGTAACAGGAGGCACCCAGCCTGAACTGCCACAAGCTGTTAGAAACTGCCTCCAGCAAGCTTCTCCAAGGAGCTGACTCACCTGTGGTCCTCTGTGCAGACAGCTCCTCCTCCCCATCCCACCAGCCCTTGGTGCCACCCCAGCAGGCTGGTCCTTATTACAAGTCAGGACAGACAAGCTCCAGACTGGCAGTTCAAAGCTTGTAGTTGAAAGAGACCTGGATGGTTATGGAGCTGTGGATCTTCAAATTGATTGACAGTGTTTGTGTTGCAGATGAGGGTGCTTGAGCAATGTGTGAGCCACCAGAGCTGTCTTACTTCCAGCTTCTGAGATCAGACTGTGCTCTGTTTCCAGGATGACTTTAGACACACCATGCCCCATGTCTGCCCAGCCCTGACATGCCTGGGCACAACCTCACAGCCAGGGACTGCACCTGGGATATGTGCAGAGGTGCAAGCTGAACACATCTGGGGAAGGACAAGGTGATGTACAACATCAAGATTCTCACCACAAACACACAAGCCCAAAGAAGATGAGGAGCAGCTGCAGAAGCAGCACAGGAATTTATCTGCAGTGTATGAGCCATAGCTCCAGGGGGAAGTGTCCTGCTGCTGGCCACTGTTCTGCATTACCAAAGAGAAGGGCTTCTGCCCTCTCCTGTCTCAGTGACTTTCTTCCCTTAAGGGCTTAATTGTCTCCTTAGCTCTCAGTCTGAGGAAGGAGGATGTAGCTAAGAAAAGGTCTTAGGAAGTCTGATGGCAAACAAAGTATCTGGCCAAGACATTTAATTCAGTAGAAAAGAGAATCTGCATTTGAAATGTTTTGTGTGCATTTGAGCTGGGCTAACATTTAGAGTTTATGTCTCTTCTCTTCTTTAATTAAGATTTACTAAACAGAGTTGCAACATGGTTTTGTGAGAGCAGTGCAGATCCTTCCATTAAATTAGAGTTCCAAGAGTGAATAATGCTCATAATGATATTTCTTGCTCACCCCCTGACAGGAATTGCCAGATTGCCTCCTGTTATCCCATGTGCTGGGTGTTTTCACTACATCTGAGGAAACAAACCAGACAGGGCACTCATCCTGCACAGTGTGCTTTAAAATGTTTGTCTGGCACCTCTGGGCTATTTGTTTCCCTTCACTGTGTTCACAGGAAAATATAGTTTCATCCTTAGCACACAGCAGTGAGCAGCTTTGTGCTCTGGTTTAAGAAGAAGTAAATTTGAAGACCTTGCCAAAACAAGTAGGTTAAGCCAGACTAATCATCTGAACTCATTCTATTAATAACCAAGAGGGCATCATTAGTCCATTAAGCTTTGGGTGAAATATTGAGGGCAGATACACTCAGCCAGGAGGTTAAAGCAGAGGAGCCTTTCCAAACCCCAAATGCAGTAATTGCCATTTCTCTGTCTTTCTGCAGCCTGGCAAGGAAGATTCTGTCTGGCTGAACAAAACAGGACACATGAAATTGGGACTTTTCCAGAAAACTTTGTTGTTCTGTCTTCTGAAAGAGGGCAGCTGCTTTGTTATGGCTTAGTTAGGCCGAGCCTGAAGAGCTGTTGTCATTCTCATGGAGCAAGATCGTATCTGCAGCCACACTGTGCACATGGCTCAGCCTATAGAAAGCATCACTCAGACAAATTGTGCCACAGCTGGGACATTGAATGCAATCTGATGCAGTTAAGATAATCAGCAAACAAAGCTGCACTTGGGTTTATATTTTCAGATTAAGTAAATGCACATTTATCAACCACAGCCCAACTGGGAGCTCCACTCTGTCACCCTTCACTGTTCCAGTCATCCATAATGTGACTCACTTCATCCTTGTGCAGAGAAGCTTAGTCAGCAGGAGGCTGTTCCCTGGCAGCATTTGCTCTGAGGTTTCTTTCTTTGTGACAGGATCCCCTCCAGCTCTGACTGCTCAGTGTTTGCCCATGGCTCCAAGAGGGAGCTGATCTTTAGGGATTGCTGTGCATAGTTTTCTGTGTGATTGTCAGCACTGTTGAAATACCCAGGCACAGATTTGGGAACACTCTTCTCCCTCTCAGCATTCCGAGGAAAATGTTTCCATCTCTGGATCTTTAGTCCAGCAAATAAAAATGCAACAACATTTTTAACTGAGACAGAAGGCTTGAGCCTGAAGTTTGGGCATTGCTTTTAGACACCAGCCAACAAAGTGCAGCTTGGAGCCTGTATCAATATCCTGCTGAAACCACAGAGATAAGCAGTGCGACAATGTGTCAGTGTGAGCTGAAATCCCCCCACACCAACAATAACCAGGCTAGCCCAGTCTGGAAGCGAATGCAAGCTGTATTTACAAGCAGAATCCACAATCTATGATGAAATGCAATGAATATGTACAAATAGACAAAATTTACAACATTTACAAATATATCCAATCAACAGAAAAGCACAACCAATCTCCCTTTGCTTCCCCCCAAAGGGGACCCTTCCCAAAGGGGCCTCTCTCCCAGGAGCTTCCCCCCCAGGCCCCCCTGGCAGAAAGCAGAGTTAGTTAAAGCAGAAAGTTGATAACTTATCTCGCCAAGGTCAGTGTGCTATCTTCAGCCAGAAGAGAAGAAGAAACAGCAGCCAGACAGCCCAGCAACTGCCCCCACTGCAGAATGCAGAGTGTGCAGAGTGCAGAGTGCTCAGAATGCAGAGTGCCCCACTTTGTTTTCATAGAATCAGAGAATCAGTCAGGGTTGGAAGGGACCACAAGGATCATCTAGTTCCAACCCCCCTGCCATGGGCAGGGACACCTGCTGTCCTTTCCTCCACTCCTTGTAGAGCTTCCTTTTAAGTGACAGTGTGTCCAGCAGCTCCTTGCTCATCCAGGCAGGCCTCCTAGCATTCTTCCCTGCTTTTCTCTTTGTTGGTATACATTGCTCCTGGACACAGAGGAGGTGGTCCTTGAATACTGACCAGCTGTCCTGGGCCCCTCTTCCCTCTAGGGCTTTGTCCCATGGTACTCTGGCCAGCAGATCCCTGAAGTGATCAAAGTCTGCACGCCTGAAGTCTAGGGTCGTAAGCTTAGAATATGTCCTCCTGGCTGCCCTGAGGATCTTAAATTCAACTGCTTCATGGTCACTGCAGCCAAGGCTGTCTCTGAGCCTCACATTGGTCACCAGCCCTTCCCTGTTGGTGAGAACAAGGTCCAGCACAGCACTTTTCTTCTTGGTTCCTCTACCATTTGGAGGAGGAAGTTGTCATCTATGCAATCCAGGAACATCCTTGGTGCCTTGCTGTGTTGTCCTTCCAGCAGATGTCAGGGTGGTTGAAATCCCCCGTGAGGACCAGGGCTTGTGACCTGGAAGCTGCTTCTATTTGCCTGTGGAGGGCCTCATCTGCTTGGCTCTGCTGGTCAGCTGGCCTGTAGCAGACCCCTACAGTACATCTCCTTCCCCTGTCTTGCCTTTAATTTTAACTCATACACTCTCAACCAGCTCCTCATCCTTCCCCAGGTGGAGCTCCACTGATTCCAGCTGGTCACTGACTTAGAGGCCAACACCTCCTCCTCTCCTTCCCTGCCTATCCTTCCTAAAGAGCTTGTACCCATCTATCCCTACATTTCAGTCATGGGAATCATTCCACCAAGTGTCAGTAACAGCCACTATGTCATGGCATCCCAGCAGCACAGTGCCCTTAATTCATCCTGTTTGTTGCCCAAGCTGTGTGCATTTCCATAGAGGCACTTCAGCTGGGCTGGCCCTGTCCTCCTCTTGTGCCAACTCCCCTTGATTTCCACAGAGTGTCCTGGTGCATCATTCATGGCTTGCCTCAGGGCAGCAAGTTGAGAGCCCTCACTAGCTCTCCATCCCTCTGCCTCTGGTGAGCTGCCCCTCTGTCACTGGCCAGCAGAAGACTATGCACCTCTTCCCCCTTCAAATCTAGTTTAAAGCCCTATCAATGAGCCCTGCCAATTCCTGCCCCAGGATCCTTTTCCCCCTCTGGGACAAGTACATCCCATTTGTTATTTGCAGCTCTGGTGCCTTGTAAAGGGAGCTGTGATTGTAGAACCCAAAGCCCTGTCAATGACACCAGCCCTGGAGCCATGAATTGACCTCTTGGCTCTTCCTATATATTCTTTTGTCCATCACTGACGTTAGAGGGATAGAGGAGAACACAATTTGAGCTCCTGATCCCTTTAGCAGTTGTCCTAATGTTCTGAAGTCTCTTTGAATTGATTGTGAGCCTCTCATTGATAAATCGTCACTACCCACCTGAAAGACCAGAAGTGGGTACTAGTCTGAAGGACTCACAAGGTTGGGAACTTTACCTACAAAGTCCCTTACCTGGGCACCAGGGAGGCAGCAGACCTCTCTATGAAGTGGGTTTGGTCTGCATATTGGGCCTATTGCTCCCTTCAGTAGGGAGTCTCCTGTAACGATGACCCTACGAGGTTTCTTTACAGGATCAGTTTTGATGGCTGGACTGTGGCAACCTGTCATTGGTGCAGCTTCTGACCTTCTTGAGTCCTCATCCTTACCTATGACCTGTTCCTCCTGCAGAGCCTCATACCTATTCTGTAGGTGCACTGTAGGCACTTGTGCTGCTTCAAGTAGCACACTTGCTCTGTTTGCATTTCTTCCTTCTGGCAGAGACCTGTTCCCATTGGCCCTGCTCACGTGCATTACTGTATGGAGGCTGAGAGGCTTGCTGATGGGAGGGTATCAAACTCCCTGCTCCACTAAGAGTTACCCCCTGTTCTGAGTTTGAAGAGGTTAGATTATGGGAATAGTCAATTTCCCTTACACAGTCTCTTATGGTTCTTGGCCTTTCCACCTCTTCTTTTAGTTGGGCCACCATGTTCATCAGATCCCTGATCTGCTCACACCTAACACAGGTGTTGTTCCTGACATCCTCCGTATTAAGCCCTATGAGGAGAGGCTGAGGGAGCTGGGACTGTTTAGCCTGGAGAAGAGGAGGCTCAGGGCAGACCTCATTGCTGTCTACAACTACCTGAAGGGAGGCTGTAGCCAGGAGGGATTTGGTCTCTTCTCCCAGGCAACCAGCACCAGAACAAGAGGACACAGTCTCAAGCTGCGCCAGGGGAGGTTTAGGCTGGAGGTGAGGAGAAAGTTCTTCACAGAGAGAGTGGTTGGCCATTGGAATGGGCTGCCCAGGGAGGTGGTGGAGTCACCATCCCTGGAGGTGTTCAAGAGGGGATTGGACGTGGCACTTGGTGCCATGGTTTAGATAGTCATGAGGTTTAGGGTGACAGGTTGGACTCAATGATCTTTGAGGTTTCTTCCAACCTTCTTGATTCTATGATTCTAAGTGCCAGGCTCCAGCACTCCCTGCAGCCACCTGCCTGAACACCTGCATTCTTGTGTATGGTCTCTGTTTGGCTGCCCACCGTTTTTCTACTAGCCTTTGTTCTGGTAGTAACCATCTTTCAGTAACCACCCTCACCACCCCCTTTACCACCCTCTTTTTTTTTTTTTTTCCTCCCGTCAGCAAGAAGGCTGAGCTGAGCTGAGCCGAGCTGCGCTGAGCTGAGCCAAGCCGAGCTGCGCTGCGCTGAGCCGAGCCGAGCCGAGCTGAGCTGAGCTGAGCTGAGCTGCGCTGAGCTGAGCTGAGCTGAGCCGAGCCGAGCCGAGCCGAGCTGAGCTGAGCTGAGCCGAGCCGAGCCGAGCCGAGCTGAGCTGAGCTGAGCTGCGCTGAGCTGAGCTGCGCTGCGCTGGTCACTGCTGCCTCCTCTCCTGGCAGCCACACGCAGGGTTCTGTTTGGGTCTCGCGCGGTTCTGCCCCACCTCTCCCCCTGGCTACATCACTCCGCTCAGGCACATAGGCAACCCCAGCCTGCTGCCCCTCCTCCCCTCTTCAGGAGCTCCCGAGCGGGTAGCCCCTTTTCACCTGAAAAGACAGGAAAGAAAAGCCAAAACAAGCGCCCAGAGCTGAGCTGGTCCCCGCTGCCTGCTCTCCTCGCAGCCACGCGCTGGGTTCTGTTTTGAGTAATAGTTCTTAAACATTTCTATCTATCCAATGGAAGTGTTTAGAACAATCAGTATTTTGAATTCTTACACCCAATAGTGACTTATTTACACTCTTTCACTTTTCCTTCATACACCTTGACTTACAACTGCTGCCAGAGCAGGCTCACCCAGGGCAGGTCACACAGGAACACATCCGGGTGAGGTTGGAAAGTCTCCAGGGAAGACTCCACAACCTCTCTGGGTAGCCTGCTCCAGGACTTGAGCACCCTCACAAGGACAAAGTTTCCCCTACTGTTCCTGTGGCACCTCCTCTGCTCCAGCTTGCCCCCAGTGCCCCTTGTCCTGTGCTTGGAACATCCCTGGGCAGAGACTGGCTCCAGCCTGCACATCTTTATCCCCAGCACTGAGGGCAGCCCTCAGGCTCCTGTGCTCCAAGCTCCAAGCCCCAGCTCCCTCAGCCTGGCCTCACAGGGAGATGTTCCACTGCCTGCAGCAGCTTTGTGGCTCTGTGCTGTACTCTTTCAAGCAGTTCCCTGAGGTCCTTCTTGAGCTGAGGGGCCCAGAACTGGACACAATATTCCAGATTGCCTCAGCAGGGCAGAGCAGAGAGACAGAAGAACCTCACTCAACCTTCTAATGCACCCTAGGATGCCTTTGGCCTTGTTGGCCCCAAGGGCACATTGCTGTCTCATGGGCATCCTTCTGTCTACAAGGACCCCCAGGTCCCTGTCCTTAGAATCTGCCTATTTCAGCAGCAGTCAGTGTCAACCAGAAACATCTACCAGCCAGGCAGGATCTGAGCAGTGCCCTTCACTCTATCATCTGCACTCACAACAGTTGTTTTTTGCACACACCCTCCCCCTAAATTGTACTCATCTTATGCTTGTGTTTGCTTGCAATCAAGTAGCATTTGCTGCTAACATAGGCCTGGGGGCTTGTTCCTATTACAGAAACAGAAAAGGCATTTTTCATGACATGTATAAAGCAGAAAACTTAAATGTTGTCAGCAGCTCCCAGAATTTATCCATATCATCTGAACAGTTCACTTACATGTGGCTGTTGGCCAGACATACCAGTTCTGTATCCTTAGCATGACATTTTTCTATTTCTTGCTCTTCAGCTGGGTCCTGCAAGGTCTTGTTCCTTCATTTCTTATTCATAATTTTCCAAGCAGCCAAGAAACTGATAGTACAACAGAAGAGGTTCCCTGGCAGTTATCATTTAGCCCCAGCTGCCATTGCTGATGATACAAAAGCTGTTTGCCTGTGCAGCTCAAGGCAGTTATGTTAGCAGTCCAGCTGTATGGCTGGGGTTGCCACTGCTCACTTTGCAAGAGACCCTCCCAGCTTCACCAGGCAAAGGCTGTCCTCAAATATTCACTGTAAATGATCTTGCAGGGCGATTCACACTGAGAGTTGCAGCTAATGCCTCCAAGCCAAAAGAGGCTGTGTGGAGCCTGCTCATGAGGCAAAGATGGCACTGCCTGGGAGGGAGGCTCCCCTGGAGAAATCCTGAGGCTGGGAGAAGTGCTTGTGAGATCTCCTGCCTTTTATGGCCCTTATAAAAATACTTCCAGCTGGGTGGCAGCATGCTGGCCTGCAACAGCATCATTGCCCTCTGCAGGAGGCATCCTGCTGTGCTCCATCCATGAATCAGAATGGTTTGGGTTGCAGCAACCTGACTTCAGAAGGGATGAGGAGTTTTGACCAAACACCACTGCACAGGTAGATACATCCTCCTTGGCTGGCTGGAGGTCTGCAGCCAGCTCTGGATCCCTCAACATAGGAAGGACATGGACCTGATGGAGTGGGTCCAGAGAAGGGCCACAAAAATGATCAGGGGCTGAAGCAGCTCTGCTATGAGGACAGGCTGAGGGAGCTGGGGGTGTTCAGCTTGGAGAAGAAAAAGCTCCTGGGAGACCTTAGAGCTGCCTTCCAGTACCTGAAGGGGGCTACAAGAAGGCTTCAGAGGGACTGTTTGCAAAGGCCTGCAGGGACGGGACCAGGGGCAATGGCTTCAAACTAGAGCAGAGCAGATTTAGATCGGATGTGAGGAGCAAGTTCTTTACTATGAGGGTGCTGGAGCACAGCAATAGGTTGCTCAGGGAGGTGGTTGAGGCCCCATCCCTGGAGATATTCAAGGTGAGGCTGGACAGGGCTCTGGGCAACCTGATCTAGTGGAGGATGTCCCTGCTCACTGCAGAGGGAGTTGGACTGGATGAGCTTTGGAGGTCCCTCCCAACTCAGACCATTCTGTGATCTGTGTGTCTTGTCTGGGTTCTTTCACTGCACCATGTGGGGGTTCACCATCCTGCCTCTAAATGTTTCCCTGTTGGTGCTGGTGCCCTGCAGTGGCTGCATACTGCTGATACAACCACACCAAGAGAGATGGTTTTATTCCTTAGCACTTGCTGTGCTTCCTGTTGCATTTTATTTAATCTTCAAACACCCAAACACCCAAATGTGAGTAAAGTCTGGAGGGGTTTCCCAATGCGCAATCTAAACCTGCCCTGGTGCAGCTTGAGGCCATTCCCTCTTGTTCTATGGCTAACTGCCTGTGAGAAGAAACCAGCACAAACCTCTCCATGACCTCCTTTCAAGGAGCTGTAAAGATCAATGAGGTCTCCCCTCAGCCTCTTCTTCAAACTAACCATCCCCAGCTCCTTCAATTGCTCTTCATTGGATTCATTCTTCAGGCCCTTCACCTTCCTTGCCCTCCTCTGCACTCACTCCATGTCTCTGCACACCTTGAGGTCTCTCCTGTATAGAAATGCCCCAAAATGGACACAACACTTGAAGTTTGGCCTCACCAGTGCCAAGTACAAAGGGGAATCACGTCCCTACTCCTGCTGGACAGGTTCACTGAGGAAAGCAAAAGCAGAGACAAGGCTTGGGGACAAAACTTGGCTTGAGAGGACATCCTGCAGGAGTACTTGGTCCCAGGCAGTGGCCTCCCAGAGAAACCTGAGATGCTTCTCTTTGGTTTGGTTACCAGCGGAGTGGAGGTGTTCTGAATAACTTTGCTTCCTTTCTTTTCAGTCTCTTCCTGAGAATTCTGTGGGATTTTGCTGTTCCTTGTTATACACCAACCTGGTCAAAGCTGTTTGGTGTCTGTTAACTTTTTGTTCCATATGTGTGGACAGAAGTGACCAAGATCACTTTGCTTTGCTGCTGTCCCAGGCAGCCCTTGCAAAAGAGCCACTCTGCTGTCAAAAGAAACAATCAACGTAAGAATCAAAATGACTTGCCAAGAAAGTGTCCAAGTGGTGTTCCTGGCCCAGCACACACACATTCAGCAGTATTGCAGAAAATCCTTTCAGTAACAGAAATGGAAAGAGAAACAAAGTTTAACATTTTGGTGTCTTACTCAGCAAAGCGTTCTGAGGGAAACAGAGCAGCTGCACCCAGACACTTTGTTAGTTTTTCCATGTCCTTTATTCAAATAAAGATATGTGAGCTACACATGTTCCTGTTTAATCTGAGGGGTTTATCCCAAATGCCTTTGATGTGCATTAACTTGATCTTTGTATTTATTGGGTATTGAAAAGAGTGACAGATGGGGGTAATGCTGACCGTGCTGCAAGGCAGTGCTGAGTGTGGTTTGCAGAGAGTTCATGAGGAAAGTGAGGTTGGCAGGGGAGGAAATACCTTTTATGGGCCTGGCTGCCAGAGCTGAGGAAAAAAAAGGCACAAATCAAACAGATTTGCCTATTTTTCCATTGAAGCCATTCAAGCTAATAAAAAAAAAGTGCCTTGCTTGTACCCTTAAGTCACCAAAGCTACAGCAACTGCAGGATGGCAGTGCCAAAGGGTAACCCTGGCCAGACATGGCCATGAAGCCATGGGAGGAACCTCAGTGTCTGCATCTTGCCTCTGCCCAGCATATCAAACGTGGTGCCTGCACTCAGCTGGTGAGAAGGAGAGGCTGTAGCTGGTGCAGTGAGGGCTCAGTGGCCTCTCAGTCTCCTGTGGGAGAGAGGATGGTGTGTGCAGAGCACAGCACAGCACAGATAACCAGGAGCAAACTGTTTCAAACCCTCAGCACTCCCCACAACAGCAACAACCACCCAGCTCTGTGGTCCTTGGGTATGTATCAGCCAGGCTCAGGAAAGATGCAGGACTGAGTTTGAGTGACAGGTGTGGCCTCCTCTTACGGAAAGGTTTGGAATTCCTTTACCTAATGAGTAATTGTATCACACACACCCCCTGCCGAGCTGCTAATAGCAAACGAGAGACGTTTGGGGACAGGAGGAAATTAGGAGTCCTCTCTAATGAAGTGTGCCTCTCTCTGAGTCTCTAGATGAATTCCACACTACTTTTTTGCCTTTTTAGCCCATACTTGCATACCACACCTTTTCGAAGTCCTTGTGACCCTCTTGCTTCACTTATTTTCCTGCATGCTCTTTCCACTGCTCTGCAGGCAGAAAATTCCACTTGAATTCCTTTTGTGTCTGGCCACTCCATAGCTTAAATCAGAGCCCCTGGGTTTATTACTAGGCATGCAGTCACCTCTGCAATCGACATGTCTCCAGACCCTTCCTATTTCTATTTCCACCTTTAAGGCTCCTTCTAGTCAAAAGCCAAAAGCCCTGTGCCCTTAATCTGAATTGGTGCATCACCTGGTTTATCTCCAGCACTTTGTCTATGCCAAGAAATACACAGAATGTGCTGAGGTGTTCTCAGTTTTGCTCTTGTCTATGGCCACTTGTCTCAGCCTTCAGAGCACTGTGTGCAAGATAGTGCTGAGCCCAGGAGCCCTGCAACAGACTTGCAGCCTGTACCCTCTATGCCCTTGGTGAATGTCCCATTCCTTCCTTGTTCCTTCATAAAGACACTGTTCCACCCCACACCTTCAGCTCCTCTTACGTCCCTCATGCTTCCCACCACTGCAGCACAGATAACCCCCTCCAGAGTCCTTCCTTTAGCTCCTCTAAATGTTCTGGACAGCAGAAGCTGTGGCTGGCTTGGACATGCCTGCATGGCAGCTAAGATGCACGTGGGGATGGGTAGGGTGGTTCAGGTCAAGCAAAGGCTGAGCTCTGACTGCATTTCACAGATCACAGGAACAAGGTGAGCTGAGCTGGTGTGGGAGAAGGCATCCCGAGGTGATGACAGGAGTGCTTGCAGGGCTCTTCCAGCTCTCTGTTAATGAGAGACCATCTTCAATGCTCATTAAGAGTGACCATAGATACAGCACTGTGCACAGTATCCTCTCTTGCCATGGGCAGACAAACCACCTCTGTGGCTCCTAGCCATGGAATAATTCAAAGTACAGCTTTGAGCCAAAAGGGAACCAGATTTTTAGGGCTCCTGTTTCTCCTGGTTTAGGACTCTTGTTTCTCTACAGGGACAACCAAATGTTTGGGAATTCAACAGCTTTGAGCCCTGTGCCCTTCTGCCAAGTCTGACTGAGACTGGTGAATTGCATTGAAGAGTTCAGAACAGTGATGGAAGACACACAACCTGTCATATGAGCAGGCTGCAAAAATCATGTAGGAACCATTTTTTAAAGAAATGAAATAGCCTGGGTGGAAAATGACATCAGGGCAGCTGGATTTGGCTTCCTGAATCCGAGCCCATGCCTGTGCCTTGCCATAAATAATTCTGCTGACAGGCAGTTTGCAATTGCACAACACATGGAGCAGGGCAGGGCTCCTGCATGGAACACAGAAAAACACAGCTCTGGCCCTGTCCTGCTTCTCTGCTTCTTGCTGCCAGATGCCTTCTCCCCTTCATTTACACAATGCAGTGCAGAGCAGCTGCTCCTGTCCTGAAGGGAAGCTACGTCCTGGTGCCTATTGTGCTCCCAGGTTCCCTGCTCACACCCAGCCGGCTTCTGTGAGTGGATCCCAGGCAGGGTGAGCCCTGCCAACCCTGCCTTGGCTACAGCAGCTCTGGGTGCTGCCCTGGGCCTGGCTCTTGTGTGTGGTGCAACTCTGGTGCACCTAAAACTTCACATGTGGTTTAAATCCCTGTGGCAGACAACAGCTACTTGCAAGGTTTTACAGGATGCTAAAGCAGTGAAGGCACAAACTGAATCCATGAGTGAAAGGAGCAAGAGTGTGTGTGTGTGCCAGCAGCAAATGGCACAGCCAGGGGCCCTCTGCAACAATGCAATACTCTGGGGGATTGTTACCTACCATCCTCTTGGTACCTGCTCCCTGATGGAGCTACCCTGGCACTGCAGTTTTGTCACTCTTCTGATATTCTGACTATCTGCCTCAACAGGAGCCTGCTTTCCTAGCTCACTGTTTCTTTTTCCTCCCCTGAGACCGTTTCTGGTGTCTGCTTCCACATCGTTATGTGAACTGGGAGTGCAAACATGTCTTTAAAGTTTTAGCAGGACTTATAAAGTAAATACGAATCTGCAACTCTGTAGGAAGATCTGGACCTGCTCTTTTTCACTAACCCTTTTATTCTTTAGGAAGAGCTTAGAATGCATCTTGTAACATGCATGAAAAGCTTCCAGTTTTCTCTCCCTATTCTAACTCCTTTCCTGACACTCCTCACAGGCAGCATCGCTGGCTGATATTTCATTATCTGCTCTTGTCCATTTACCTCAAAGAAGAGTTTGAAGTGCAGGATGAGAAATGCTGATGGTGTCATGCAGCAGGTCAGGCTTGCAGACAGGCTAACTGCTTTTCCGTGGTCAGCAATCCCACTCCTGGCAGGTGTCCCTAGCCAGCTCCCCGTCCTGCCCTGCCCAGGAGGTGTGTGCATGCACACGTCACAGGGACAAACCAGAACAGACTTTTCACAATGGGAACCTGATGTCCATCTCACAAGGCTAACATGGAGAAATCACCACTTGCTCTTCCTTCATGAAACAGACTCCCTGTAAAATAGAGATACATGTGAGACAGCCTCCCCCACAAGCTTTAAAGAGCTAATCAGTTAGTTCTACAGCATCTCACCAGGATGTGGAATTTATGAAAGCCACATTCCTTGGATTCTGAAGCAGTGGCCATCCTGCTGCTCTTTCACATAGCATTGATTTGCTGACTGGCCTCTCTGAGAGCCAACACAGTTGTCTAGTTGTAAGTAAATAACCTCAGAACAAACCCCTGCTTGACATGCTGTCATCCTATCATTTACTGTTTGGCAAAAGGGATTTACTTCAAGGATATTGAAAAATTCCATTGCTGTTTAAGAGGAGTAGCAACTGTGACCCTCTATGAATTAAAATACTTGACCCTGCTATATGATACGGATGAGCTGTGAATGATTGCACATTGCAGGCTCAGGAAAGGCAGCAAGCAGACCTCCTGCTGAAGGTGCAGTGTTATGTTCACACAGACATCTGCAAGGGCTGTGAAGGTTTCCAGGGGCTAGCTAGTTAAAGCTGAGGCTCTTCAGCTCCTGTAACCCAAATAGCTTCTTTGGGAATCTATCAAGTTGATTGTAAAGCTCTACCCCTGCAGATCATACTGCCAGGAAAAGATGTGGACCACAGTCAGAGCCATTTAAGAAGGACACTGGTGCCACTGTAATGTCAGAGTTCAGGAGCTCCATGAGCCCATTGGATCGCCTGCATCCTGTATTATAAAGGGAAGAAGGAGCCATGAACCCTGAGCTAAAAGCCTGGAGTGGACAGCCTGAGTGTGCTCCATCACTACTTCTCAAGACCCTTGCAGGGCAGGCTGGGATCACACAGGGACTCAAAGCCCAGCAGCCCCACTGCTCTTGGGTGTAAAGTCAGAACAGTGGTGGCACCTGAGTGCCTGTAGCAAAGGGTTTGTGCAGTGGAGACCTCACAGCTCCCTTTCTCTGTCACTATACACCAGGACCTAGCAACCTGGCACAGCAGCAGGAGCTGCAGAGCTCATTGGGCTCTTGGATGAAGGCACCATGGTGGCAGCACAGGCACAGCAGCCTGCATGGCCTACGATGCCTGGGAGCCCCAACCCTACAAACCCCTGAGCCTTGCAGAGGACCTACTGAGAGGAGAAGGCAGATGGAGTGGTGTATGTGGAGCGCAGGCTCGGCTCCAGGGCTTGCAAACCTGGACACACACACATTGGATATTGTGGACAGTAACAGGAAGGGTGCAGCACTGGGGAATGAGGGTACCTGAATCCTCACCTCTCTGTCTTTGGATGAATGCAAGAAACTACTTCATGTGTAGGATTTTTTCCATCACCAGCATGAAGAAACAGCTCCATGCCTCCCTTTGTGAGACTTTTCTAAGAGCAGATATTGATGATGTCTTCATGGTAGCTGCTATTTCCATTTCCATCAGCACTGCTCTCGTCTCAGACAGCCACGGGAAGGGAACATTCTGTTCTAGCACAGTGCCATGGTCACCACAGGACCTGCTTGGAAAGGGATGCAGAGCTCCTACAAGTTTCAGTGCTGCAAAACATGAATCTGAGGGCAGAGTTACCCCAGCAGGGAGATGCATTCAGCTGGGGCACCTTGTGCAGGCACAGACCAAGCTCTGAGTGTGATGCAAAATTCCCACAGACGTGAGCCTCAGCATGTCAGGTGTAGGGGCTTCTAAGAAGAAAGCTTGTCAGGTTCTTTCAGGCTCAGTCATAGAACCATAGAATGCCTTCAGTTGGAAAGGACCTTAGTGATCACCCAGCTCCAACACCCTGCCATGGGCAAGGACACCTCCCACTAGCCCAGGCTGCTCAAAGCCTCATCCAGCCTGGTCTTAAACACAACTTCATTGGGCAACTTGTTCCAGTGTCCAATCTAAACCTACCCTGGTTTAAAACCATTGCCTTTTGTCCTGTCACCTCAGGCTTTATAAACATCCCTCTCCAGTTCTCCTGAAGGCCCCTTCAGGTACTGGAAGGCCTCCCTGGAGCCTTCCCTTCTCCAGTCCCAGTGCTGAATGCAACGTGTCTCAGACCATTAAATGCAAGGTGGCAAAAGGTGCCAGAACTTCACTGATGGCTTCAGACTAAGGACAATTTATGAAATAAGCTTTCATACAATATTTGTAGATGACCGAATTGTTGTTGTTGTCTTACTGTGCATTTACTGTACATAGCATCTGCCTGTGACACATCTTAGTTATAAATCCTTTAGTATTTCTATAATAAAGAAGTGGCAAAAATGGCTTCTTGTGAATGGTGAGATTAATAAGAAACAACAAAACTGTTCTGTGATTGATGAAAGCACTTAAATGAACCATCCAGGGCTCTGGAAAACCTGATCTAGTGGTGGATGCCCCTGCTTCCTGCAGAGGGGGTTGGACTGGATAAACTTTGGAGGTCCCTTCCAACCCAAACAGTCTATGATTCTGTGTCTAATCAGCCCTGCCAACAAGGTTGCTTTTGTCAGCAAACTCAAAGTGCTGCCCTGTAGTCAGTGTGATGGAGGTGTATGAAGTTTTGTTTAAATTCTTGGCTTGTACAAGTTAAAGCTCTCTCTCTTGACTTGTGCCAATCTGTGCCTGTCTGAAACTGACATTCAAAAACCAGGAGCTGGAACAGGTTTTGGTGTCAAGTAGTGCATGAAAACTTGGGTCAGTTCCTACTGTATCAATACCAGTTCCAAAGAAGTTGTGTTACTAATGTGTTCCTCAATGGGAGTGCCTAAAAACTCCATCATGTCAAGCCCCTTCTCTTGGCCTTGTGTGCTGCCCAAGGAGAGGTCACTCACAAATCCTGCTAACAAATCTGCCCTTTGCCTCCTCATGCTGTGGAGTTACCACAATAATTAAGAGTTCCTATATCAGGTAACAAAGGCCTTTCATTGACAATGGAATGTGGAATGTTTGTGGATTTTCCTCTCCAGTAAGCTGTCAGCATTTTCAAAGGAAAACAGGAAGGTGTCTAGTGGGGAGGCAGGGAGTCAGGAGGTCTGGGTTTACTCTTGGCCCTATCACCATCAGGCTACATGATGCACAGCTCCCCTCTGCTTCGCTTTCATCCTCTGCCACCCAGCACCACCGTTCCTTATGGACGTTTTCTGGGCTGTGCTCTGAGTGCTGGGGGCCATTAAGAAAGTGTCAGTAGCCAGAGGTGTTCACTGGAGCTCTTGGGCACCTTCAGCATTGTGAATTTTCAGAAAACTCTGAAAACCAAACTGCAGAGCTTCTTGATGCTCTGGGCAGCTCAGCTGCTCTGCAGGAATTTAACCATTTCCATCAGTGCATGTCTTGGCCACTAAGGTGCCCTTGTAATGGTTGCCATTTAATCCAATGCTTGTCTTAAGCAATACATTTTCAGCAACAATCCAACAATATTTCCATGGGATCCCAAATGCCTTCTTTCCTTTTCTTCCTTGAGGCTGAATTCACAGTTGTGAATCTAAGGAGGCTTTGGTTGGTTTTGTTCTTTCCGTTGCTTCATACATGATTTTTTGTTAGGCACAGTGGAAAAAGCACACCATAAACAACCCCAAAAGAAGCCATTTGGCTTTGTGTCCATCTAACAATGTTAACAACCATCCCATCTCTAAAGAGCTCTGCAGCACTGTGGCTGTGCAGTGCTTGCTCCCTTTGCAGGAGCACAGCTCAGATGTTCAGTGAAGTGCACATTTCCTCAGCTGGCCTAGGGCATTTCATTGATGCTTTGCCTCTGTTTCAGCAGTCTTGGCCCTCACTGTGGTGAGAAGCAAATTCTGGCAGCCATGACCTGACTGTGCAGTCCTTCGGTGTGACCTCCTGCCTCTGAGCCAACAGAAGGCAGGGGCCCCAGGTGTGTCTGCAGGTGAGCTGCCTTGTGTGAAGGGCAAGGGCACTGCAGTGAGCACCAACACACAGCTCTGCCCTTAGCTTACGTCACAGCAATTTGCTGCCCTGTCCCATACCCTGATGGGTTTACACTTCCAGCATGTGAGCACAATGGATGATGCAAGGTAAATGTGCTCCAACATGAAAAATATTTCTCTGCTGGCATTTTGATGTTGCTCATGGGAAGAAGATCATAAGAGCAGAAGAGATTTCATATTTAAAGTCATTAGGAAAGTCTCACACCCAGAGCTCCTTAATGTGTGGGCTCTGAGACACCAGAAGGGAGGCTGTGAAACAATTGCAAAAAAAAATCACCAGAACATCCCCAGGCAGACACATCCCACAGAGGCAAAAAACTCATCAGTGTGGTCTTCAGGTTGAGGCTTGGTGAAAGCTATCTTGGCAGCCCTCTGCAAGGCGATCCTTGGACTTCTTTTTTCTCTCCCAACCCAGTACACAGAGTCACAGATTGCACTGGGCTTGACCTCAAAGGTCATCTTGTCCAACGCCCTGCAGGCAAAAGGGACACCTCCAGCTAGAGCAGGCTGCCCAGGGACACAGCAAGTTTGACCTTGGATGTCTCCAGGAATGGGGCCTCCACCACATCCCTGCTTTGGAGGGAATTGCATCCCTCTGGAATTCTCCTCCAGGAGTTAGTACCTGCCTGGTATGTTATGCATTGCAGTGCCCCTCCTGTGAGCACAGAAGAGATTGACAATATCCAAGGATTCCTGCTGCTGCAGCTCCCTCTGTTCCTCTTTTCCCACCTCTGCAGGGCAGCAGGTGTCAGGTGGTAGGAAATACAGAAGAGCTTCTGTAGAACAGCTGTCTTGCTTTCTGCACCTCTTCAGGCCCAGGGCTGACACAGCTGAGCCAGCAGAAGCCTGCAGGACAGCCAAGCCTGTAGTCAAGCACATAAACAAAATGTTTCTATATCCACCTCCTAATTTATACAGAGCCCCCACTCACAGCACCACTTCTGAAAATGGCCTTCTGAGCTCCTGAAGGCAGAGAACCATTTGGCACATCCATCAGCAAGCACAGTGCCTTTGTAAAAACCAGAAGAGTCCATGGAGCCTCCTGCCTTCCAAGGCAGGCTGCAGGGGCAGCCACTGACAGTGGTGGAGATGCTGCAGGTGTGAGTGGGCTGTGTGCAGGCTGCAGGCTCCTGCCCCGGGGTGCTGCTGACTGTGTGCTCACACACATGTGCTTAGCTGATGCCACAGCTGCTACCATCAACAGCTTTGCTGCTGCTTTTTCATGACCATCTGTGACTTTGACTCATTCATTCCAACGCTGTGCAGCTAACTCTGGCCAGCTCTCTAAAATTACCAATCAGAGCTGATCTTAGCTGCTTTTGCTTTTCTTGTCTTATTTTCTTTTCCTTGCTGTGCTTTCATTAAATTCTGTCCTCTCTGCTCTTGTGACTGGAAGGAGATCATGCAGGTGTCCTAAGACAAGGGAGAAGAGCCATGAAATCCTATATGGTATCATTTCCATGTAGGCTGATGTGTCTGAGAGAGCATTGAGCTCTTCTGTGTCTCTGCCTGAGACTTTGTCTTCTCCTCAGCTCTGCTGACTCCAGTTGTTTTCTTTGCCATGAGCTCACCTGGGGGACTGGTGGTTTACCACCATAACAGCGCAGCAAAGGCTTAGAATGCACTACAGAGATTAATGATGAAAAATGTGTAAACTAAAATAAACCAAAGTCTTACTTTGGGGCTGGGTTTTGTGGATGGAAGGCTGTTCATGCATTTAGTGTTCAGGACTCCATTCAGTGATGCAAAAGGAAACTGTCTGTTTTGGTTTCAGCTTTACAGAGCTCTTCACATGCAACTGTCTGTACGAGGCAAAAGCTACACTAACCATGAGACAGTAGAGGCAAGCCTAAACCACCACAGCATCTCTTTACTGTCTGGTTCCTTTAGGTGAGATCTTCTTTTCAAGCATGTGATATTCATAGTTTGACAGCAGGCAACACCTTTAACTCATCACATAAGGCTTACCAGCCAGGGGGACACCAAATAGTTGCCTCTCATTCACACAGCCAAGCATTTGACTGTGACCAGCAGCACAGGGAGGGGATTCTGCCCCTCTGCTCTGCTCTGCTCAGACCCCACCTGCAGCACTGCCTCCAGTTCTGGGGCCCCCAGCACAGGAAGGACCTGGAGCTGCTGGAGAGGGTCCAGAGAAGGCCACAAAGACAATGAGAGGGCTGGAGAACCTCTCCTGTAGGGACAAGCTGAGAGAGTTGGAGCTGTTCAGCCTGAAGAGAAGGCTTCAGAGAGACCTCAGAGCAGCCTTGCAGTACCTGAAGGGCTCCAGAAGAGCTGGGGAGGGACTTTGGACAAGGGCTGGCAGTGCCAGGATGAGGACAATGGCTTTGAGCTGGGAGAGGGGAGATTGAGACTGGAGATGAGGAAGAAATTCTTTGCAGTGAGGGTGGTGAGACACTGGCACAGGTTGCCCAGGGAGGCTGTGGATGTCCCCTCCCTGGAGGTGTTCAAGGCCAGGCTGGATAAGACCTTAAGCAAGCTGGGCTGGTGGGAGGTGTCCCTGCCCATGGCAGGGGGTTGGGACTAGGGAACTAAGATCCCTTCCAACCCAAACTATTCTATGATTCAAGCTGAAAAAGATGATTCTTTTTAACATAAACTAACAAAAATATGTTTTGTCAAGGCCTCCCAAGATGATGTCACACAAAAAAATAAACACAGGATCAATCAGTAAAGTTTTGCACTCCTGACAGTTATCCAGTACAAAATGGATCTTTTTCCACTGAAGGAAAGTTGATCTTAGCATCAGAACAGAGACACTTTCAAAGCAAGATAAGTGAGAAGGAGGCTGCATTGGTTCAAAAATAGCTCAGATCTGTATAGACCTTGAAAAAGTTGTTAACAAAGCAAGTCTGGAATCCTGCATCAACATGCAGAGAACTGCAGTAGGGACTGGTATGGATGGAGCAAGAGAAGGAAGGCCCTGGTGGAGAAGCACCTGAAGAAGCAGCAAGTCAGGGTTCATGAGTGCAACAGCTGCTCATGGTGCCTACACTAGCAGCCCATGGAGAACCCATGAGGATCAGCTGGGGTTGATCTGTGTACAGCTTCCCAGGACACCAAAACTGGGAGCCAGAGGTAGGCCAGGCTGGAGCAACCAATGCCTCTCAACACCTGCATGGCATGAGAGAGGCAATACAAACCCAGGTATCACCATATCACCAACCTAAGCAGAGACCAAGAGATGTCAGGAAGCCTTCATAGGTGGCATCCCTTGTCCTGCCTGCCAAGGAGTCATGATGAGACCTCCTGGGTACTCACATCTGTATGCCAGAATGCATCAGTTTGGGTGTATCCCCTCCTGCTGCTGCTCAGGAACAGCACATGGGCACAACAGTGTGATTAAGAGTGAAAGCTGCTCCGTTTTTCAAACAAAATCACCTTCTCTCCACAGCTTTGCTTTGATCATTGCTAGGGCTGCAGCCTTCTCTCCTACAGATGGGAAATTCTGGCTGGCAACCCCCTGAGTGTGTTGCTCTGAATCAGCAATCCTGCTGCTGCCTGCTCACAATGAGCACAGGCAGGTTCCAGCTCAATTTGCCTCTAATAGGCATGCAAAGAGGATTTGCACATCCAAACCCAGTGGATGTTTGTTTAACTGTATTGGATTTGCATGGCTTTGCTTCCTGCCAGTAAAAGACAACATGCAGTGAAATCCTGGCTCCAGAGACCAGTGGCAGAAATCCCATTGACTGCGGAAGGGCCAAGATTTCAGCAGTGGCTTCTAGTCTTCCAAGCTGTTGATTGTGAAAGGTTAAAGCATAAAATACCTGCAAAGATCCCACCTTAGCAGGCCCTCTAGAGCTGGCACCATCAGGAAGAGCAACAGGGGCAAAACTTTTCTAAAAAGACATCTTCAAAGAGCAGTTGAGGTGCCAGCAGATAATTCATAGCTTCTAAAGAACTAAACCCACTAAAGAATATCCACTGCTGTGAGAGGTGGAAAGTGAACCAGAGCTTTAATGGGCAAGGCCAAGGGCATCCTGGGGTGCATTAGAAGGGATGTGGTGAGCAGGTTGATAGAGGTTCTCCTGCCCCTCTGCTCTGTCCTGCTGAGGCCACATCTAGAATATTGTTTTCAGTTCTGGGCCACTCAGCTCAAGAAGGACCTCAGGGAACTGCTTGAAAGAGTCCAGCACAGAGCCACAAAGCTGCTGCAGGCAGTGGAACATCTCCTGTGAGTCCAGGCTGAGGGAGCTGGGGCTTGGAGCTTGGAGCAGAGGAGCCTGAGGGCTGCCCTCATTGCTGGGGAGAAAGATGTGCAGGGCTGGAGCCAGGCTCTGCCCAGGGATGGCCAAGGACAGACCAAGGGGCACTGGGGGCAAGCTGGAGCAGAGGAGGTACTGTGGGAACAGAAGAGAAAACTGTCACTGTGAGGGTGCTGGAGCCCTGGAGCAGGCTGCCCAGAGAGGTTGTGGAGTCTCCTCTAAAGACTTTCCAACCTCACCTGGATGTGTTCCTGTGTGAGCTGCCCTGGGTGACCCTGCTCTGGCAGGGGTTGGACTGGATGATCTCTGGAGGTCCATTCCAGCTCCTAATGCTCTGTGATTCTGTGTTTAATGGCAGCTCAGCTCATCTCTCAGGGAACAAGCAGCAATATCTCCATCCATGTCTGCACATACCCTTGTGATGTTCATTCCCTCCAAAATCAGGTTTGTATAAACTGCCTGAGAACTGTACCTAGAAGCAGAGTTCCCCACCCAAACATCTTCCCATACAGTGGTTCTCTTGTTTCACAAAGGAAACACATCAGAATATGTTGATACAAAGGAACTCCACTCCTAAAGGCCTTCAGCAAAAATGTTGACTATCTCAAGAAAATAAAATTAATCATACATTAATGAAACTTCAGCCTCCTGAAATCACAGAATCATAGAACAGTTTGGGCTGGAAGGGACCTCCAAAGCTCATCCAGTCCAACCCCTCTGCACTCAGCAGGGACATCCTCCACTAGATCAGGTTGCCCAGAGCCCTGTCCAGCCTCACCTTGAATATCTCCAGGGATGGAGCCTCAACCACCTCCCTGGGCAACCTGTTGCAGGGTTCCAGCAGCCTCCTGGTGCACAACTTGCTGCTATTTGCCTTGCATTCATTGTCAAACCATTGCTGTAACTCACAGCATGTCACACACTACTGCAGCTGGCACTGCCAACATGGGATGATGTAGTAACAAACAACATCATAGCTGAAAGGTTTCACCACCTTGCTGAGTGGTAATACCTCTTAAAATTATCTCTCTGCACTGATTTCTGTCACTGAGTGCAACCTCCTGCCTCCTGCTTTTGCAGTGAGCTGATTCATCACTCCCATCCCAGCATTTCCTGTTTGTGTTGGAACTGGACTGTCTGATAAACTACTTCAGTTCAACAGAAGGCACTGAGAAGATAAAGTGCTTTACTGAGTAGTAAACAGAAGCCCATTTCTGAAAATAGCTGAACAAAACCTAGTCCCACTGAAGTTAAAACCTCTTCCAAAATACTGAATCCAGTACAAATATCAATATGAAAATAGAAAAATGTAAGCCAAGAAATACAGCAATCATTTAAAAAGCTTAAATCACAATCTCAAATGCCAAAACAAAATATATAGCCTGGCATGGAAGAGGCCTCAGAGATCCTCTACTCCAAGCCCCTGCCATGGGCATGGACACCTCTCAACTGGACATGGTTGCCCAAGGCCTCATCCAGCCTGGCCTTGAACACCCCCAGGGAGGAGGCATCCACAGCCTCCCTGGGCAGCCTGTGCCAGAGTTTCACCACCCTCTTCCTCACCACTCTTCCTCAGCTCCCCTCTAACCCTGCTCTGCCTCAGCTTCAAACCATTCCCCCTTGGCCTGTCTCTAGACACCCTCATGAAAAGTCCTTCTGCAGCCTTCCTGCAGGATCCCTTCAGGTACTGGCAGGCAGCTCCAAAGTCCCCCTGGAGTCTTCTCTTCTCCAGGCTGAACACCCCCAGCTCCCTCAGCCTGTGCTCACAGCAGAGCTGCTCCAGCCCTTGGAGCATCTTTGTGACCTCCTTTGGACTCCAACGGTTCCATGTCCTTATGCTGGGGACACCAGAACTGGAGGCAGGATTTTATACATCTCTGTAGCAAGAGGTGAAGGGGTAATAGGCTTCAAAGATACTCTTTTGATTAAGAGTAAAAGCAAATTTCCAGTGCCAACACTTCCTGAACATCCCATGTTTTGATCAGGACTGGGACTGACACAAACAAGTCAGAAGAAAACTGCTCTTTCTACAACCCACCAGGTGGCTATAAACCAGCATGAACCCGAGCAAGTGCCTCATCAGAGCTGCTGAAATTCAGAATGGTATTAATAAAGCAGGAAGGAATTCAGTCCTTGTTCCAGTGTCACTTCATACATCATCACCACACACAGCACAAGGCTGTACAGACACTGCTCAACAGCCAAGAATGCTGCCCATAAGCACAGGCAGGAAGCACAAAGCCAAAGCAGAGCCCCACAACTGCACACAAACCATTCCAGCTCCCCTTGCCAAGAAAAACACCAACAAAACATTGGCTGCATGACCAGTGAATTCCTGCAGAAAGCTTGGTGCACCAGACCACGAGCAGGGCTCTTCACCTGTGATCCCTGAGCTCTCCAGCCCCACACTGCCTGCACATCTGTCCAGGCTTGCATGTAAAGTAGATTAGACATCAGTGGCTGACAGTTACAGGGCTACAGAAACCCCAAATCACAGGTGACAGCACCAGCAGGAAGAGACTACAGGTCTGGAGTCAATCAGCTGATTCTGTATCATTGGGGTCCAGACCCAAGCAAATCATAGAATCCTAGAACTGTTTTGGTCGGAAAAGCCTCTGAGATCATCCAGTCCAACATCAACCCCACACCACCATGGCCACTAAACCCTGTCCCCAAGTGCCACGGCCACACATTCCTTGAACACCTCCAGGCATGGGGACTCCACCACCTCCCTGGGCAGCCTCTTCCAATCCCTGACCACTCTTGCAGCAAACACATTTTTCCTCATCTCCAACCTAACCCTCCCCTGGCACAATTCCAGGCCATTTCCTCTCCTTCCATCACCCAAGACTAGGGAGCAGAGCCCAACCCCCACCTGACTGCAGCCTCCTCTCAGGGAGCTGTAGAGAGCAATGAGGTCTCCCCTCAGCCTCTTCTCCACACTAACCAACCCCAGCTCCCTCAGCTGCTCCTCCCCAGCCCTCTTCTCCAGACCCTTCCCCATCTTTGTTGCCCTTCTCTGGACCTGCTCCAGCCCTCAATGTCCTTCTTGGAGTGAAGGGCCCAAAGCTGAATCCAGCACTCAAGCTGTCTCTCACCAGTACCCTGTACAGAGGCACAATCCCTGCCCTGCTCTTGCTGGCCACAGCATTGCTGATCCAGGCCAGGATGCCATTGGCCTTCTTGGCCACCTGGGCACACTGCTGGTTTATCTGCAGCTGCTGTCAGCCAGCACCCCCAGGTCCTTTTCTGCCAGACAACTTTCCAGCCACTGTGCCCCAAGCCTGGAGCCTTCATGAGCTTGCTGTGACCCAAGTCCAGGACCTGGCAGACACACCTGAACAGAACAGTTGTAGAGCTGTTTTGCATGACCAGCATTAAGTTGCCATAAAAGCTGCAGTAAGGGAGTCTTTATTGTTTAATTTAAAGTGTCACCAAACTGTCTACCCACCAGGACCCACCTGGACACATCCAGGTTGTGAACCTTTGGCTTCCACATCCATTTTTTGCAGTTGTTGTTTGCAGCCTTGTTTTCACAAGACTTCAGGCTCAGAGTCACTTTTGAGTAAGAGGAAGCTGTTCTGAGAACTGCTAGCACCCTAGAAAAACCTCCACAGGGATGAAGTGCTGCAGCCTGCTTGGTCAGCAGAGTAGATCATAGCCCACTGCTGCATTCTGCACATTTTGACCCCACCACCTAGAAAATCTACCTCAAGATTTCTTGTCTAGTGGTTAGATGCCCACACAGCCACGTCAGTGGATGCCTTCATCACCTGCATCATCCCCTCCCAGAGCAGTGGTGTTTTGGAGGCATCCACCAAAACCAGCAAAGAAGCTCCCAAGGCCAGATAACGGAGGGCTCACAGGAGCAAACTGGCTCCTAGCTGTGTGCAAGGTGATGGATCACGGCCACGGCACGTGAGAGGTGACTATGGATTGTACCTGCTGTCAGTGCTGAGATGGTTGTGGTGCTCCATGGATTTAAAGTTGAATTGGAACTGCAATCTTTTCTGAGAAGACACAAACAGGGTTACAGGCTCCACTTCTTTCCCAGTCATTGATGCAAAATCCATGCTTGTGATTTAGCGCCAACAGCTCCTCACAGGCACAGCAAATGCACTGCAGTGGGTGGAAATTGGGCACAAGATGACATTAGTGCTCTGCCATCCTACTAAATGAATGACTCTCCTCACCCACATGAGTACCTCCCACACTGGAACATGAATATTTATTGGAGCTTTACTGAAATGTTTTCTTTGATTCAAAGGTTGGAGTGAAGATGTTAATGAAGGGGGGTTGGACTAGATGACCTTTAGAGGTCCCTTCAACCCAGGTGATTCTATGAATTTAAGTGGGCACATGGACAAGCACTCAACCTGTGCAGCTAACCAGGCTGGCATTAGGGCCCCACTGTGACTTGGGACATGTGTCAGGACAGGTGAGAGCTTACCCATGGGTAGGGACTGGCCACCCATCAGCTCCTTTTGGTAGATATTGAACCCTTTTTCTGAAATTGGAGGTTGCACTTCCATGTCCCTCTCCTGCATGCCAATTCCCATGTAGGAAAGCCCAAGGGTGCCACCGAAAGTGACCAGGAAGCACTGATGACCAGAAGGAGCCCAGTGCCTGGGGGAGGGGGAAAGGAGAGGTGGCTGCAGCAAGCACCCAGGCTCTGCTAGCTGACTCCACTTGCTGGCAGCAGCTTGGTTCCCCTCAGACAAGGTAAGGTTTGTCCTGCAGCCAGCAAACACAGCCAGTTCTCACTCTCCGCCTTGGAGGCACAGAGCTGCTGCTGAACCAGGCTTACGCAAAGACAAATGAGCCCAGTGGGAAGGGACAGGGATGTGGAGACAGCTCACAGTGACAGACTGAGA
Source organism: Indicator indicator (assembly GCF_027791375.1). Lineage (NCBI taxonomy): Eukaryota > Metazoa > Chordata > Aves > Piciformes > Indicatoridae > Indicator > Indicator indicator. Next base: position 11,647,101 of record NC_072040.1, read on the forward strand.
AACACAGAGTTACAAATAGAGAGCTGATAAAAGCCTTCTGCACTTGGGAAGCTCTGTCAGCAGAGCCTGGGAAGTCCTTCCTCCCCAGAAATTCATCTCCTATAGCATCCAAACCTCAAATTCCTCTCTGGAAACGAATTTGGATGGGGCTATATTTCCCTGTGGTTGTTGCTGAACAACTCAAAAATTTTCCCTTCTTTTTCCTGTGGGACCAAGGGGCTACATCAACCACCAGCACAATTCTGCCTTCTGTGTTCTAGTTCTGTGAGAGTAGCAGCATCTAGACCAGCAGGACATGGAAACAGCTTCTAAGGTTCAGCTTTTTCTTTCTTTTTCTCTTTGGATTTTTTATTGCAAACACAAATACTATCAATATGTAAAACACAACATTGTAACACAGTCAAGCTCCTTGGCTGGCTTTAGGGAGGCTTGCAGAGGTCAGCAGAAGATGCACAGCTCTGTAGCAGATCCCTCAGATGTCATCCTATTGCTTCTGCAAGCTGGGCCAAAGCAAACTGCCTTGAAACATCTCTGCTGTATTGCCTCAAGCAGCCCACATCTAATGTACCTGGGCAGGTCTCCAGCAGGTACACCACTGTCATCAGCACTTGTAGTGTCCAAGCTGGACCCCACTGCTGAATGCTGCGGTGCTGGAGGATGCAATGCTGATTACCTCTTTGCCTTGGTCTTCACCAACAAGGTCTCTCAGGCCTTTGTGCCTAGCAACAATGGTCAGGGAGAAGGGAAACATAAAAAAAGAGACAAAGAAGTGAATCTTTGGTCTCTTGGGACACCTCAGTGTGTACATGTGCATGGAGCCAGAGAAGGTTTGTCCAAGGGTCCCAAAAGAGCTAGTTTGTGTCACTAACGTCACTGAAGGCATCTGTAATCTCTGACAGGGTGTGGAGAGTAGGTCATCAGTGCCTGGAGAAAAAAAAAGCTTCTTGCACCCATCTTCAAAAAAGGCAACAACACCCTGGGGATCTATAGGCCAGGGAGCCTCAGCACAGCCTCTGGGAAAAGCCTTCAGCAGGGCTCCCTGGCAAAGGAGAAGGTGGTGACTGGGAAGAAAGGGTAAATAAGGCCTGGCCAAGCTCAGTGCCTTGTGCTGAAGTGCCTGGACCTGAGGGTGAGTGGGCAGCAGTGGATGTCACTTACCTCCATTCAGAACAGCTTTGGCACAGTCTCCCACAGTCTCTGCATATCCAGGCTGGGCTGTGGAGCAGGTGGGTGACCTCTTAGACTGATGGAAAACTGGCCCAAGGGGCAGCAGTTAATGGTTCCCCCTGCCCTTGTCTGGAGACTGGCTCCAAGTGAACTCTGTCCTATTGTAGCCTTTTCTACTGGCCTGAGGGAGCTGGTGGTGCTTGCTCTCACTGAGGCTGCAGGTGAAACCCAGCTGGGAGAACAGTGACTGACTGTGCCTGGGAGCAGTGCTGGGACCTAGGAAGGTTGGAGGAATGGACCAGCAGAAATGCTTTGAAATTCAAGAAGTACAGGCTCCTGCCCTTGGGGTGCACTAATCTGCTGCAGGGGCTGAGTACTCGGGGTGGCTGGGGAGCAGCTCTGCAGGAAGGAGCTGTGGAGGTCAGCAAGATGAGTGGGAGCAGCTGAGCAGGTGATAGCAGCTTCTGAAGAGGATGGGCTCCTGAACATAGAGCTGGGCTCTTCACTGTGGTCCATAAGGATAAGAGACAGCAGGCCTGAAGTGAAACAAAAGATGTTCAGTCGGGATGTAAGAAGAAAGGTTTTCAGTCTGAGTATGTCCAGGCAGGGGCACAAGTTGTGCAGCAAGGCTGAGCAGTCTTCATCCTTGGAGATTTTCAAGACCCAGCTGAGCAACCTGGTTTGATCTCACATACTTGGAAGAGGACACTGGACCAGAGACCTCCTGAAGGTTGTCTGAAACATATAAATGATTGTGTTTTGGTTTTGCTGTCCTCTGCTGCTTCTGCATGTATTTGGGTATTTGTTTCTTTGCAAGTGCCAACACAAAATGGGATTTTATTGCACAGATCTGTGTCTCAAGGAGGAAAAAAAAGAGCATTGTGAGCAGACCAGCTGCCTGGTACCAATTTAAAGTATACTTTTAAAGGCTAAAACAACACAAAACTAGCAACTCCCCTAAACTCAGACAATTAAATGGCAAAAGAGGAATCAAACCCTTCTATACTTAAACCTCTAAGTGGCCCCCAGGAACAGCAGTCAGATGGTGCCTCTTGTGCCTTGGCTTCTCCTTCCCCTAGGAAAATGTTTCTTGCCTGCACTGCGTGTGGCACATGGGCTCAACAGAACCTCTTGCTGCTCCATACTTCATCCTGCTCCCTGCTCTTATGGCTCTCCATTGCCCCAGAAACCCCAGAGATCCCCAGTCCATGAGGGAAAAGTTGGAATGAGCAGGTTCCATATCTGCAGTTCCTGCTGATTTCCTGCTGCTTCTTGGCAGGTTTGGATCCAAACCTGCTCAGTCCCCAGGCAGCTCTGGTCTCTTTGTGTGGAGAACACAGTATTAGAAATGACAGCAGGAAAATGCTGCACTTTCAAGGTTAATTTTTTAAACCTGTAGCAGAATGCTCTGCTCCCCACCCCAACTGTCCCTGCAGTAACAGCACAGTAAGATGAGCTCTGTGCCTTGGCCCCTCCAGGAGGCAGAGAGCTGCTGGCCCTGCTCTGTTAGCTCAGCAGATGTGTTGCTGCCGGAGCCAGAGTCTTCTTCAATCCCAGTCATCCACTACAGCACCTGCACTGCAAAGGGCTGGTAACGACCCTTGTTTGCTGACGTTTAAACTGAACTGCCTGCAAGCTGAAATGCAGCTGAGCACTCATCCTCAAAGCAGAGAAAGGATGGTCCACATCCTCTTTGGGGAGGTCTGGGTGGCAGTGCTGAGCCTGGGAGCACCAGCTGGAGGTTGTAACTCGTTGCCCAGGTAGCCTCCTAGGTAATTTGATGTGAACCTCTGAAAGATACAGGTGCAGATATTTCTTTTTCATAAACTTCTCAAGGAGAGGAAATGGACTTTGCTGCTGGGGGAGAGAGCTTTACAGTGCTTTTAGAAGACCTGACACCCTGGAGTGACAAAGATAGGTCAAAGCCAGCCTGTTCTTTTGTGTCACAGAACCACAGAACACATCCAGTTGGAAGAGACCTCCAAGCTCATCCAGTCCAACCCTTGACTCAGCACTTCAGGGTCAACACCAAACCATGTCTCTAAGCACCAGGTCCACAGCTGCTGGAACACCCCAAGGGATGGTGACTCCAGCACTGCCCTGGGCAGCCTGTTCCAATGTCTGAGATCCCTTCCAATGCAGAAATATTTCCTGAGATCCAGCCTGAACCTCCCTGGGGCAGAACCATTTTCTCTGCTCCTGTCTCTTGCCACCAAGGAGCAGAGGCTGCCCCCTCCTCACTCCAACCTCCCTTCAGGGAGCTGTAGAGAGCACTGAGGTCTCCCTCAGCCTCCTCTTCTCCAGCCTGAACACCCCCAGCTCCCTCAGCCCCTCCTCTAGCCCAGGGGCTCCAGGCCCTTTCCAGCCTTGTTGCCCTTCTCTGGACAGGCTCCAGCCCCTCAATGTCCTTCCTGCAGTGAAGGGCCCAGAGCTGAACACAGCACTCGAGGTACTGAGCACAGTGTCTTCTCCACACGTATCACCAAATACACTTTGGATAGTATCTCCTCTTCAGAGTGGTGTATGACAGATGGAAGGTGACAATCCCTGGCCACCATGGTGAGTTTTCCTTTATTCCTCATCTGGGTTTAGCCTTTCACTAAGGTTACCCAACCCTTTCCATTAGAGGGGCCTTGCAGCTTTGCCAAAGTTCAGTCACTCTAGCTGTAATTTCTCCTGCTGGCTGCATGCCTCTGCTTGATTTTCTTTGGACTTCTTTTGACAATTTTCTTTTTTTTTTTTTCTGGAAAATTTTTAGGCTTTTCCAAGAAAGAGCCCAGGGGAAAATGTATATATTGCTGTCTGTGTGAAAGGCTTGTGGACATTTTCTGTTAAAAGCTCTCATCTCCCAGGCTTTGGAGCACAGATGTGAAACCTGTTGGGTGGATTATCTTTACACCTGAAATGGCCTTTCCCCTTTCCCAGGGGAAATCTGCACAGCATTGAAACAAGATGTCAGCCATAGATTGTATAGGGAACAAAACTTGGAGTCACAGAATCAGAGAACACATCCAGTTGGAAGAGACCTCCAAGCTCATCCAGTCCAACCCAAGACCCAGCACTGCAGGGTCAACACCAAACCATGTCCCTAAGCACCAGGCCCACAGCTGCTGGAACACCCCCAGAGATGGTGACTCCAGCACTGCCCTGGGCAGACCACTCCAATGTCTGAGAACCTTTCCAGTGCAGTGATCCAGCCTGGGCAGTTTGGAGCCATTTCCTCTGCTTCTGTCTCTTGCCACCAAGGAGCAGAGGCTGTCCCCTCCTCACTCCAACCTCCCTTCAGGGAGCTGTAGAGAGCACTGGGATCTCCCTCAGCCTCCTCTTCTCCAGCCTGAACACCCCCAGCTCCCTCAGCCCCTCCTCTAGCCCAGGGGCTCCAGGCCCTTCTCCAGCCTCATTGCCCTTCTCTGGACAGGTTCCAGCCCCTCAGTGTCCTTCCTGCAGTGAGGGCCCAGAGCTGAACACAGCACTCCAGGTGTGGCCTCCCCAGTGCTGAGCACAGGGGGATGGTCACCTCCTGTCCCTGCTGCCCACCCTGGCTCTAGAGTCTTTCAAGCATTCTGCCTCACTTGTTGTGAAGCTCAGAGAAGAAGCAGGGGAAACAAGAAATTCTTATTTTCAAAGCTGGTGGCTTCAGTACTAGAGAACAAGACTCTGCCCCTGCCAGGCAGTGCCTGTATGATGTCAGCAGCTGTGCTGAGTCTTGTCAGGATGGAGTTCATGTTCTTCACAGCAGCCTGTATGGTGCTGTGCTTTAGTCTAATGACCAGAGCAGTGCTGATGACACACCAATGTTTCTGAGCAGTGCTTGCATAGCACCAAGTCCTTCTCTGTTTGCAGGTGAATAGGCTGGGAGTAGGCAAGAGGTTGGGAGTGGACAGCTGACCGAAACCTACCTGAAATATTCCACACCATGCACATCATGCTCAGCAACAAGACAGGGATTCCAAAGTAGCTGCTGGTTGGAGCCTGGCTGGACATCAGTCTGCTACTGGGAGGTGATGAGTGGCTGCCTTTGCATCAGCTGGGAGGAGTTTTCTTTTTGTTCCCTCATTAAACTGCTTTCATCTCAACCCACAAGTTTTTCTCACTTTTTTTCCTGGTTTCAACTGGATTAGAGCTAACTTTCTTTTCTTCTTAGTATCTCACTTCTTACTAGCAAGAACAGGACTTTGTTTTGGAGTCAGTATGAGAATGCTGATAATGCACTGATGGCTTTAGCTCTTACTAAGGGATCCAGGACTTTCCAACTTCCCACGTTTTGCTAGCATGCAGGAGCACAAGAAACCAGGGAGAACACAGCCAGGAGAGCTGACTCCAACTATCCCCTCCCACAGCATGTCCTGCTCAGTATATAAACAGCAAGGGGATCACTGCTGGGGCATCACCCACTGCTACTGGTGCTAAACAATTGTATTGTACATCATCTGTCTTTGCTTGGCTTTTAGATATCTCAATTCTATTCTATTCTATTCTATTCTATTCTATTCTATTCTATTCTATTCTATTCTATTCTATTCTATTCTATTCCGTTCCATTTCATTCCATTCCATGCTATATATTCTACGTGTGTTATATATTACAAAATATTCATTCTAGAATATCTTGGAATATATAACTATATTCTATGGAATGGAATAGACTAGACTAAACTAGACTAGAATTGAATTGAATTGAACTGAATTGAATTGAATTGAATTGAATTGAATTGAATTGAATTGAATTGAATTGAATTGAATTGAATTGAAATTAATTGAATTGAATTGAAAGAATATATTCTGGGCTGCATCAAAAGAAGCATAGCCAACAGCTTGAGAGATGTAATTCTCCTGTTCTGCTCTGGTCTGGTGTGACCACACCTGGTGTTCCACTCTGGGCCCCCAACACAAAAAGGATGTGGACCTGATCAAGAGTGCTATAAATTATTTCCTCTCTGAGCAGAGTGTGGATGTTGCAGTGAATGGGACCTAGAGGAACAATGAAGAGAAGATGAAATACTGAATGGGTGCTCACTAAACGAGTTCAGTCCCTTCTCTGAAGTGAATAAATGTAGTTACTGAAGAAAAATTATTATAGTGTTATAAATTAACATCCATATCAATCCTTTTTCTCAGTAGGAACAAGTACATCTTGACAATAACTCCAGACATAGGCAGGTCAGTGAAGGTCCCATGGACATCTTTCTCTTGGCATTTCCTAGCTTGTGAGGCCTCCATTTCATCACCTCAGCAATGTTCTTTGACAGCAAATCTCTGTGTGGTATTTCTGGAGCCTGACAAAATGAAAAAGCCATAGCATGTCTCCAAAGCTTCCACGAATTTTTCCAGTGAATACCTAATGCCCTGTGATCTTCCTGGAAGCAGAGAGAAATGCTGCAGCAGGGGTGGCTGTTGAAAACATGATCACAGAATCACAGGATTAACCAGGTTGGAAAAGACGTCCAAGATCACCAATTCCAACCTACCACCCAGCACCATCCAGTCAACTAACCCATGGCACCAAGTGCCTCATCCAGACTCTTTTTGAACACCTTCAGGGACGGCGACTCCACCGCCTCCCTGGGCAGCACATCCCAATGGCCAATCTCTCTTTCTGGGAAGAATTTCTTCCTAACATCAACCCAAACCTCCCCTGCACAGCTTCAGACTGTGTCCTCTCCTCTGTCACTGGTTGCCTGGGAGAAGAGACCAACCCCCACCTGGCTACAACCTCCCTTCAGGTAGTTGTAGAGAGCAAAAAGTTCTTCCCTGAGCCTCCTCTTCTCCAGGCTAACATCCCCAGTTCCCTCAGCCCCTCCTCACAGGGCTGTGCTGCAGACCCCTCACCTCAGAAGCAATAGACAAGAACTTATCTATCACTATCTGTCTTTTGGTTCATTTGTTCCTTTTGAAGCAAACCTGGTAAACAGGAGGAAAAATGCTTATTGCCATTGTGTCCTTACAAGCAAAACTTCATAGGCTCAGCATGCTCCATAAAGAGTAACTGAGATAAATTACAGGCCTTCTCTGCACCAGGAGGAAAATACTTGCAAAGTGCAGTCATGATGTTCCCCATTTTCAAAGGCTTTTTTCTGCACTTTTGGGGCCAAAGCTAGAGCTGAAAAGCTGTACTTTAATACTCCCCTGGGCCCACTTACACCCACTTGAAGCATCAGGGAGCACTGGTGGGTGTAACTCACAGGCTGAAGAGCCAAAATATACTGCAGTAATGTTAAGTGAATGTTATCATTGATTTGCTTTTCTTGCTGTGCTCCTCTCCAACAGCTAAGCAGTATCCAAGCTGTACTCACAGGATCACAGCTCACAGGATGTTAGGGGTTGGAAGGGACCTCTGGAGATCACCAAGTCCACCGCCCCCTGCCAGAGCAGGGCCATAGAATCCAGCACAGGTGGCACAGGAACACATCCAGTCAGGGCTGGAAAGTCTCCAGAGAAGAATCCACAACCTCTCTGGGCATCCTGCTCCAGTGCTCTGTGACCCTCACAGTGAAGTTCTTCCTCATATTGAGGTGGAACCTCCTGTGCTGTAGTTTCCATCCATTGCCCCTTGTCCTATCACAGGTCACAAGTGAGCAGAGGCTGTCCCTGTCCCTTCCTTCCTGATCCCCAGCCCTCAGATATTTATAGACATTGATCAGATCCCCTCTTAGCCTTTTCCTCTCCAGACTAACCACCCCCAGGGCTCTCAGCCTCTCTTCCCCAAGCAGTGCTCCAGTCCCTTCAGCATCCTTGGAGCCTTCCCTTGGACTCTCTCCAGCAGATCCCTGTCCCTCCTGAATAGGGGAGCCCAGAACTTCAGAGTGAAGAAGAGAGAGCACTGCAAGGCAAGAAGTCAGGCAGCCCATGTGATATGCATTTCGACTTGCCCTGTGGATCTGTATTGGCACAAGCAGCCAGGCTGGAGATGAGCACACCTGGACACCCACCTGTGTGTGCAAGTGCAGTGCCTCGGGGGGCAGATGGCCTTACAGAGGCACCTCTGTGCAGCAGCTTGTCCCTGGGAGCAGCTGTACAACCAGACAGGAGAGTGCAGACTCAGCCTGCTGTCCCTGAACCCCAGGTGCAACGTGTGGCATGTAAGGACAGCAGAAGGATGCTCCTCTGTGCTGGCAGAGACCAATTTGGGTTTCTTGCCTGCTAGTTCCCATTGAAGATAACTGGAAGGTGAACATCACCTAAATTTGGACAGTCTGAAGACAGCAAGATCTTTACCTCCCCACATCAAAATGAGCCAAACCCTGGCCAGTAAGTTTGATAGATTCATGCAATCAGAATCACAGAATTACAGAATCAACCAGGTTGGAAGAGACCTCAGAGATCATCAAGTCCAACCTATTACCTAATACCTAACACTTCCTGACAACTAAATTATGGCTCCAAGTGCCACAGCCAAGCTTTTTTTTTTGGACACTTCCAGGGACAGTGACTCCACCACCTCCCTGGGCAGCACATTCCACTGGCTAATTACTCATTCTGTGAAGAACTTGCTCCGCACCTTAAACCTCTGTCCAGGAGCAAGGTGTACCAACAAAGAGAAAAGCAGGGAAGAATGCTAGGAGGCCTGCCTGGATGAGCAAGGAGCTCCTGGACACACTGTCACTTAAAAGGAAGCTCTACAAGGAGTGGAGGAAAGGACAGCTGGAATGGGGGCAGGTAAGGAAGCTGCCTGAGCAGCAAGAGACCTGGTTAGGAAAGCCAAAGCACAGTTTGAATTGAATCTAGCCAGGGAGGGCAAAGGGAACACCAAGAATATCTACAGGTATATGAATGGTAAATAGAAGCCTAGGGAAGGTGTGGGCCCCCTCAGAAAGGAAACAGTGAAATGGTCACAAGTGACCTGGATAAGGCTGAGGTTCTCAAGGACTTCTTTACCTCAGTCTTCACTGCAAGGGCCTCCAGCCACACTCCTGGAATAGTCATGGAAGATAATGACAGGGACTGGAAGGAAGAACTGCCCACGGAGAGTGAAGATCAGGTTGGTGATCACCTGAACTACCTGAAAGTGTTCAAGTCCATGATGAGATACACCCACAGGTGCTGTGGGAACTGGGGATGAGATTGCTAAACCCCTCTCTATTATATTCCAAAAGTCCTGGCAGCCTGGGGAAGTCCCCACTGACTGGAAAAGGGCAAACATTACTCCCATTTTCAAAAAGGGTAAGAAGGAGGAACCAGGGAACTCCAGGCCAGGCAGTCTCACCTCTGTGCCTGGTAAGATCATGGAGCAGATCCTCCTGGAGGCACTGCTGAGACAGAAGAATAATGAAGAGGTGATTGGGTACAGTCAGCATGGCTTCACCAAGGGCAGATCCTGCCTGACAAGCCTGGTGGCCTTCTGTGACGAGGTCACAACATTAATAGATGAGGGGAGAGCAACTGATGTCATTGACCTGGAGCTGAGCAAAGCCTTCAACACTGTCCCACACCACATCCTGGTCTCCAAGCTGCTGCAGTCTGGGTTTGTTGGATGGACCATTCAGTGGATAAAGAACTGGCTGGATGGCTGCACCCAAAGAGTGGCTGTCAATGGCTCCATGTCCCAGTGGAGGCCAGGGACAAGTGGAGTCCCTCAGGGATCAGCCCTGGGACCAGTCTTGTTCTACATCTTTGTTGGTGCCATGGACAGTGGCATTGAGGCACCCTCAGCAAGTCTGCTGATGACACCAAGCTGTGTGGTGCTGCTGACAGCTGGAGGGAAGGGATCCATCCAGAGGGACCTGGACAGGCTGCAGAGCTGGGCACAAGTCAACCTCATGAGGTTCAACAAGACCAAGGGCAAGGTCCTGCAGCTGAGTGGAGGCAATCCCAAGCACAAATCCAGGCTGGGCAGTGAGTGGCTGGAGAGCAGCCCTGAGGAGAGGGACTTGAGGGTGCTGGTGGAGGAGAAGCTCAACAGGAGCTGTCAATGTGCACTTGCAGCCCAGAAAGCCAACCAGATCCTGGGCTGCATCTGGAGAAGTGTGGCCAGCAGGTCCAGGGAGGTGATTCTCCTCCTCTACTCTGCTCTGGTGAGACCCCACCTGGAGTACTGTGTCCAGTTCTGGAGCCCCTATTACAAGAAGGATATGGACATGCTGGAAGGTGTCCAGAGAAGGACCATGAGGATGATCACGGGGCTGGAGCACCTCTCCTATGAGGGGCTGTTCAGTCTGGAAAAGAGAAGGCTCCAAGGTGACCTTCTTGTGGCCTTCCAGGATCTGAAGTGGGCTACAAGAAAGCTGGGGAGGAACTTTTCAGGATATCAGGTAGTGACAGGACTGGGGGGAATGGAACAAAGCTGGAAGTGGGGAGATTCAGGCTGGACGTAAGGCAGAAGTTCTTCACCATGAGAGTGGTGAGAGCCTGGAGTGGGTTGCCCAGGGAGGTGGTTGAGGCTCCATCCCTGGAGGTGTTTAAGGCCAGGCTGGATGAGGCTCTGGCCAGCCTGATGTAGTGTGAGGTGTGCTTGCCCATGGCAGGGGGGTTGGAACTGGATGATCCTTGTGGTCCCTTCCAACCCTGACTGATTCTATGATTCTAAACTTCCCCTGTACAGCTTGAGACTGTGTCCTCTTGTTCTGGTGCTGGTTGCCTGGGAGAAGAGACCAACCCCCTCCTGGCTACAACCTCCCTTCAGGTAGTTGTAGACAGCAATGAGGTCTGCCCTGAGCCTCCTCTTCTCCAGGCTAAACACCCCCAGCTCCCTCAACCTCTCCTCACAGGGCTGTGCTCCAGACCTCTCCCCAGCCTTGTTGCCTCTGGACACGTTCAAGTATCTCAATGTCCTTCTTAAATTGAGGAGCCTAGAACTGGACACAGTTTCTGAGGAAATCATAATTATTTTACTCTGTGCTGGAAGCAGCACACATTACAGACAACTCAAATGCCTAGCAAACAAACTGTGTCATTTATAATGTATAAACTTCTTCTTCTGCAAGCATCATAATAAAATCTAGTTACTTGGGCTTGGGTTTGCTGTCTTCAATATTTAAGCACTGTAGCAGCAATGAAATTTTCATTATATGCAGTTTTGGCACACAGAATTTGAATATTTTATTGATTTCTATTCAGTAGACACAACAGCTACAGCTGTTTTCAGTAATTTGGAGAAAATATTGTGCAAGCAAATTGGTCTATAAATTACCAGAAGAAAATCTATCAACTTTCTGAACCAGAAATTATTGTTCTTCATCCAAAACATGAATAAAACTCAAAATGATGGTTCATCAAACATCAAAAATATAGAACTGGTTCCTAATCACCATCTACAGCAGTACCTTTAATTGCATTACAGCATTTTGGGTCTCTTTAAATTTAAGGTTATTCTAGACCTGTCTTGTTACCCTTCCAAGAAATCCATGTGAGCAAAGGTGACAGCAGTTGAAAGCCAGAAGACCACGGTCATGGACCTCTGTGTGATCATGTCCTGGGCTGAGGCCTATGTCCTCACCACAGAGATGATTCCTCCAGATACCAGAGGGCACAAGGAGCTGAACAGTCCAGCCCAGTGGCTGGACACAGGAAATGATCTTATTCCATTCCCAGAATGCCTGCATCTGCCCTTTACAAGGGAACAGCACAACCTGTCCCTTCCCCTCCTTCTCCCTCCCTCTCTCCCTTCCCTGCCGGCTCCCTTCTCTTTGCTATGTGTGGGAGTGGGGCTGGAGCAGCCTGGCTGGGGCCAGCAGCTGGCAAGATGAATTTTAGCTGTGTCACTTGGGTTTGGTATGGGGGGTGGGTAGAGAGGCATGGGGGACATTTGAGGCCTGGGGTTTTGGCCTGGTTTGGAAGAGGTTTGTGGAAAGCTTTGGCCTGAGGAGGTTTATTTTGGAGAACCATGGCTGAGGTGTACTATGGATTTGTGTATTTGATATGCTTTGCACTGTAGTATGTAGCTATGAACAGCATTTCCATTTAAACTTTCCATCCTATCCAGTCCTGTGTGCAGTGTTTTCTTTCACTCCTTTGAGAAGGGTTAAAGAGCTCTGTCTGCCTCTTTAAACCCAAGACAGATCAACACCCAAACCACAGTCTGTGTCTCTGAGTAGGTGGCACCCTGAGAAGCCAGCTTTGCTGCCCTCAGAGTCAACTTCAGTTTGCCAGGGAAAGGAGAAACAAGAAAACAACCTCACTGGTCAGAGGCAAGTCAGACAAAAGTCTACATAACTAAATCCTTTCAAATTACAGTGTTAATTAGCCAGGCTAGTGAAAGGCTCATCTATGGATTTAATAAATTATTAGTAAATAACTTTGCCCTTTGTTCAGATCATTTGAAAACTCATTGCCCAGCTCCAAGGATAATGTCTTCAATCTAGGCACAGACCCAAAAGGGTCATTAATATGAAACTGTTGTGCAGAAATAGATTTATCACTGAAATATGGAATAATATTCAACTCTTCCTTTGTAAATGCATGTTTTGTATTGAACCCAAACAATGCTTCAGACAGATGATGTCCCACATGTGGCTCCCATGTCACATGCAGCTTTCCTCAATGTTTCATGCAATTCCTTCCCAAGTTTGTTCATTTAAATATTGTCCTTTCCATTGCAGGTGGGCTCAGGCAATGAGAAGGCTGCCAATCCAAAGGGAATGCCATCCACACCTGGTATGGTTTATGATCAAATTTATAAGCTGGAAATCTGATAAAATATAAATATGATTTATTAGATATAAAAAATGATTTTTCCGTGCTAATTTGCTGCAGGTTCGTTTGCCCGGTGGATGATAGGTTGGTTACACACCATAGGACGTTAATGAGCAATCCAGTAACAGTCTAGAAAAGTCAGAAACTTGGAATACAGAGGAACAAACTGGAGACTCTCCTAAGGCAAAACCAAACAGCTGTGCTGCCTGGGGGGGCAGGACAGACCCTCCCAGCCTCACTTGTGGAGTTGAGCCACAGGGAAACAGTCTGTGGACTTTAGAAATAACCAAGTCCATTAGCTTGAGTTACTCATGAACCGCTGAGCTTCCAGTCACCAAAGCTTTGCCAACTGAAGAGATACACGGAGCTGCAACTTGTAGTCCAAAGGGTAGAGATAATCCAAAGACAAATCCCAAAACTGGAAGAAGTGAGGGAGAGAAAGAGCAGGCTGCTGTGGTGTGGCCCAGGACTCAACACCTGCTAGGAGGACCATAGCAGGTCATGGCCCTGAAGACAGGCACCAAGGGGGTGCTTTGAAAACCGAAGGGCCCAATGGCAGATCACCTTTTCAAGTATCGCCAATCAGTTCAAAATGCTGTGTGGCAGGCAGACTGCATAGGCCTCCTCGACTGCCTCTGACACCTGCCTCTGTCTGTGTAAAACATGGGGCACGGGGTCCAGCTCCCACCCCCACAGGCAGCCTCGACAGCACCTGCCTATTGCCTCCTCCACCTCTAACCTGGACCTTGCAACCGGGAGGGAGCAGAAAGGGCAGTGGCCAAACAGTTTAGCTGGTTCATTAATGCCTCTTCCAGGACAACACCTCTATGTGCCCTCCAGCAGCTCGAAGCTTCACCAAACAGGCAAAAAGCCTGAGGCTGAAGAAGAGAGAAGCCATGCTGAGAAAGTATTGTAAGCTGGGCTGTAGGACAGAGGTCCAGTGTGAAATGGAATCCCAGTGAACAGGAACCGAGCACATTACCTGGGTTTAGATCACTTCAGCAGAGGCCACACAATTTATTCTACAGCACATACAAGGGGAGCTTTTTTGCATCTTTTTTCTTCTGGATTGCTGACAAATTTAAACACACTTTGCAGAGCAGAGTGGGAAAATATTCAAGAGAAGGTTGGTGAGTGCTTAAAGTCATACTACAGCACAGCAACTATGAGGCACTACTTGGGTCCCTTATTTCAGCATGTGTTGGATAAATTGCCATAGCTCCATATCAACAAGGTTCATAAAAACAATATGAAAACACTTCCAAACAGGGATGGTTTGTTTGGATCCTCCAGACTGAAGCTGAGCCTGAAGCTGGTGGCAATGTGGGATCACTTTCTTATCACTTTCTTGCCTGCTGCAGTAGTAAGCTGTAGTTATTAGATATTATTATTATTATTATTTTGTTCTTGTTCATGTTGCTCTTGCTGTTGATAATAACAATAATAATATTATTATTGACACCAGGTTTCATCATTTATGTCCTGAACTAGAGTAACAGAAGTCCTTAAAAATGAAGTATCTCTGAGAAATTAATTTCCCCAATCTAATTTCCCTAAAATTAAAAAAAAAAGAAAATATGCTTGAGACTTTTTCTGCAAGGATCAGTGGTTAGAAGCAGAGAGGCAGTGTACTTAACTGTCTTTGGCAAATTCCACCGTAGTCTTAAATTAAACTTTAAAAATATAGCATAGTATAAAAAGTTCAAGCTTGTGAAAGCCCGGGGCCAAGCAATGCCAGTTACATGTTGCCCCCTGTATTACCTGCTGTATTCTACCCTAAATATGTATGGATTTAGCTATTGGGAGCATCTCTTGATCCCCTTGTTGTAAGAAATTGTGATAAAGTTCAAGGTCTGGGAGGTACAACTTCATAGAATCATAGAATGGTCTGGATTGGAAGGGACCTCCAAAGGTCAGCCAGTCCAGCTTTCCCTGCAGTAAGCAGGGGCATCCTCCACTAGATCAGGTTGCCCAGAGCCCTGAGAGCATAGGGATCTTCCACCTAAGCAGAAATGAGGGGAGCCTGAATGCAGATTTTGTTCAGCGTCAGCATCTGCCTGAAATGCAGACAGCTGAGGGATGCTGGTGAGAGGCTGCTCTGGTGACCTGAAATCAAGTATGCTGGGGGATCTGCACGGTAGCTAGGGATGAAATCTGGGGCAATTGATCTCAGTTTCTTGTTGGGCCAGGGTTTGTGTCTCTAGGTCTTTGTGCCTGAGCCTCCTTCTAAGCAGAGCTCACAGGACATGGGAATAAAAAGGGAGAGATGCCCAAGACACAGGGCAGCTACACCACCCGTCACTGAGCAGCCCCAGCAAGGTGACCCAGTTTCATCAGAACCAGAAACATTTGAAAGCCTGGGACCTACAACTCCACTACTAAGAAAATGGTGCTGACAGGTTAGCTGGCAGGAGTGCCACAGGGACTGCTGTGCCTCTGTTGGCATTGCCCACTGCAGCACCATTCCCCAGTACCTTCACCATAGCCTGCCCTAGGGCATACCAGCAGCCCTACAAGGGGCTGCACCCCACAACCCACCTCCTGCAAGTAGGGTGGGGTGCTGGATGCCAAACTAAACATACAGCAGGTCTCCCCTGGACATAGTGACTCAGATCATCAATTTCAACCTGGAAATTTGGGGAGCCGTTCATACAGGCAACTGAAGCAGAGACAATGGAGAGTGGAGAGCCGAACCCCTTTAGGAATGGAAAGGGATGTGCTCTCCCTGCCTTCTAAACCAGTATCTCTACATGATGCCACTCAGTGGCAGATGTGGGGGTTTTAGGATCTAGAATTCTCCTGTTTAATCAAACTGGCTTTGATGAAGGCAGCACAGGCTCCACGGTATCCATTCAGCTCATGAGCTCTGCTTGCTCAGTGACTCCACCTCCGTGAGCCATTAGCAGTATGCCTGTTCCCACACAAGGGTGGCCACAGTGTCCAACAGCTCTGCCTCCTTCTGGGGGACAGAGATGTGTCAGTGGGAAGGAAAATGGAACACTTATTTCAGAACCCCAAACTTTAAATACTTGTTTTAGAGGAAGGATTGCACAGGTGAAACAGTTCATGAGCTTCCTGAGTTTCTTTACTAACACAACATTTCCAGAGCAGCTTTGGTAGAAGCTTGGCAGCCACATGGTTAAGAGATATCCAATGTGGAACATACTGACAGAATTAACAGGTAATATAGAAGTGTACCTTAGAAATATCAAGTGTCCTACTCTACCCACCACTGAATACAGCCTAAAGTCCCAAGAATGGGGGCAGATTTCAGGACCAATTAATCACTCTATAGGAATGGAAATTTTTATTATTTATTTATATATTTTATTTATTGTTCCTTCAATTAGTAAGGAAAACGTTTTCCTCAGCCACAGCAGCTCACTCAGCAGCCTCTGCAAGGTTTGGTTGCTGCCCAAGGTTAGTCTGAAGAATTAGAAAAGTACCATTAGTTACTGCTTTGGAGGGACTTTCAGAACTCCTTGTACATTCCCTGGCAATGTTCTTTCTTCTTCTTCCTGCTCTGGCAGGGGGGTTGCACTGGATGATCTCTCAAGGTCCCTTCCAACCCCTAAGGTTCTGTGATTCTTTGTTTAAAGCATACCCTCTGCACTGTGCTTTCAGAGAGCTGCTTCTCCTTTGGAGAAATAGAGCTTCATTACTGATCTGTGAGGATCAGTAGAAGGATTTCTTCTTGAGAACATCCTCACTGGGCTTGGACCTGATCCTGGAATAGTCAAACATACCACAGCTCATCTGGAAGGACCTAGTGACTGTATGTTTTACTCAGGACTTGTACCAAAAACAGATATTCCAGTGCATTACCTGAGTGAAAACTAAAAGCTGAGTCAAGTTCCTTTGATACCTGAGCCTGGCTTTCAAGCAGCAAATGACTACCACAGCTGGCAGCTCCCAAACTGAAGGTACTGCTTCCAAGACAGCAAAATACACTCAAGCAAGTGCCCACTGAAGTCATCAGAACAGCTGAAGGAATTCAGGTTTCTACCTTTGTTCTTTAATTTTCCCCCTAGAACGGTTATTTTTTGTGGATCTAATCTTCCATTTCTTGCCCAGGTGAGATTGCACCAGAGAGGTTTCCAGTGCTTTTTTGACTTTGTAATAAACTAATGCTGTGATACCACACCATGACCTTTCTGGTACACTATGGTCCTTACCAGAGCCATAGGCCCCCTGAAAAGACCATGCAGTCTAATGATGTCTCTGGGCATTCCCTCATTCAGTAGACTCTGACACCAATAATTGCAAAGACAAAGTCGTGTGCATCTCCTGCCAGTGATGACATCAACTCTCTGATGCCTCTGCTACTGTTTATCCCCAGAATGAGCTGCTGTGGAGTGCTCTGCTTCATCAGCACCAACCTTAAGAGTTGAAGCCATCCCTGGAGGCATTCCAGAAACATGTGGCCATGGCATCTGAGGATATAGGTTAATGGTCATGGTGGTGTTGGGTTGATGGTTGGACTGGATAATCTTCGAGGTCTTTTCCAACCAGAATAATTCCATGGTTCTATAAACATTTATTGAGATCTTCATAGGCTAAAACTGGGCCTGTTTGCAGAAAATCAAAACTTGCCTTTCATGAAAACAGGCTCCTGGAGGCGATTCACCACTCCCGCCAACATCCAGAGCCAGAGGGGCAGGAGGTGAGCAGCCTGCCCCTTCCCAACCCCACAGACCATTCACAGGCGCTCTCCAGTGCGTGTCCTGTGAGCAGCTCCACTGAACCCAACCGGACCGCTCCTGGTGCATCCTCCAGCGCCAGAGGCACCGCCGCCGGTCGCGCTGCCCCTTCCCGGCCGGCGGCTACAGCCCCGGGCTCCCGGGTTCCGCGCGGCGTGGCGAGCCCGGGTTGGCGCAGTTTCAGCGTGAGCCCAGAGCCTCCGGGGGCTGCCGCTTCGAAGCCACGTCCCTCTCAAGCTTCCCGGTCACCGGTGGGTGCCCTATGAGCGCTGTCCCCGGCTGCTCCCCATGACCCCGCACCCCGGCGACTCCGGCGAGCGCCGCGGCGCGCAACACCCCCGCAGCTCCGACCGCCGGCGGAGGGGGCTCTGAGCCCGCCTCCCGCCGCCCGGCCCCGGCCGCAGCCGCGGCCCCTTCCCCGGGGCGGAGGGAGGGAGGCGGGGCCAGGCCGGGCCGGGCTGGCGGCGAGAGCACGGGTCGCCGGCAGCCGAGCAGCGACGGTGAGCGGCGGCGGCCGGGGCTGCGCAGCCAGTGCCCGCGGCAGGGGCGCGCCCGGGCCCGGCATGGCCTTGCAGTAGGCAAGGAGCGCCGCCCGCCGCGCCCCGTCCGTCCCCTGGGACCCGCCCGGCGCCAAGATGAAAGGTGGGGACGGGAGCGGGGACCCGCTCCGCCCGCACGCGTGCGGCCCGGCACCGGGGAGCGGGATGGGAACGGGATGGAAGCGGGCAGGGTGCGGGATAGGAGCGGGCAGGGTACAAGCGGGGTGCAGGATGGATGTGCAGACAGGAGGCGGGATGAAAGTGCAGGCAGCGGACGGGGTGGGGGCAGAGGGCATCTGAGGGAGTTTGCGGGCAGGGTGCGGGTAGCTCAGTGTGCGGGTGCAGTGCGAGCAGGTTTTGCCGGCCACGGGCGGGGGGCACCGTGCAGGCAGGGTGCGGACAGGACAAGCTGGGTACAGGCAGGACTCCGACAGGGCGCGGGCAGTCGGTGCCGGGAGAGGCGGAGAGCGGCGGCTCCCCGGATCCACGCACCGGGCTCTGCTCCGCCGCTCCGGCTGCGCTCGTGTCGGGGAGCCGCGGCCTGGGGAGCTCCGTGTCCGTGTGTCCCCTGCATGTCCGCGGTGCTCTGCCTAGCACGCTGTCTCTCGGCACCCAGCTCTTGCTTCTACCCTCCCCGGGCTCCTGAGGAGACTTTTATTTCTCCCTAATTGATTTGTTTATTTTTTGTCAGCGTTTTTCGGTGTTCTTGTGCTGGCTCTAAACATCTGGCAGTGATTAGGTGCCAGCAGAGGCTTAACGGGCTTGTGAAATGTATTTGGCATATTTCTCCTCAGCATCCACCGATTGAAAATATTTGGTCTTCGCTTTGCATCTGTTAAAACTGAAACTTTGTTCTTTTCTCTTTCTTCCCCCCTTTTTGTTTCAAAGGGGTGAAACATGCACTTCAGGTTGACCTCTTCCTACAGAGTTGTGACTATCTAGATAATATACCTTTAAAATCAAATGAAGGAGCAGACTGCCAGATTGCTGCACTTTCACCTATTAAAGATGTATTAGGGGAGTTGCAAGGAAGCCTTCTGTGTATGAAAATTGATAGCCTTACGGCAAAAAGCAGAGGGAAAACTTAAAATGAAAACATCAGAGGACATTATGGAAAGTTTAGGAAGTTGTTGGGACTTTGTGAGAGCTGAATCTAGTGAGTTGTCAGAGGCAAAAATAAACTTAAAGGGTGGAAGGAGAAAACCATGCATAGAATTGGAGAGTCTCTTGAATTGGAGAGTTTGATTCCAGAGGCCAGGAGCCCAGTAAATATGATAGGTACACCGAGTTTCCAGGGGCTGGAACGATGTGATTATTTATTCACTTGCCAGAGCAGCTGCCTGAAGGCAGGACCCTTTTCTTTGGTTTTTGAGGGGTGGGTATTTTTGCAAGCCCACACAGGCTATTTGAATTACTTCTGACATAGCCTCTACAGGGCTGTGCAATATATTACAAACAATGTATTTACAATGCTCTTTATTTGCAGGCATATTTATATGCCAAAAACGTTGTCATCAGGTTGTCATTATCACTATAAATGCAATGGCAAGAACAAACCAAAACAGTGAGGATCCAGTCGTAAACTCATGGCTGTGATCACCGAAAGCCTCACACTCTGCTTTTGCTGGGGCTGAGGTTGGGCCAGCTTTGGCAGAAGGTGGGATGCCAGGAACACACACTGCATCTCCTTCCACCCTGCCTCCCTCACTCCTTGCAAAGCAGGGAGGTTGGCAATTGGAGGGAAGATGCTGCTCCTGCTGGGAGCATGAGTGGGTGCCCTGCACTCCATCCAGCAGGAGGGAGCTGCTGGTCCTTCCCTGAGAGTGCTCACAGCCACCCTACTGCTGTACCTCGCAGCTGTGGAAATCTGTAACAAAACGTGCAGAGGAAAACCCTTGAATTGAGAGACTGCAAACAAATCGTCACATCAAGTGCCATTGCCAACGCTGAGGAAGTCAGAGAGCCAAACCAAATTTTAGTTCTGGGACTTCCTTTTCTGGAACAAACAGAGTGCAAACTTGATCTTTCATGTTTTGCCCTTAATCTTTGTGGTGGTGGCAATGGTAGGGCTGTAGAACTTGCTGTAGTTACAGGTTTTGCTCAGTAACAACAAAATGATATGTTGATTGCAGCTGTCTCTATCTACCCTCTCTGGAGAATGGGGGAATATCTAAATAATTACATCACTAAATATCTGTAAGGAAAAAAAGTCTATTTTTCATTTCTGGTGTTCATCATTTGTTATGTTTTAAATCAGTAAAAGAAATGAAAGTTTAGGTTTTAATCATAGAATCATAGAATCAACCAGGTTGGAAGAGACCTCCAAGATCATCCAGTCCAACCTATCACCCAGCTCTAAGCAATCAACTAGACCATGGCACTAAGTGTCTCATCCAGTCTCCTCTTGAACATCTCCAGCGATGGTGACTCCACCACCTCCTTGGGCAGCACATTCCAATGGGCAATCACCCTCTCTGTGAAGAACTTCCTCCTACCATCCAGCCTACACCTCCCCTGGCACAGCTTGAGACTGTGTCCTCTTGTTCTGCTGCTGCTTGCCTGGGAGAAGACCCCAACCTCCACCTGCCTACAACCTCCCCTCAGGTAGTTGTGGACAGCAATGAGGTCTGCCCTGAGCCTCCTCTTCTGCAGGCTAAACACCCCCAGCTCCCTCAGCCTCTCCTCATAGGGTTTGTGTTCCAGACCCCTCATCAGCTTCGTTGCCCTTCTCTGGACACCTTCCAGTACCTCAACATCTCTTTTAAATTGAGGAGCCCAGAACTGGACACAGGACTCAAGGTGTGGCCTGACCAGGGCTGAGTACAGGGGAAGAATAACCTCCCTGCTCCTGCTGGCCACACTATTCCTGATCCAGGCCAGGATGCCATTGGCCTTCCTGGCCACCTGGGCACACTGCTGGCTCATGTTCAGCCTACTATCACCCAGCACCCCCAGGTCCCTCTCTGCCTGGCTGCTCTCCAGCCACTCTGTCCCCAGCCTGTAGCGCTGCTTGGGGTTGTTGTGGCCAAAGTGTAGAGTGTAGTGGTGGTTTATTTCCAGCAAACTCCACTAAGCTCTCGACCTGTGACACTTTTCAGTACTAATTCATGTGATTTCTAAAGGGACTTGGCCACTTTTGGGACAGATGTATCTTTATCAAAACATATTTCTGGGCTGTAGATGTTTATTGAGGTGTGAGTGACTATTTGTTGCCTGGGAAATGAATGAGAACAGCTTGCTCATAGCCAGACACCACCACTTGTTCAAAAGCATTGGCCCTCATTTAAGATAGGTGCAGGTGTTCTTCCTGTCTGTCTGTGATGTGTTATGCAATTATTACTTCCAACTGTGTCTGAAATCACTGCTGTCAGGGCAGTGTTAGTGCTGATTATCTTCATCTGAAATGTGCATATTGTTTGGTTGATGACTTAATGCCAGTGCTTCAGACTGGGCAGTGACAGAGCCAGAGTGGTCATCTGGGGGCTGTTGCTCCAGGATAACAGGGCAGCACTGAATGTTGACACTTAAGGTACTTCAACTGCTTCTTTCCAATCATCCTCTTCCTTCATTTTCTCTTCTGCCCTTGTACAGCAGTGGTGCTAGAGGAGGAAATGGCTGGTGTCTTGTGCTTGAGAGCAGAAATGTGACCAAATGCCCTGTCCTGTGCAGCTCCTCTACACTGAAGAGTGAACCAGTGGCACAGATTCGTCCTCTGCTGTGCCCCGCTGGCATCAGTGAAGCCAGGACTGCCTCAGGAATGGGCTGCTCTGGGTGCACAACTTTCTTAGCATCCCCCAGTTTGCCTCAAAGGCAGCTCTGTGTGCTTTGTGCACAGGGTTTGCAGCACATGGAGTACACTGAGCTTTTGTGGGAAGTGCCAATTCCTTTTACCTCAGGTTTGCCCTTTCACAGTGCACCCTGTAACTACAATTGGTGATGCACCAGCCCATGGTGCTGTAACAATCCCTCCTGTGTTTTATCTTGGAGCCTGGCTGTGATCTGCAGGCAGAGCCTTCGTTTGCAAAAGCTGAGGCTGTGTGCATGCAAATTCAGTTGCTTTTTCTTGGCTGCTTTGAAAAGTCTTAAAATTCATCATCTATTTATTTGATGTTTATCTTCTTGACAGTTTTAGCCTTTCTCTCTAACTGTTTTGATGCCGCTGCTATTTTTAAAGAGCAAAGGAATAAATGTCCTAATGTTCTAATTCTGGGGAGAAGTGTATCTCTCTCCAAACTTTGTGTGCACTAAATCGAAGGAAGTCACCTGCAGATAGGGCTTTCCTGGAGAGAAACTTCAAATTTAAAAAAAAAAAAAAATCGAGTCCAGAGCATTTTGCAGAAGCCAGAAGGCATCTGAAATCCAAGGATTAGAAGTGAAGTGGTTCAGTAACCTATACTTAGTCCAGGTACCACAGAGTTTATATGAATATAGTGACATAGACATGAAACATACGCAGGAGCTGTGAGTGGTGTGTGTGGGACATGTCACAGGACCCTCCCAGGGAAGTTCAAAGGCATAAGCAGTTACAAAAAATGTGTGAGACAACCCAGAACAAGTCGTGAGCAATGCTGCTGTGCAGTCGCTGTGCATCCTGAATCTGGTGGTAGCACAGAGGGTTTGCAGTGTAGGCATAAGGAAGGTGATGGTGCAAGCCTGTGTCGGATGTTCTTATTGATGCTATGGAGGAAAGCAAAGTGTAGGAAGCTGTGAAAGCACAAGAGAGATGCGTTGCTGCACAGGTAGGAAGGTTGTTGTGCCCCAGCAAAGGACACTGAGCAGAATCATCAGGGGAGCTATTTGTGACAGGAATGTTTTCAGGGGGAAGCTGTTGTCGTTCATCTCCCCTTGCAGTGCTCTGCTTTTCTCAGAACAGCACTGCTGACCCTGGCCCTGCGAGGAAGGGAATTGATTAACATCTCTTGTGGCTCTTTCTTCTCTGACTTTGGAGAACATAAATTTCCTCTGAGGGGTAGGTGTCAAGTGGAGGGGGCCAAGCTCTTTTGGGTGGTGTACAGGAATAAGGCAAGGAACAATGGAGACAAACTTGAGCATAGAAGGTTCCACCTCATCATGAGGAGAAACTTCTTTACTCTGAGGCTGCTGGAGCCCTGGAGCAAGCTGCCCAGAGAGGTTGCAGAGTCTCCTTCTTTGGAGCCTTTCCAAAGCCACCTGGATGCATTCCTGTGCAGACTCCCCTGGGTGATGCTGCTCTGGCAGAGGGATTGGACTGGATGATCTCTGGAGGTCCCTTCCAACCTCTAATGTTCTGTGATTCTGTGATACTCTAGATTGACTTTGCTGCAGCTGGAAGCTGAACAGAGCCCTTTATTGTCACAACCACTTAGATCTGCACTAAAAGACCATTGTGCCCAGAGATTCAAACACCTTTGCTGGAATAAAGAGGGAAAGGTAATCTTGCAAAGGAAAATCAGAGTTAAATAAAGAGAACTGTCAGAAACGTCAAGGATAGAAACAGTTCAGTGCTGTGGAGCATGTGTGCCCAGTTATCTTCAGCTTCACAAAACGTTCCTTATCCTGAGGTTCTCTGTGTTGGAACACAGATTCTGTCCTTCCAGCCCTCCCCCTTGGAAAGCAAAATAAAGATGCTTTTTTACCAGGCACTGAAAGTGAACCTAATCCTCCTAATAATGTGAGCATGGTCTGTACGAGGGCAGGATCAGCCCAAGATTAATTGTCTGTGGAATTTGCCTGCTTCCACCTAAAACTGCAGTCCCTTTTGGTGCATAAATTTCAGGTGAAGACTGGGACATCATTGGGGAGCAAAGTGGATGAGTTATGAAGGGTAACAGAGACGTGTGCTGCTTGGAATGTGAGTGCCACTGAGTGCTGTTTTTAATTGCCTCCTCTAACATCCAGACAGGGAGACACAAATTTTCAGTGCCCTAATGAGAACAGATCTGTTTGCTCTTAAATCATTACACTGAAATAGGAGAGGATTTAAACTTCCAAGATCTAAGGTCGACCCTTCACACCATGCAGCTGGTCCTGACCCCAGCACTGTGGCAGTGCTCTGTGGCACTTTGACAGGTTGTGTTCTAGAAGCACTCCAGTTGGCTGTCTTCAGGCTGAACAAAAAAAAGCAGAACTAAAGCCATTGTTCTTACACCTCTGAGGTTCTTAAATCTTCTCTCTCTCCAGTTTCTTTCAACATCTTCATCAATGACCTGGCTGAGGGCATTGAGTGCACCCTCAGCAAGTTCCTGATGATACAAAACTGGGGGATTGGCTGACACCCCTCAGGCTGTGCTGCCATCCAACGTGACCTGGACAGGCTGAGAGCTGCCTGCAGGCAAACCTCATGGAGGTCAATAAGGACAAGTGCAGGGTCCTGTACCTGGGGAGGAATAACAGCAGGCACCAGGACAGGTTAGAGACTGCCCT
Organism: Indicator indicator; assembly: GCF_027791375.1. Classification (NCBI taxonomy): domain Eukaryota; kingdom Metazoa; phylum Chordata; class Aves; order Piciformes; family Indicatoridae; genus Indicator; species Indicator indicator. The sequence continues at coordinate 11,671,536 of NC_072040.1, forward strand.
GCTGGAGAGCAGCTCCATGGAGAAAGACCTTGGAGTGCTGGTGGGCAGCAAGTTCTGCATGGAACAACAATGTGCCCTTGTGGGCAAGAGAGCCAATGGGATCCTGGGGTGCAGCAAGAAAAGTGTGGCCAGCAGGGCTAGGGAGGTTCTGCTCCCCCTCTGCTCTGCCCTGCTGAGACCACGCCTGGAGTACTGTGTCCAGTTCTGGACTCCCCAGTTCAAGAGAGACAGAGACCTGCTGGAGAGAGTCCAAGGGAGAGCCACGAGGATGACTTGGGGACTTGAGCATCTCCCCTGTGGAGAGAGACTGAGAGCCCTGGGGCTGTTTAGTCTGGAGAAGAGAAGGCTGAGAGGGATCTGATCAATGTCTATCAACATCTGAGGGGTGAGTGTCAAGTGGAGAGGGCCAGGCTCTGTTGGGTGGTGCACAGGAATAAGGCAAGGAACAATGGAGACAAACTGGAACATAGATGGTTAGAAGGTTTCAGCTCAACATGAGAAGAAACTTATTTAGTGTGAGGGTAGTGGAGCCCTGGAGCAGGCTGCCCAGAGAGGTTGTGGAGTCTCCTTCTCTGGAGCCTTTCCAATGCCACCTGTATGCATTCCTGTGCAGACTACCCTGGGTGATGCTGCTCTGGCAGGGGAGTTGGACTGGATGCTCTCTGGAGGTCCCTTCCAACCTCTAATGTTCTGTGATTCTTGCATTCTTTTTTTGGGCATAGCAGTCAGGAAGTCGATCTAGACCAGAACATTAAACCACACCCATTTGTCATGATTCTTTGTTTTGTGTTGGGTGATGAGAGACACAATCCAAGTTTTAGGGAGGAGCTCTGCTCTGGTACCTTACTGCTTGCTTCCTTGTGATGCTGCAAGCAGTTACAAACCCAGATCAGTAACTGAAGGACAGAGGTGGGGAAAAGCATCAAGCTTATTCATAGAATCATAGAATCAAGAAAGCTGGAAGAGACCTCAAAGATCATCGAGTCCAACCTGTCACCCTACACCTCATGACTATCTAAACCATGGCACCAAGTGCCATGTCCAATCCCCTCTTGAACACCTCCAGGGATGGTGACTCCACCACCTCCCTGGGCAGCCCATTCCAATGGCCAACCACTCTCTCTGTGAAGAACTTTCTCCTCACCTCCAGCCTAAAGCTCCCCTGGCACAGCCTGAGACTGTGTCCTCTGGTTCTGGTGCTGGTTGCCTGGGAGAAGAGACCAACCCCCACCTGGCTACAACCTCCTTTCAGGTAGTTGTAGAGAGCAATGAGGTCTGCCCTGAGCCTCCTCTTCTCCAGGCTGAACACCCCCAGCTCCCTCAGCCTCTCCTCATAGGGCTTGTGCTCAAGGCCTCTCCCCAGCCTCGTTGCCCTTCTCTGGACATGCTCCAGCAATGCATCCACCAAGGAGGTGGGCTGACTTCCAGGAGTGGCTCAGCTGAGCTTGTGCCAGTGCTCCTCTAAAGACCAGGTACTCTGCAGATGCAGGGTCCATGTCATCCCTGTCTGGAGGAGCTTGCAGTGTGACAAGTTCAGACGTGGGTGGCACACACACACTGCCAGCACAGTGACATGGCATCAGGGAAGGATTTGAAGTGTGGGGTAGGTTTTTGTGAGGGAGAATATACCAAAATAGAAGCATGAAAAGGGCCAGCAGAGGAAACCATCAGAGAGAGGCAGAACAGGAGAAGTGAAACAAAGCATCCGGGGAGAGGGAGGGGAGTGAGGAGCACTTCAACACAGGCAGGAGACTGTCCAGAGTAAAAGCTATGTCTAGAAGAAGTGGAAACCAATTAGGCTGATGAAATCCTCAGCATCTTGATGCTTGCTGTGCTTCTGCTGGCTCAGTTTCACCTCTAGGTCAGCACTTTGAATGCAGAACCAGTTCATAGTGATCAGAAATGCACAAATCTGGTGGCTGCTCAGAAAGCCTTGGAAATGTGATCTGGGAAATACATTGTTCTCATCTGTCTGAGCAGTTGTTAATATTACAGAAACCTCACAAGGGGACAGGTTTTGCTTTTCCCTAAGAGGCTGAGCTGGACAGAGTGGGCAGAAGTAGCATTCTGACACCACAAGTATTCCCTCCAGCCAAATCCTGGATGCAGTTGTTCCGCAGTTGGAAGCAGAGTTCTGCATCTATGCAGATTCAGCTTTCCAAATGGTACACAAAAATCTATTCTTGATAAAATTAAAATTAATTTTACAGAGTTGCAGTCAATGGGGAACATGAGGCCCTAACTATTAAAGCTTTTTGAGAGAGGTTTGTTTTGAAGGAAACTCTTACACTGCATGTCATTGTTACTGCAAATTAATCTCACAGCCCTGAGTTCCCAGCATGGTGCTTGGTTGCCCAGGGAGGTGGTTGGGCCCCATCCCTGAAGATATTCAAGGTGAGGCTGGACAGGGCTCTGGGCAGCCTGATCTGGTTGAGGATGTTCCTGGGTTGGAGAAGGTTGGACTGGATGACCTTTGGAGGTCCCATTCAACCCAGACCATTCTGTGATTCTGTGTGAGTTCTAATATACTGTAAACCAAATTTTCAGAGGGATTGCAAAGGGATTTCTAAAACCTGAGCTGAAAGTCAGCATGACAGTTTTCAGCTCTGATGATTCTCTTCTGGAACAGATTTCCTCAGATTTGGGAATGCCATGTAGGATATTGGGTATCTTTCTTAATGCAAGGCTTTAAAATAAAGCCTTTAAACAAAGACTTCCAATCCATGTTTACTGCACACAGGTGTTGTAGACATGATTGGGCACCACCTATCTGCAGGTGCCCAGCATCTCGAATGCCATCTAGAAGGGCAACGAGGCTGGGGAGGAGTCTGGAGCACAGCCCTGTGAGGAGAGGCTGAGGGAGCTGGGGGTGTTTAGCCTGGAGAAGAGGAGGCTCAGGGCAGAATATTTTGCTCTTTACAACTACCTGAAGGGAGGTTGTAGCCAGGTGGGGGTTGGTCTCTTCTCCCAGGCAACCAGTGACAGAGGAGAGGACACAGTCTCAAACTACTCCAGGGGAGGTTTGGGCTGATGTTAGGAAGAGATTCTTCCCAGAAAGAGAGATTGGCCATTGGGATGTGCTGCCCAGGGAGGTGGTGGAGTCACCGTCCCTGGAGGTGTTCAAAAAGGGTCTGGATGAGGCACTTGGTGCCATGGGTTAGTTGGTTAGATGGTGCTAGGTGGTAGGTTGGAATTGGTGATCTCAAAGGTCTTTTCCAGCCTGGTTAGTTGTGTAGTTCTGTGAATGGTTCTGAGGTCTAGTTTACTTCATTAGTGAAGCAAGTGGCTGGGCAGGGTGTGCTGTTAGAAGGTGACTGCTGGACATGGCTGCTAAGCAGCTTTCTGTAACACCTTCTCTATGCCAGCAAGGACACCCACAAAAGAAAGAGGATGAAATGGAAACCATTTCCCTAAAACCAGATTGCCCCCAGGGCTCCTCAGACCCGAGGCTGTTGCAGTGAAGGGACCAAGCATTCCAGTGGCTGTAGGTTCTGTGTAATCCCAGGGCAGATTTGGCATCCTTCTTGGCTCCAGGCCAGCTCTTTTTTGCTTGACCTCAGAGTGACTCCTAAGTGGTCCATGATTAGTTTATTTAAGCTTTAAGAACAAGAAGTAGAAATTACATAGTTCTGCTCTGCAGATTCTTGCTTTGCCTGTAGCAAATTAATCAAATGAGAGACTAAATTGTTTTAGATTAAATGAGTTCCCTCTGTTTGCTGTGCTAATCCCCAACCACACTGCTGGTTTATAATTTCCACTCCCTTCAAGTATTGTGCTGTAACATATTTAGCTTTAGAACTGTATTTATGAGAGGTGTTGCAGTAATAATTTGTAATGGGAAGGCAGCAGGATTTGGCATTGGTGCTCTGCTGGGTGTGGGTGTTGCCAAAATATCTGAAAGCCTCAGAGACCAGAGCTCTGGCTTTGAACTGACTCTGCAGTATTTGATGTACTACTGCTGGGCTACAGCAAGCCACTCATCTGTAGCAGTTTGCTGTGAGCTCCACATGGCAATCTGCTGCAGCCTCCAAGGAGACCCTTGTAAACCTGATGGAATGGGAGACCAGCGGTGGTCCTTCTCCTGCTTGGCTAATGCAATTGATTGCTCACATGTGTTTGTGTCCTACCCAAAGTTCACCTCTTTTATGGACCTTCCTTCTCCCAGAGCTCAGTAGAAGTCAGTGCAATAAGCAGTCACCTTTGAACCAGCTTTTCATGCTGCATTTCATTCTGGATTCCCTGGCTTTCAGCTCAGAGCTCAGTAGAGCACCTTACAGCTCGGTCGTGGCTGGTGTCTCCAGCACTAAAGAGTTAACTGTTCCAGCTGGAGCACAACAACAGATCCTGCATTATTGTCTGCTTCAAGGAGGAGCTTGCCCTTGGTATATTTCACTCAGGGAAATCAGCCTTGCCTATAAATAAATGTATATGTGTGTAACGGAAATACTGCTCTCATTCCAGCCCTCTGGAACCACGCAGGGCTGGATTTAAGCTAAAGAAAAGTATTTCTACCTTCCAGCTTTTTGCAATGTCAAACAAAACCCAGCTGCAGCCCCACTCAAGTGTATGAGCACCACTGATGTAACCCCACAACATTTCCCTCTGTAGTACCAACCACCAGCACTTCAAACACTGGTTTCTTCCCTTCTTGATTCCTGATTCAGCCTTCAAACGCAGGAGGGATGAAAACCTGCCGGAGGTTTTCTCACTGTTTGCCTCCCTGCTTGGTGTGTATTTTCTTAACCTCTGGCCTTCCTCACAGAGCACACTTCCATTGTTTTCTCCAGAAAAACTGCTCCCTTCTCCATGAAAGCTTGGGCTTTCTTGTATTTGTATCAGGAAGCTTTGAGATTCTTGTAAAACCAGTAACAAAACTTTAATGTTTTCATCAGGGGAGCACAGAGCTGAGGGTCAAGTTTCTGCTGCCTCCAGTGAGTGCAACAGTCCCCTAAAGGCACAGGCTGGGCACCTGGCTTTGCCTGGCACTGGCATTGACAGGCTTGGTGTCAACTTCATTGGGAGTATTTCAAACACAGGTTGCTTTGAGCATCTCCCTTCTGAGGAAAGGCTGAGGGAGCTGAGTCTCTTTAGATTGGAGAAGAGGCTGTTCAGCCTGGAGGAGAGAAGGCTCCATGGAGACCTCAGAGCTACATTTAAATATCTGAAGGGTACCTATAGGAAGGCAGGGGAGGGACTGTTCAGAAAGGCCTGTGGGGTTAGGACCAGGGGCAATGGTTTGAAACTTCAGCAGGGCAGATTTAGGTTGGACATCAGGAAGAATACACAATGAGGCTGGGGGAACACTAGTGGTTGAAGTCAGGAGACATTCAGGGCCAGACTCAATGTGGCCCTGGGTAGCCTGATCTAGTTAGGGGTGTCCCTGCTCACTGCAGGGAGGTTGGAGGGTCCCTTTCAATCCAATGCCACCTGTGAATCTGTGAGCCTGAGGGGTGCCCTCAGGTATTGATAAAGATGTGCAGGGCAGTGTGGGGCAGACAGAGCCAGGCTCTGCTCAGTGGTGTCCTGTGATGGGACAAGGGCTAATGAACAGACACTGGAACCCAGGAAGTTCCACCTCAACATGAGGAGAAAATTTCTTCACTGTGAGGGTGACAGATCCCTGGAGCAAGCTGCCCAGAGAGGTTGTGGAGTCTCCTTCCATGCAGACTTCCAAACCCCACCTGGATGCATTCCTGTGCAGACTACCCTGGGGGATCCTGCTTTTGGCAGGGGGGTTGGACTGGATGATCTCTGGAGGTCCCTTCCAACCCCTAACGTTCAGTGATTGTTTTGAAGTAGGACTTCCAACCCGTCCTGGTCTCATGGTCCAAACTGTTGTTCATTTTTGAACATTTAGTCTAATCTTGGTTTGTTCATTTTCTTCTTACCATCTTTATTTTCCTCATATTCGACAATATTTCCCTAGCACGTGAGTTGAGCAGAGTGCCTAGTGGCAGCTGGGACTGAAAGATTGCTAAGCTCAGTCAGTGAAATATTTTTAGTAGACTTCCCCTAAAATGCTGCCTGTTGCTAGATCAACTCACAGGGACTAAAAAAGATTGTATCTGATGTTTTAGCTTTTAGTGAGCAGAAGCCAGGATGCCAGCTGACAGAACTGGCCATGCCTGCCTCCACTTCTTTGTTGCAAACACCACAAAGGCTCTTCCACAGTAAGAGATTAATAAATGAGATATTCAAAGCTTACACAAATAAAAAAAATAGATTCACACCTTGCATGCACAGCAGGCAGTGCTGCAGACATTTCAGAGGGATGTTTCTGTTTCACAGTCACAGAACCTTAGGGGTTGGAAGGGACCTCCAGAGATCATCCAGTCCAAGCCCTCTACCAGAGCAGGATCACCCAGGGCAGGTCACACAGGAACACATCCAGGTGGGTTTTGAAGGTCTCCAGAGAAGGAGGCTCCACAACCTCTTTGGGCAGCCTGCTCCAGGGCTCCAGCACCCTCACAAGGACAAAGTTTCCCCTCCTGTTTCTGTGGTACCTCCTCTGCTCCAGCTTGCCCGCAGTGCCCCTTGTGCTGTCCTTGGCCATCCCTGAGCAGAGCCTGGCTCCAGCCCTGCACATCTTTAACCCCAGCAATGAGGGCAGCCCTCAGGCTCCTCTGCTCCAAGCTCCAAGCCCCAGCTCCCTCAGCCTGGCCTCACAGGAGATGTTCCACTGCCTGCAGCAGCTTTGTGGCTCTGTGCTGGACTCTTTCAAGCAGTTCCCTGAGGTCCTTCTTGAATTGAGGGGCCCAAAACTGAACACAATATTCCAGATGTGGCCTCACCAGGGCAGAGAAGAGGGGCAGGAGAGCCTCTCTCAACCTTATGACCACAGCCCTTCTAATGCACCCCAGGATGCCATTTCAAGTACATCTGTGTGTACAGAAATGGATCTGGATACAAACCACAAAAATATATATGTCACCAATACAAAAAGGTACAAAACCCCAAACTATTGTTATAAAGGCATGGCCAGAGGGCAATGTGTGGAAAAACAACTAGGGAAGAGGCTGGCAGCCTGGGAGGAAGCTCTTGGGATTGTGTCATGGGATGGAGCTGCAGGATTTAACCCCAGCCTGGCTGCATGTGGCAGATATGCATCAGATAAGGCAGGTTAGAGCCTGAGAGACAAAGGAGGGCAGGGGAGGGCAGGAAGCTCTGGTGCTGGTAACCTTTTTTCTGTGCTTTTTTTTTTGTGCAAGTGGGGAAGGTTTCTCCAGGTAGCTCCCTGCTGGGATGAGAAACTTGGCTGTTGCCTGTCTGTGGTTTGCTGTGGTTGATGTTTTGTCAAGGTGACCCTTGTACATTTGGTACAATTGTGAGGCTTTGGTGCATTTGGGTTTTTAAAAGGATTTTTTTTACTTTCAAAATCAGGATATGTTTGTTTTGCCTTGGGAGTGTCCACTGGTTCTTCCATTTTTGGTTCTTCCATCACTGGTTCTTCCATTTCCCCCCATTTGAACTGGGGGAGTCTAGCTTAAGATCTGGACAGGAGTGCCTCTGGCAGTGGGCAAGATTGTGTTATTTGGTGAAAACCAGGAATTTTTGAGCTATTTTATCAAAAGTGCTGAATATAGGCTGAAATTCTACAGAGTGATGCATTTCATGAACTCTTTTGCTGCTTCAGGCAAGGTTGGCCTCAGACTTCAGTGCAGGGCACCTTGCAGATCAGGAGGAGGTGCAGGTCAGATTTGTTGCTGGGCATACACTCAAATGACTTAGACTTTACTGAATCTGGATGAGGACCATTTCCTCACCTTTGAATTCGTCCCCCTAGAGCTCTGTTGTGCCTTAGTCCAGTCTTATGATGCAGAGCAGCCTCATGTGCAGGAAGTCTGTGGATAACAGAAGTCTAACTGAGCCCAGAGCTCTCAGTCCATGACATCTCTTTATCTGCTCTGCTTTTCCACTGCCACTCATTAAAGGTTCACTTCTGAGGAATTCCTTTTTGCTTCTGTCTTTTTGCTGACTGTCTTTTTGCTTCTTTTTCCTTACCCTTCTTGTCGGGGAAAGATCTGGATGGACAGGTTGCATTTGAGTGAGCTTCCTTGGCACCCCATCCTGGAAGGGTGGTAGAAGGTGGTGATCTGCTGCTGAAGCTTCCCAGGGTGCTGAGCCTACCTCCCTGCTGCTGCAATGCCCAGGAGGTGCTGGCTCTGGGAGAGCAGGGGTAGGGGTGCCCGAGTGCCCAGCAGTGCCAGCAGTGCCCTGGCAAACACCACAAAGGCACCATGGTTCCAGGGAGCTGCCAGCCACTCACCACCACCTGGGAAACCCTGACCTATGTCCTCTTTGAAGAGAGCCCTGCAGAGGCTTCCCCCATGTGAAACAGTGCCTGTGGGAGGTGGAATGGCTCTGCTCTGCACTCCCTGTGAGACAGGGGAGTAGGAGCTGAGCAGCCTGAGCTGTGCTGCCTGCCAGGGCTCCTGGTGCTGTTGCCCTCCCTGACTCAGAAGAGGGAAGGTTGTGCTGGTGGAGGAGGCTGAGCAGAGGGAAGGTTGTGCTGGTGGAGGAGGCTGAGCACACAAACACAAACTTCCCTTTTTACAGAAAAGCCAAGGGTGTGTTTTGTGTTTCTTCTGCTGATGCCTGACTTTTCCTTTGCTGCTGGAAGGAAGTGGAGAAAAATGAAGCTTCTGACCAAAGAAAATTGTGATCATTAGCATTTTCCTGCTTGCTGGCTGGTGAACATGAGAACCAGAAGGCTTTAGTGGGTTTCGTTTTCCTCGTCTGTTTGAGGTTGTCAGCTGTGCTTCCCATATTTATTGGATCTTGCCTCTTCAGGCCAGACTGTGGGAGGAGGTGGCTGGAGGGACAGCCATGCCCTCTGACTCCTCTCTCATTACTCCCCACAGCTATATGTGGCACATCTGCAGACCCCTCAGCTGGTGCTGTATGACCTGAGCCTGACCACCTGGGCAGCACAGGCAGCAGGCTGGGGTAAGAGCCAAGGCATGGCTGAGCCTGCCCAAGTGGCACTCTGGGGACAGTCGTGGCAGTCACCATGATGAGGGACATCTGCTCTGTTTTGTACTCAGGTGGCCAAGCAGGCCTCAGGGTAGCTGCCAGGTGACAAATCATTTGTAGGCTGGATTCTGCTGCAGGTTGTGCCTGGGGGAAGGTCTCTGACCTGCCTTTTCTGCCTTGGGACAGGTGTGGTGTGAGCGGGGTGGGGAGGTCAGTAACACAGGCCCAGTGCATCAGTTCATGAACATGCACCTGGACAAATGTCTTCCCATCTGTTCCCAGTGGCAGTCATAGTAACCTGCTGCTGTGTCTTCCTTTTGCAGACGATTTTGCAGAGGAGGAGGAGGTGCAGTCCTTTGGCTACAAGAGGTTTGGTAAGTGGCCGCAGCGTGTCCTGCAGCTTGCTGTCCTGGGGTGCCTGGGGGAGCCCAGCACTGCCTGGGAGAGCCTCCCTTGCTGGCAGCATCGAGACACACAGGTGCAGCCCCATGGCCCCCCAGCCTCACAGAGGAGGGTGTGAGTTCCAGAGCTGCTTCATTTCCTTGGCACACAGAATGCCTCAGCAATAGCCCTGGCAGAGGGATGTGGTTGGTTTGGTTGGTCGTGAGCGGTGTGGAGGTGAAGATCACTCCTGAGCAGAGGGAATGGCTGGCTGCAGGAAAGGGCCCACACCTCACAGCAGTCTCTGCCCAGCTGGGCTTGCCTTTGGCACACTGCCTGATGTGCAGTGGGCTTGGCACTGGGGGACCTGCTGTAGGCTGTGCTCCCAGCTGAGCCAGGACGTGTGCTGTGCTCTCCTCTCCAGACAGGAGGCTGTGGTGTGAATGCCTTCTGATGGCAAGAACTGGTACAATGAGGTCAGGCACTTCCTTTTTTCCACTTTTTTCCATTTTTTGTATGTTTGTTCACTGAAAATGGCCTTCACCTGTGAAGGCCACACATCTCTGTGCAGGGGGCAGCAGTCTGTGAGGTTCCTCTTTTCAAGGCTCTGATCTTCCCTTTCCCTCAAGGAAACATTTCAGTTTCTGCAGCCAATAAACTGAGGCAGGCTGACTTCTGTCACTGTGTCCACAGGGAGGTGACTTGGTGGCCTCTGAGAATCCACAGTGCCAACTCTGTCTGAAGCAGCCAGAGGAGTTCATCCTGCAGGCTGCCAGCTGCCTTTCCATCTCTAAGCCAGCAGAAGAGTTCACTTTGTCTTTTCTCTCCTGTGAAGGTGGGGGCAACAAGAATCACTTTAAACATGCCTACTAGGCAGTAGGATAGGAAAGGCCATCTGAAAATAAAAAATAGGTCAACAGTTCCCTCCATCCCCAAAGGAGCAGGGGTAGACAGTGTCCCTAGCCAGCCTGCTGCTGCAGTGACCTGTGAGAGGTTCTAGTCAGGAGTGGGCAGTCACTGCTGTGGCGGGATTTTTTCTTAGCTTGCTTACATTTCTTTCTCTTGGGTAGTGTGGTGCTACCCACCTGCACTACTTCCGTCCTGAGACATGCCAGGTTTATCTGAGCACTTCCAGAAATGCCTCTGCCATTGTGCCTGGTGGGGCAGCAGAGCAAGAGGGGAGGACCAGCAGGCTGGCAGTGGGAGGAGATTTCACCAGAAAAGGAGGGCACAGAGTAGTTCCACCCTTAGGAAACAACCATAACCACCTTCTCCTTCATACAAACAACACTGCTGAGGTGAAGGAGCTGTCCCACAAGTCTGCTGTATGGGAGAAGAGCCTTAAGTAAAGGGGGAACAGGGTCATGAAGCCTTAACATTGGCACTGGTGAGAGTTGTGTAATTCAGTGCACAACTGAATGTCCTGATCTGAGAAGCCTTCTTTGACTGTACTACTTCTGAGCCCAAACTTCCTCCCATACCTCCTTCCTCATCTTTCCTAGCATCGTGGGGCAGCACAGGAAGGAGCTAGCCTGACCTGCTTTCCATATGTCCCTGCACCAGCAAGTTTGCCTGCAAGGGCTCTTGTGTCCCCCCCTCAGAACTCCCAGCCCAGTGCCTTCCCATTGCTGCAGTCCCTGACACGTTTCAAGGCAGCCTCTGAGCCACCTCTGCAGGGAGTGGGAGCCAGCAGCTTCCAGCAGCACTGGCTGCCTCACCTGGCACCAGGCCCTCCATTCAGGGAGGTGACCTGCATATCTTTCACAGCTCCAAAGACCCTGGTCGGCTGGGTTGGCATTCCCAGGGAAGCACCTGAGGTTGCTCTTGGGGCCAGCAGGCAGCTGAGCTGTTCCAGCTCCAGCCTGTCTAGCAGAAATGTTATGGCTGCTGTCGTGATGGTGTTCACTCCCTTTTGAAAGAAGGCAATACAGGGCAAGTCCAAGGCAAACCCCAAGTTTTGTTGTGCAAACTCTTGATAAAAGGTCATTTTGAAAGGAGTCCTGTCCTGGCTGCTGGCTGCTGCTGTAGCAAGCCCAGCACTGTTTGTGTATAACCTGCTGGAGTGGGCAGCAATAGAAACTGATAGAGTGGGGGTTTGCTTCATGGTGTAAGGGCAGTTGTGTTAATATTGTGTGACCAGAGAAGTCCCTGTGTGCCTCACTGACATGAGACATGGGAGGAGGACCATGACTCAAGTGCCTTTGACTCCATCTTTGGAAGTGTTAGGCCTTTTTTGGAGCAAAACCTGCTCTGAGGGGGAGATGGCTAATGTGTGACAGGCTTATAAAAAATAAAGTCAGTGCTGGCAGCTGGGAACATGTTTTGGTCAGCACTTGGCAGACAAAGCCTTGACCAAGCTGCTTTCCTAGAGTTCAGCTGAAGAGTTTATTATTAGCTGCCTTGTTGCTAGAGCCTGCAGTTTGGTTCGAGGAAGGAAGAGGTCTGCGAAGGGAGGGGGGGGAGAGAGTGAGACCTTCTCCAACAATTTTTATTTCCACAGAATTGTAGAATCATTTAGGCTGGAAAAGACCTCTAAGATCATTGAGTCCAACTCTTAACCTAGCACTGCCAAGTCCACCAGTAAACCATGTCACTAAGCACAACATCTACACGTCTCTTAAATCCCTCCAGGGATAGTGACTCAATCCCTTTCCTGGGCAGTCTGTTCCAGGGCCTGACAACCTTTTTGGTGAATGAATTTTTCCTAATATTCAACCTGGACCTCCCCTGGAGCAACTTGAGTCTGTTTCTTCTGCCCTATCACTTGTCCTTAGCAGAAGAGACTGACTCCCACCTAGCTACAACCTTTTTTCAGAGAGTTGTGGAGAGCCAGGAAGTGTCCCCTCAGCCTCCTTTTCTCCAGACTAAACACCCCAGTGGTGTTTCTAGTGAGGGGCCCAAAACTGAGCTGAGTACTGGAGGGGTGGCCTCACCAGCACTGAGTCCAGGGCACAATCACTTGGCCACACTGTTGCTGATACAAAAGATGAAGCTTCTGAAAAGAGGACTGAATACAAACTGTCCTGCACCACTTCCCCTTTTCCTGCCCCTCCTCCTCAGATAAACTAATTTCAGAGAATTTGTAATGCTACTTTATTTTTAGGTCAGCAGACCAATAACTGCCCATAGTAAGCACAGAAACACAGGAAGCACAGAACACCAAGGTGCTGACTAATAGCGCACAGAGATGCAGCCAGCTCCAAGATGCTAGGAAAATACACACCAACATTTTCTCTCCCTTGAGTCTGGGACAGATCTGCTGCAGGATCTGAAGGAGGCTGAGGAAAGCTCTTTCCAGCTGACTGGTGCTGTTTACTTCACAATGGATGCTGCAGATGTGCAGGGGTGCTGCCAGGAGTGTGATGCTCAGCTGCAATGCCTCCAGCTTGCTGCAGTGGGAAAGCGCACTGAGGAGGGCAGCGTGTTGCTTATCATCATCACTTCATCACAGCAACAGAGGGGGGCCTTGGAAGGGACCTCTGGAGATCACCCAGTCCAGCCCCCCTGCAGAGCAGCATCACCCAGGGCAGGTCACACAGGAGCACATCCAGATGGGTCTAGAAAGTCTCCAGAGAAGAAGACTGCATCAGTCAGTGCTCAGGCTGCTTTGAACTGTGCTTCTCTGCTGCCTTCCCCTAGCACAGTGTCCTTGGTTTGCAGCCCCTTACACACCCACTTTGGGCAGGAATGGGGCAGGAAAGGCCAAAACACCTTTACACAGTGTGGGTAAGTCTGCAGCTGTGGAAATCTTCAGGCCTCCCAGAAATGAGCTGAGAGCCCTGCTGGTGAGGAGAAACCTCCCGAGGAACCAGAAGATAGGGCCAGTACCCTACAGATGAGCAGGAGGCTCAACAGGTGTGTGAGAAAATTGCACCTAGCCTTGGCAAACACAGCCAGAACTGGAGGCTGTTGTTCTGCCCTCCAAGGAAGGACCTATCTTAGGCACTCCCATGCTCTAGGTCATGAGTCAGGATCCTCCTTGCCTTCACTTTCTTGCTGAACCAATGGCAGGTGACAGTCCCTCATGTGCCTGGGTATCTCTAGTGCACACCAAGGCACTGGTCCTGCAGTCTTCCCCACACACTGTAGGTCAACAGCTGCCAGGAAAGGAGAGAGAAGAATTCTCTGGGGGCCTCCTCAAGTGAGGTAGGTCCTTTTAAAGGTATCTTCTATAGGGTCATATCCACAGGCTGGATGAGGCTCTGGGAAACCTGCTGTAGTGTGAGGTGTCCCTGCCCATGGCAGGGGGGGTGGAACTGGATGATCCTTGAGGTCCCTTCCAGCCCTAACAATTCTGTGATTCTATATGCAGGAGATCATCAGTCAGGATGTCCCTTTTATGCAGTTACAACAATCTAGCTCCTGAGCATCACTGCAGCTGTAAGAGTTAAATCTAGGAATTGCTGGGCCAGAAGTGGATGAATTATCCTGCCACCCAACAGTGAAGTCTGCTATACTATAAAGAGGTGAGGGGGAAATGCCTGCTTTAAAATCATACTTGGAAAATAGGATTTTTTCCTCTGGTGAGTGGCTTGGGAAGCAGCTGAAGCCCCTTTTAATAATAGTTTTCTCATATTTTTTTAATTATTATTTGATACAATGAGAGAGAGCTCTCCCAACTGAAACAGTCCTAGGATTCTGTGATTCATGGTTTGGAATTTTGTGATAATTCCCCAATAGCATTTATCCATTAACACTGCACAGATGGCATAATTTCAGACCTTATCTCTGCATACATCCAGGCCATTGTTCACATCCACAATAACATACACCAAGAAGTGTCTGGCAGCAGATGGTGATGTGCTGTATCCACACTAACCTTATGCCTCTAACAAAACAAACAAAAAAGTATTTGAAGCTGTAGGAATTTGTCACCTCTTCTGTATGATTTGTAAATTCCCAGTGAGGGATTCCAGGTGCCACAGAGCACATCCCTCCCTGGGCATTCTCTCACAGGTGTGCCTGCAGCATGCAGGCTTCATACAAAGCCACAGAATCACTGACAGGAAGCCAGAGGGAAGCCAAGCACCTTGGCTGCAGCTCACTGCCAGGCTGTGCTCATCAGCTGAGGATTTCACCTGGGTGTAGTTGCATCTGCACTGAGTGGTGCTGCTCCTGTGGCTGCTCACCTTAGTCTGAGAAATTTCATTTGCAGAGGCTCTTTAAATTGCCATTGGCCAGCAAGGTGGAAGCTGGTGAGACTGCCCTCTGCTAGGGTGAGCCTGAGTGCCAAGGAGAGCCCAGTGCCCCCAGTGGCTCCTGGCTTTGTGTTGAGGCTTCAGTCTCTTTCACCAGGGGCTACACACAGAGGGACCTTCTGTGTGAGTGCTCTGTGGCTTTTGTTTCCAGTAGGCACTCAGAGTGCTGGGGAAGTTGGCAAGGAATGGCAATGCCAGTTTCAGTGTGTGTGTGAGTGTTAAGCTGCTCATGAGCTGTCAGGTACCTGCATGCCAGCAGTGTGCCCTCTTCAGTCACTATCTTCTGTCTCTTGTGACGTGAAGGCATAGGTGAGAAATTGCTGATCTACCCAAGCCACAAATTGAACACCACCAGTTTCCTAAAGATGGAGAAGAGTTGGTGCACCCTGAGAAACCCATCTGTGTCAGACAGCAGCAGTGAGATGCCAGAAGTTACCAGCTCTGTGTGTCCTATGCTCCCTTATTCAGGAGCTGTACCAGCCCTGCAGGTCTGTGGGTTTGGAGCTGCCCCTCTCACCTGCTGTGCCTGGCTGGAGGCACTTCTCCCTCTAATCCAAACCCATAAAGAGGCCTCTTAGCAGCACCGTGGGAACTAAAGTCATTCCAGCTGTGTGCTCTTAGGCAGGCAATCTATTTTATCTCTGCTACAGAGCTTTCTCATGTAGTAATTAAAATTCTTGAGGTGTTTCTTCATATACTGCATTTGCATGCTTGAAGCAGCACCTGTTTGGTCAGGTTCTGCTCCCTGCAGGGGTGCACTGAAAGGTGGTGGTCACCATCAGGTGTGAGTTTTGCTCTCTATTTTTCATTAGAGCTATAAAATAGGTGTGTGGGCTGAGCACAGGAAACACAGGAGACTTTGGGAGAAATGAACAGCGCAGATGTGAAGCCATGACAAGAATGGGGAAAAGCATAGTTGGAAATCCCTGGCAGTGGAGTCTCCCAGTGCTGCTGTGGGGCTGTGGCACACACTAGGGTGAGTCCTGAGCTCCTCTTGTCTCTTATTCCAAATGCCAGCTTGCATCTGTAGCCATCTGCTGCTATTCTACACACAGGCTTGCAAATGTTCAGATGTGTCCAATTGTTCCTTGACCTACTTCAGAGTCACAGACACACTGGTGTCTTGTGAAAGAGAGGATGTGTTGCTAGACCAGATACATGGACCTGAAGGGGGCCTGCAAGAGAGCTGGGGAGGGACTTTTGATGAGGGCTTGTAGTGCCAGGATGAGGACAATGGCTTTGAGCTGGGAGAGGGGAGACTGAGACTGGAGATTAGGAAGAAATTATTTTCCAGTGAGGGTGGTGAGACACTGGCACAGGTTGCCCAGGGAGGCTGTGGCTGCCTCGTCCCTGGAGGTGGTCAAGGCCAGGCTGGATGAAGTCTTGAGCAAGCTGGGCTGGTGGGAGGTGTCCCTGCCCATGGCAGGGGCTTGGAACTGGATGAGGTTTGAGGTCCCATCCAACCCAAACCATTCTAGGATTAAGTTCTGGAAGAATAATCTTTAATGCCTCTTTCAGCACAAACTATTCTGTAATTTCTACCTAACAACATCTGCAAATCAAACACCTGCCTGTAGGGTGCTGCTTATGTTGCTATCCCTAGATTCCTTTTATTTCTTGGGAATTGCCTCAAAATATCCTGGAGCTCTACCACCCGTGGTAACTGACGTGGTAGAGGTGATACCACAGCACCTGATTCTGCAGGGCACTGAGCCCTTTGCACATGGTACTCAGCATCACCCCATGAAGCCAGGCCACTGAGCATTCAGTCTGCATGAGCCAGTGCTGCTTCCACTCCTGCACCAGCAATTTCTGAGCACAAATGCTAGCAGCAAAGAGCTGTGTGCTTTGAATTGCACCTAGCAAGACAAATAACTGCTGCAAGTTAGCTTGACAGACACACTGACAGCCCCATGGACAGCCTCATACAAGAAGCCTCCAGCTGTCAGCTTAGGAAGCCTCTCTGCCTCTAGCTACCTTGCTCTGAAGCCCTGCAGTTGTTGCTGCTTGCTGCAGTTAAAGGAGCAGTTGTGTCTCCTACCTGCTCACTTCAGCAGCATCCCAGGAAATGGGAAGGATCCAGCTGGATTGGTAGTGTGGTGTTTAGTTTGTTGAGCTCTCAGAAGCATTAGAACAGAGGTGTTTTTAGACTCTTTAATATTGCATCAAGCTTGTCTGCCTCTTTGTGGCTGGTGCCTGCTTCCCCATGTGCTGGGGGAGTCCCTGTGAGGAGAATGAGGAACCTCACCACCTTGGCCCAGACCTGAGCCTAGACACAGACCCTTCTCTGGACAGGCTCCAGCCCCTCAATGTCCTTCCTGCAGTGAGGGGCCCAGAGCTGAACACAGGACTCGAGGTGTGCTGACCTCAGGGGGATGGTCACCTCCTGTCCCTGCTGCCCACCCTGCTTCTGAGCCAAGCCAGGATGCCTTTGGCTTTCTTGGCCACCTGGGCACTGCTGACTTGTATTTAATCGACAGTCAACCAAAAGCAGTCCTGAGCCCAGGCAGTGTCCTGGGCTCAGGACCAGGGCAGGTGACCACCACTGCAGTCCATCTTCTTGTTGTGCCTGGCAAATTTCTTTAAGATTTTCAGAGAAAATTTCATGTCTGAAGCTTGACTTCCATAATACCTGAAGACAGGTCTTAGAGTGGGGGTCAGTGCATCTGCTTTGAGGGAACTTGGCCATGTACCTCTTTAAAGACATTTGTCATTAAAATGGTAATGGCAAGGAGAGGCTAATGCTGCTATGAAGGGACTTCCATGATGAGCAAAACAATCACATTCTTGGTCATTTTGAGTTACTACAGAGAGATCTTCAACTCCAGATCTCTATATTACAACAGGATCACAGATCACAGATGTTAAAGGGTTGGAAGGGACCTCTGGAGATCACAGAGTCCAATCCCCCTGCCACAACAGGACCATGGAATCTGGCACAGGAACACATACAGACAAGGCTGGAAAGGCTCCAGAGAAGAAGACTCCACTCCACTCTGGGCAGCCTGTTCCAGTGCTCTGTGACCCTCAGTGAAGAAGTTCCTCCTCACGTTGAGGTCAAACCTCCTGTGCTGTAGTTTCCATCCATTGCCCCTTGTCCTATCACAGGTCACAAGCGAGCAGAGGCTGTCCCTGTCCCTTCCTTCCTGACCCCCAGCCCTCAGATATTTATAGACATTGATCAGATCCCCACTCAGTCTTCTTTTCTCCAGACTAAGCCCCAGGTCTCTCAGCCTTTCCTCATAGGGCACTGCCATTATGACCTAATAAAGGACTAAAGAAGCCTGTGAGAGAAAACAGCGCAGAGGATAGTACAGATAAAGAATCTCTAAGTACTTTAGGCTGGTTTTGCCTGTTGCAGACACTAAAAAGGGACACTGTTACTTTGCTAAGTCAGAAGCAGTTCAGGCTCTTCTGTGCTGCAGTATGAGACTGGAATTGAAATAAAGCTGGAATAAAATGTTACCCAGTCTCTGTTAGCTTCTGCACGTGGGTAAAACCTAAGTGAAGCATCCAGGAGCCAGGAAATTTCCATTTGTCCTGTTTCAGCCTCAGTTAAGTGAGTGGGCTGAGATTCTGGAAGGTAGAGAGGGGTCAGGAGGGAAGCATGAGTGGGAAGGAGTCTTGCTCAGAGCCAGCATGGATGAGTGTTGTGCAATGGAGAGGTTTGTGTCCTGCAGATCAGCCTCTTCGGCTCAGTCAGAAATGCATCTGAACAATCCACCCAGCAGAGACAGAGATCAATGCCTTAAGTAAACAAAACATGAATGTGTGCTTTGTGGCTCGTCTTGTGAGGCAGCTGCAGGGTTTGCAGGAGGTGAAATGCAAGGCACAGAGATCCCCTTCCCTTCAGCCCAGCCAAGGCTCATCAGGAGGTTTGGTTCCAGGGCTCTGTAACATCTCCTCTGCCAGCCATTTCGTAATGCTGGGAAGATGCAGAATGGGTCTGGTTTCCTTTAAGGATGTCTGGGCACTAGGATCTGCTTACAGGGCTGCACTGCACATCTTTAAAAAACTGAGGCTGGAGAAGTTTGGGAAATGCTCACTGATGTGCTTTGTGTAATCTGTGTCTGCCTGCCTGGTACCAAGGCATTGGTCAGGAACATGCAGGACTCTCCCAAGTTGTGTATGTTGGATTAGCCAGGAATGGCCATGGATGCTTTTACTTGCCAGGCTTACTGAGGTCAGTATGCCCTGCATTTGGTAGTGCTCAATGGCAGAGAAAATCCTTGCTTTTTGGGTTTGGCTAAGAGGTTAAGTTATGTTTTCAGACCAGCTGTGCACACCCACAGATGACAGCTAGTAACTGAGAGATCTCTTGCTTACATGTACTGATCGTTGCCAATTATTGCTGGGGTATATTTCTTCCTTCCTCCCTTCTCCCTAGAAGTTAATTGCTTCAAGGGGAAAATCTAACTGATTATTTCATTTTAAATTTGACCTGTAAACCTCAGTGTCATGGCCTGAGGCTGGGTGCCTTTAAGAAACCATAGAGAAGTCATCCAGAAGGACTGGAGAAGTCCAGGGCTGGACCGGAAAGTGTAACTTTAGTTATTGCATTCCCAGAATGCCTGCATCTGGCCTTTATAAGGGGACAGCACGAGCTGCCTCTTCCCTTCTGCCCTCCCTCTCTGCTCCTGGGAGGATGCACAGAGTCTTATCTCAGGTTTGGTGTGGGGGAGTGAGGCCTGATTTGTCCTTACTCCTGCTGCCACTTTGGGCCTGGGGTGGCCTGGCTCACCCCGGAGCTGGCGAGCTGGGCTGGTGGCTGTCACTCCAGTATGGGGGTGCAGAGAAGCTCAGTATGGGGAGGGGGGCATGCAGGCCGGGGATTTGGGCTGGCTTTGGAGGCAGTGGTGTGGAAGTTTTGGCTTCAAGAGGTTTTGGAGAGCCGTGGCCTATGGGTTTCTTTGTATTTTCTATGCTTTGCACTGTAGCTTGTAATTTATGAACAGTGTTTCCGTTTAAACTTCCCAGTTCTATCCCAAATTCTATCCAATCCTGATGTGGAGTGTTTGCTCTAACTCCTTTGAGAAGAGTTAGAGAGCTCTGTCTTGTTCCTTAAGCTGAGACATTCAGCGTTGGAGAGGGAAGACTCTTGCCCTTCATTAAGCCTTTGAAGCCAGCACAATGCAAACACCTGCTGCCAAGGGCTCACACAGCATCTGTGCACAGCTGAACTCCCCTGTCCCCAGCAGTGATTGCATGTCACTGCTTGTGTGCACAGATGTTTATATTTAAACCTGTGTGCTCTGTTCCATAGGGATTCATCCCACGTGGGTCTGGGTCAGTGTGCTGGACTGCCTAGCAACATGACTTCAGCTATACAAAATCCAGACCCACGGACCAGGCTGCAGGTAGGTTCCAGCTGGAAATCTGTGCTCCGGACGTGTTCCTAGGAGCATCGCTCCCCGGGTTTGAAAAGCCAAAAATCTGAGAGGTGGTTCTTGTCTTCACCCTATCCCAAGTACCCAGCACAAGCCCTCCTGCTGCCTCAAACAGGGCAGCTAATCATTGCTCCATAGCTTACTTGTCTCCTTATGAAAGCAGGTCTCTGCTGCATTACTGATGCCACAGGTTTACCCTCTTGTTAAAATGTATAAAAATGACCCCCTGCATATGCCAGTGTTAGGAAACATTTCTTTACCAAGTACTTGCAGAAAGCAGCAGAGGCAAGGACTGGAGGACATGCAGTGTGGCTCAGTT
The DNA here is from genome assembly GCF_027791375.1 of Indicator indicator. Classification (NCBI taxonomy): domain Eukaryota; kingdom Metazoa; phylum Chordata; class Aves; order Piciformes; family Indicatoridae; genus Indicator; species Indicator indicator. The sequence goes on from NC_072040.1 coordinate 11,691,794, forward strand.
TTAAGGAGAAGCAAACAAACCAACATCTGCTGCTTCTGCTCATTGCAGAGCATCTGCAAAAAAAGTCTTTCAAACATACTGAAAATTTTAAAACTGGTGCATTTTAAATAGTTGGTCAAGGTTAGCTAGGATTAGGAGAAAACTTTGAGGGGTCAAAGTAATGAGTTTGGTGTCTGTGAGGGTCTAAATCAGGTGATATACTACAGGAAGAGAAGGAGGAGTAGGCAGGTCACAGAATCACAGAATGTTAGAGGTTGGAAGGGAACTCCAAAGCTCATCCAGTCCAACGTCCCTGCCAGAGCAGGATCACCTATACCAGATCACACAGGAACTCCTCCAGGTGGGTCTTGAGTATCTCCAGAGAGGGAGACTCCACAACCCCCTGGGCAGCCTGTTCCAGTGTTCTGCCACCCTCCCAGGGAAAAAATTCTTCCTCATGTTTCCACGGAACTTCCTATGGCTCAGCTTCCACCACTGCCCCTTGTGCTGGCATTGGGCATCACCCAGCAGAGCCTGGCTCCAGCCTCTGGGCACTCCCCCTGCACATCTTGAGCAACAGCAATGAGGTCACCTCTCAGGCTCCTCCTCTCCAGGCTACAGAGCCCTCAGCTCCCTCAGGCTCTCCTCATGAGGAAGATCTTCCACTGCCTTCATCATCTTTGTGTCTCTGTGCTGGACTCTCTCAGATAGTTCCCTGAGGTCCTTCTTGAACTGAGGGGCCCAGGACTGGACACAATATTCCAGATGTGGCCTCACCAGAGCAGAGCAGGATGAGAACCTCTCCGACCTACTAACCACAGCCTTTCTGATCCACCCCAGAATGGCACTGGCCTTCTTGGCCACAAGAGCACATTGTCTCTTGGGTCAGCAGACAGAACTGTCCTAAAGATCATTTTTAGAGACCCTTCTTTGCTCCCTCCCTGCTGGTCCTGGATCAGACACGTCCTTTCTGCAGGGTCCCAAACAGCTCATGACACCACATCCGTGAAGATTCCTCTGTTTTGTGTGGTGTTCACAGCTCCAGTTTTACTTCATTGAGGAGCAGAAAGCAGCCTGGTTTGTGGGGATACTGGTCTGTGGTGCCCTGAGGGACCACCGTGTTCTGCTTTTTCTGTTTCAGAGGTAGCAGAAGCAAAGCAGAGTATCACTCCTCTCTTTTTCCTAAGTGAAAGTCTGCTTCTTACTCCCCCCATTCTCTCTACCCATATGGAGTAGAAGGGAAATCTGGTAGCTGCCATTGTCAGAAGGTGATTGGCACCCCTTAAAGCTTGCAGCCTTCACAGCTTGCTTCTTGCTTCACCAAATCTTGGCTCTGATGATGGAAGAGTTTGAACCTCTTTGTCCAACACTGCCACTATGAGTGCATGGTGGGAGGGTGTTGGCTGGGGCCTACCTTTGCAGCAGCAATCACATCTGCTCCTGTTGCAGCTCTGCATCTCAGCTCCTGAGGAACTCATGCTCTTGGCAAGCTGCTCTGTGAGACACAGCATGCTGGAGTTGTCTTCATTATGCAAGAGGTTACCATGAGTAGTTCTGTGCTTTAATAAAGAGGCATGGAGTTGTGCTCTATACAACAAGCTCTTTATTGCACTTGGTTTGAACAGCAGTTGAGCCTGTAATCATGTCTCCAGTGGGAGGAAGACCCCTTCTGGAAGCCTTTCATTTACTGCAGAGGATGAATTTTCACATGCCAGAAACCGGATTAGCCAAAAAAACCCAAACCTCAACCCTGTAAAATAACCAAAAGAGCTCCCAAGGGTATGGATAGACCCAGTGGGTGTTGAGAGTGGCCTAGAAGAGATGAAGTGGAAGTGTCTTTGTGAAAGGAAGCAGAAGAGCAGACTGTGAAATAAGCTTCTGACATCAAAGGAATGCTTAGGCCACTCCTGTCCGCTCTGAGCCTGTTGGTTGTGCTGATGTGGCACTATCATTATTTTATTTTTCTCCCTTTCAGGAGGTTTCTAAAGCAGTGGTTTAGGGATAAAAATAAATAATGCCTAATGTATTTGCAGTTGTTCTTCTGGGAAGATTTGTGGTGAGTTAAAAGCAAATACTCAGGGAAGCTGTGAATGGGAGATACTTGCAGGGTGGGTGTGTGCTGAGGTTTGTTTGGGTTTTTAGAATACTCTTATGTCTTTTTTTTTAATAGTTTTCATGTGTTTTCAATGCAGTGGAAGCTGAATTAAGAAACTTCTCCTTATTCTACCAGTTAAGGCAGTTTTGCAGGACAGCATCACAACCTTTGCAGATGCTCCTCTCAGACAGTTCTGCTGGAAGGAGGCCATGGTCCTGTGTTAGTTCTGCAGCCTTCGTTCAGGCAAATTCCCAGCAAGGTTTTTCTGGCACGCACTTGGCTCTTCTTTTACTCTAGGATTTGTGTATGGAATGGATTCAGAACCTCTAAGTGACTGCCTTCCACCTTTCCAGACTGTCAGTGTGGACCAAGGATACTGCTGTGCTCATTATGGTCTGGTGAGGAATGTCCTCTTTTCCCCAAACATCGTCAGTTTGCAGATCAGACAGCGTGCTCCCCTTCACTTGATGCCACAGGAAGGCCTTGTTCTTAAAGCATTCTGCCACAAAATGGAAATCTAACACCTGAAAGCAGATCAGTGCTGGGGGCAATCAGGGATGTGTTCATACAGCTCCCTCTAAGCTGTTGTAAATGAGAGAGTCCTGCAGAGCTGCTGTGTTTCAGGAGAGACATCCCCCCTCCCACAGACACATTGCAGTTAGCTCAGCCACCAAAACCCAGCAGTCAAGGCCACAACAGCATTTTGGGAGCCGGAGTTCATAAAGCTGTGCAGATTAGCTGGGGTCTTCCTCCTGCACCCGGGGGAAGTGCAGTGCTGAGAGTAGCAAAACGTGGGAGGGCAGGCGGCAGGGCAGCGGAGATGCTGTGCCCCTGCGGGAAGGCTGCAGCCCTGGTGACAGCAAGGCACAGCCGCAGGGAGCAGCAGCCAGAGCGTTGTCCCAAAGCGCAGCCGCAGCCCGGGGCCTCCGTCGTGACACTTTGGCTACCTGGATGCCGTTCGGCAGGGTTCAGATTTCCAAATCCATTCATAGAAAGTGATGTGAAGCTCTTCAGGCTGCTCCGGCAGCTGCCCGTTGGTGCTGTTCCTGAGCTGCTTTGCACTGCTGTTAACTCATGTGCTGGGACGGACTGCGTGGGAGCAGGGGGTGCCACACCGGGTTAAACCCATCTTGCAGCCTGGAAACCAGCAGGGTCCTTGGGGAGGGTGTGAAACCCGGGGAGTGCTGATCTGTTTCCTGCCTTTGTTATGATTCCTGCCCTGTAACCCAGGCTGAGCCTGGCCCAGCTGTGTCAGCAGGACACAGACCTCCACAGACCGCCAGCCTCTGAAGCCTGGCAGACAGCTTAAGCTGTTCTGGGTCTGCCCTCAAATCCTGGGTGCCCACTGCCCTCCCCTATGTGCTCAGGAGGTGAGGTGGGTGTTGTGTGCCCCTCTGGAAGGGAGAATGGCTACAAACAGAACTCACTGCTTTTTAGGTGGCTCCCAACACAACCCCACAGAAAACAAGGTTGGCATTTGAGGCTCTGTGTGGGGACCCATTTTCCATGTTCACTTCCAAGGCTTTTAGGTTTCGTGTTCCTAATGGGAAAAGAGCATCATCTGCATGCTTGTGCATGTTGTTGGCACAGTGCTGGCAGTGTGGTCTCACAAACGTGAAGCATAAAATGTGTGGTGCACAGAGCTGTGCCAGGGCTGGGCAGTTCTCACACTTGGCACAGCTCTGCAGGGTTTCACCTCCCACACTCAGATGCAGCTGGGTCCTACCTGCACATCAGCAGTCTGCCTGCAGGCAGGACCAGTCCCCCTGGATCCCATGGCTGGGCAAGAATCCCCCAAGCTTGCTTCCTGTCCCCGGGATTAGGCAGCCCCACAAGCAGGGGCTCTGAGAGGAGAACCTGCTGCCAGAATAAGGTCTGATGAATCCCTCTGGGAAGAGGGATGGGGTGGAGGTGGCTGGTGTGGTCGTCCTCACTTCGCTGCCCCATGGCAGAGGTGCTGGGTTGTGCCCAGGAGCTTTCTGTGCAGGTGGGTGGCATGAGGTGATCCCAGCAAGAAAACCTCATCTGCTCAGTTTATGTTCTCCTCTTTCTTGCAAGGCTGCTGTGAGCTGGCCCTGCCATCTGATCTGCCTTTGATCTTTTCCTAGCAGGGCCTGTGTGTTTTCTAAAGCCTCTCACTGCCAGAGCTGACCACTACTAAGAGAAAAAGCAGTCAGAGAATTTTTCCATTTAGAAATGTGCTAGGTTAAAGCTTTGAAGATGACATTGTTTGTTTTCCAACCAACTCAGAAGGATGTTGCCAGCAGATTTCCAGTAAAGTGGCCATGTAAGTCAAAGTGGCTTCTCTGAAATATTTGAACAGTGGCATGAGGAAGCATGGGGAAAGCTTTGGTGAATGATGAGGTGGAGGAAAGGAGAATCTGTAATTCATCTGCAGCTCTGCTTGGTGCTGATGAGAGCCCCACAGCAGACCATCATTCTCATCAGGCTATGGTTTGCTGTGAGGATTTGAGATTTCCCACACCTTAAAGTACTGATTACTGATCTCAGCTGTAGTACAGTAGGCAAAGAAATGTTTGGGTTTTTTTTTCCTGGAATTTCTTGCTTTAGGCTCTCCTTGAAACTCACAGTAGCTGTCTATAACAGCATTTTTTCTTTTTCAATTTTAAATGACTTTTAGAAATCTGAGGATGGTGGAGAATTTTCTGACTGTTTCTCACAAATTCCTTTCCTAGGTCACATACAGCTCTGCTCTGGGGTGGGTGTCTGCTGTAGGTACAGCTCCACTGATCAAAGCAGGATTGTCCCTGCCAGTGCCAGCTTGAGTAGATTTATGTCACTGGTGGAAGGCAGGGAATTAGGAGTCAGCTGCAAGGCCTAATTAAGTACATTGCTTTAAATGACAGTAAGAGTCATCTTTTATTTTCTTGTGTTTAGTGAATTGGAGCCTAGCCCTTGGTGGACAGGACTAGATTGCTCTGTAACTGCACACACCTCAGAATCACATCCTAGAATATTTTGGGTTGGAAGGGACCTGTCCATGGGCAGGGACACCTCCCAGCAGCCCAGGTTGCTCAAGGCCTTATCCAACCTGGCCTTGCAGAATCATCACAGCCAGCCCTGCAGGACTGACAGCAATGAAGAGTAACTGAGGTCATCTTTCTAGCTGAGGGATTCCCCTGCAGCTTTTAATAAGGAGAAATCAGAAGGAAAAGCACAGCCTTTGCTCAGTAAGCTCACAAAAGCTGTTTGGGACTGTCTGGGGTACAGGAGCACTCAGGTAGGTAGCACCAGATTCTGCATGGCTGTGCCAGCTCAGGCCCTGCCAGCAGCAGAGCACCATATGGCTGCTGCCCCTCCACCCCCCAGTGAGGTGGGAAGAAGAATTGGGAGAAAAAGGCAAAGGAGCTCCCTGGGTGGAGGTCAGAAGGATTGAATGGAACAGTGCTGACAGAGAAGAACCAATAGAACTATCAGTAACAGCAGTGGGGGCATGTGGAGTGAGTGGCACAGAACGTGGTGCTCACAATGCCAAGGACCCAGCCCTGTCTGCAGCTCCAAACCTGCAGGGTGCCCTGGCCAGCCCTTTCCTTATAGGCAGGACATTGCTATGGTATCAGTCATGCCACAGCCTGCTTCTGCTGCCCTCCTGGGCTGTCCTGGGCTTCCTGCCTGTCCTGGCTCTCCTGGGTTGTCCTGGGTTGTCCTGCCTATCTTGGGCTTTCCTGCCTGTCTGGCATATCCTGGCCTGACCTGGCTGTGTTCCCACCCTGCTCCTTCCTGTGAACAAAGACACCTTATCCTAACCATCAGGGATCCATCCAGAGGGACCTTGACAGGTTGCAGAGCTGTGCCCATGACAACCTCATGAGTTTCAACAAGACCAAATGCAAGGTCCTGCAGCTGGGTCAGGGCAATCAGTGCAACCGAATTAGTCCATGTGGCACAGCTGCATGGTGTGTAGAGGAGACTCTCTCTCCAGGTGAGCCCCATGGGTCACGACTACAAGGCCAAGGGCCAGGTCCTGCACTGGTTCACAACAACCCCATGGTGAGCTACAGACCTGGGGATGTGTGGGTGGGAAGCTGCAACTGGGAGAGGGACCTGGGGGTGCTGGTTGGCAGTCACTGACCATGAGCCAGCAGTGCCCAGGTGGCCAAGAAAGCCAAAGGCATCCTGGCTTGGCTCAGAAGCAGGGTGGGCAGCAGGGACAGGAGGTGACCATCCCCCTGTGTTCAGCTCTGGGCCCCTCACTGCAGGAAGGACATTGAGGGGCTGGAACCTGTCCAGAGAAGATCAACAAGGCTGGAGAAGGGCCTGGAGCCCCTGGGCTATGAGGAGGGGCTGAGGGAGCTGGGGGTGTTCAGGCTGGAGAAGAGGAGGCTGAGGGAGACCTCAGTGCTCTCTACAGCTCCCTGAAGGGAGGTTGGAGTGAGGAGGGGACAGCCTCTGCTCCTTGGTGGCAAGAGACAGGAGCAGAGGAAATGGTTCCAAACTGCCCCAGGTTCAGGCTGGATCTCAGGAAATATTTCTGCATTGGAAGGGTTCTCAGACATTGGAAAAGGCTGCCCAGGGCAGTGCTGGAGTCACCATCCCTGGGGGTGTGCCAGCAGCTGTGACCCTGGTGCTTAGGGACATGGTTTGGTGTTGACCCTGCAGTGCTGGGTCTTGGGTTGGACTGGCTGAGCTTGGAGGTCTCTTCCAACCAGATGTGTTCTATGGAAAGAAACAAAACCAAGAACAAAAGAGGCAAACTGAAAAAACCCAAACATGTCACGTTCTTCACTATGGTTTAATCAACAGGGATCTGCTCTAGAAAATATTACAGCCTGCCCCTTCATTTCCAGGAATGATGTCTTTCATGTATGCAGGGATTTCATGGCTGTAATGAACAACCTCCCAGTGTATCCAAGGATGGGCTATAGCTCTTACTCATGGTGCTTATTTCAGCAGCATCTGCTGCTCACCAAAATAAATGGTAAGAAGTATGCAGGTCCCAAAGAGCTGGTGGTCCCAGTACTGGAGACAAACAAAGACTAGGTCATGATCTGCAAGCTGTCACAGCAGCAATTAACATGTCTGCTCTCCTGGCTTCCAGGCTTGAGATCTAAACAGACTCAAAACAGAAGACAGCAGAGTTCAGTGCAGGTTGTTGCAGCAGTGCAAGATGATTCCAGCAGAGCCTCCCCAGTGGGTGGCTGAGTCCTTCAGTCTCCAAGAGCAGCAGACAAGTTAGCTCTTTGGTTAACTGCCACAGGAAAACACATTTTCATCTGTAGTGCTTTTCACAAAAGTGCTTGTGAACAGGCAGGTGCTTCTAGGACTGTTTGTAACCAGCTGGTGAAGAGCAGGCTGAAGGATCATCCTGCAAAATCACAAGTGTTTGTTTCATCCAACATATCTCAGTGGAACAACTCAGACATCTGTTGGTATGACTAAGGAGGGACTTTAGGTGGTGATCATCTTCATCTCATAATCTGGTGCCAGTTCAGGGACATTTTCCCTAAGAGGTTTCCAGTTCAATTTGAATATCAAAATACAACATCAGCTGGTCATGCACAACCAAAAAATCACTGAGGGAATGTGTGGTAGAGCTCCAGGTATGGAGAATAAAAACCTCTCTAAAACTCAGAGAGCAGGGTGTGAGAAGAGAGGGTGGGGAGGGATGCAGCATTTCCGTTTCTTCTGACCAGTTTAGGGAAGGTTTAGCAACAATTGAAGGATCTGTGGCTACAGAACTGCTTAGCTTCCCACACAGATCAGGGCTGTGCTGGCCTGAAGTGGTGTTTGCTGCCAGGACTTGTTGACAGAGTGCTTGCTGCAGCAGCATCATGGAAGATATTGCAGCAAATTCAGCACGTCTCTGGCAGGGGCTAGGAAAGTTTGAGGCTTCTGTGGTCTCACATCAGCGTTTGTGAGAGCTAACTCAGCTCTTTATAAGCAAATAAAAAGAAACCAGTTCAGGTTGTACAAATTGCAGGGGTGATGCCAGTGCTCAGTGGCAGGGCAGCAGTGACCTGCCCAGAACAGAGGGACAGTGTTTGTCCCAAAAGGCCTCAAGGGCAGGGAAGAGGGAACCTGCTGAAAACTCATCGTTACTCTGATGAAAAAGCATCCAGTCAGATGAAGTCACTGCATTTTCTGCTATTTACCTAATTCTGTTCATCACCCTAAACGATGGCATGGGCCACTTCCTGCTGCTGTGCTATGTGTTCACATCACTGAACCAAGCTGCCTGTGGTTGGACTGCAGCAGAAAGAAACAAACTGAAATTTGTGATGAATGAAGACAGTAGCAAATGAGACCTGAGCCTCAGGCAGTTTCTTCCTGGCAGAAATTCACGATATTAAATGGTGTCTTTGTACTGTGGCTGTGGAACACAGGCAAGGTGCCTGCTGAGCCTGAAGAAAGGCTTTCCCTTGGGTTATTGAGGCAGCAGAGTCAATCAGCTCTGCCTGGTTTTTCATCTGAATTAGGTTGGACATGATGTAGCCAGGTGTAGTAAAGCAAGCTGGGCAGATCCTGCGTCATTACTCAAACTGATTTTCAGCAGGTTCTTAGAGACCTGCAGGCCATCCTGCTGGCTGGCTGTAGGTGGATGCTGTTCACTTTCTCAGCCAGGCTGCTGTGAGAGCTGCAGCTCTGCAAAGGGAGCTCAGCATTGAGAGCTCCCATGGCACGCTGCAGGCTGGTCGAGGAATCATCTACAAACAGTCAGAGAGCTGCAGCTTTATGGCTGAGCTATTGTGACCCAGCTCCCAAAATATGTAACATGAACACAAGGAGCATTTAGCTTCTTCTGCTGAAGTCCTGAAGGAGTCTGGCTGACCTGTTGTGTTCCTCTCCAAGAGTTTTGGGTGACTTAAAGGAGCTAGGGAACTGTTGGTGTGTATGTGTTAGGGATTAAATTGCAAGGAAGACTTCTAAAGTCAGTCTAGGGAGCGCTCAGTGCTGAGGACTAATGAAGTGTAGCTGTCCTTGACTGTGCATGTGGTGGCAGAGAGGCTGATTCACCCTTGGGTAGCTCAGGGGGGTGGAGTTGCTTCCTCAGGGAAGAAGAGCTGCCCTGGGGTGATGGTGCTGCTGGAGCTTTGCACTCTGAATGCTGCCAGAAAGTGTGCTGCAGGCTTGTGCCAGGTGTAAGAAATCTTCCTACCCAGCTCACTCTGAATCAAGACTTGCTCCTCCCTTGCCCTACCATCTCTCCAAGCCACACCAGGCTTTTTCATGGAAGCTCAGTTTCTGGCTCCCATGGCTGGAAGTGGAGTGCCCCTGAGATACCCCTGAGCCTGTGGTAGTTCCCTCTCTTTTGGAGGGGTAATGCCAAGTCCAAGCGGGTTGGGCTTGGTGGTCTCCAGAGGTCCCTTTCAATTTCTACCATCTGTGATTCTGTGATTTAGAGCATGGCCCAGGTCCACGTCACCTAAACCCTTTTTGCCTCCCCACAGGCCTGGTGGGGGTTGGCATGCACCATTCCCTTTTCTGCTCAGAGTACTTTTGGAGTGGCAGTAGCACTTCTGAAGCTTGCATGGTCTGTACCCCAGGCAGTGTCAGTGCATAGACCTCTCCTTTGGTCCACCTCCTCCAGGTCTGGGCAATATGCTAACAGGGTGGGTGGCAGATTGACCACCTCCAGCTTAACTCTGTGCCTGTGGTCAGCAGCAGGGGTCATGGAGCTGCATTTCTGGCTCTGCCCCCACATTTGACCTCTCTTTCATACTAAGGAGTTTTCACTTCACCCCCTCATGAATCTAACCTGGCTCATGTCAACTAATGACTTTTGGAGTCATCACTGAAGTCAGGAGGTATTGATGTGAACATTTTGTGTCCTGAATCCCCCATGAACTATTACTGAAAGATGACAGTGAACTGCAGACCTTTTCCACTCTTCCCCAGTTTTCATAGGGATGTCTCCATGATGAGACTCGATGACCTTCTTCAGGATGTGGGCAATGGGGTGAAGGAAACAGTCACTGGAAGAGGATAGAGCAGCTTGGAAGGATGTTAACCTGGGCACTGAGAAAAGCTCTGGATTCCTGAACACCTCTTGCAGAAGCTCTCCCAGAGCCTGTGTAGCTGCAGTACTCCATGGCCTGTGCCAGCTGTTGGGGTGATGATCACCTCCACATGCATGACTCACTCTGCATCTGATGGGCTGTGTCTCTCTGCCTGTTAGATCACTGGCAGAGGCACTTTGCCATCTGTTGAAGGAGACCTGGATATAATTATGCAGCATTAGGCTGGATGCTGTTAGTGTTAAACACCAAGACATGTCACACACATTTGGAGTGAGTAAGCTACGAGGAGGAGTACAGCAGAGCCAGGGAGACAAGGGCTGATGCTCAGCAGAGACTGCTGCCCGTGGAGGTGCAGAGCTGATGACACAGAGCCATGGTGCCTGTTAGCCAGGGCCATTCCATTTTGGCTTAACCTTCTCTTCTGGTACGAGAGAAACACTGAGATTATCACGTGGTGACTAATGGCAAACCAAACCTGGCCTGGCATGGGGGAACAGGAGACTTTTGTAGCGTAAGGTGAGCACACACCCAGAGTAAGAGAGGACAGAAAATATTTCAGGCTGATGCTTCTGCTGTGTCACTGGAGTGGGTGTGAAGGTCCTGGGGAGTCGTCCACCCCTGTGTAACAGAACAGTGGGACCCACACAGACCACTGTCAGCAGAGCTCAGCAGGGATGACTCCTCATGCGTGTGCCTAACACTGCGCTCCCCACCTGCCTGTGTAGTACCAAGCCTGTTCCTGACTGACTTGCATCCAGCGTGCAGCTTGCACTCAGGCTTAGACCATGAGTGAATTCAGTCTGCTGAGCTCTCCTGGTCAGGGGTCAGTCTTAGCTCTGGCTAGGTGCAAGCCTTGCCACTGAAGCTGTGCTCAAGTGCTCACAGTTGCAAAGATTTCCTCTTAGCACTTGGAGCCCTGCAAATGTGTGATTTGAAAGGCTGGGGTACAAAATGCCTCAACATTGAGGCCATTTCATATTCTCAGTATCAGTGCACTGCTGTGGGCCATTTGTAGCAGTTTCATTCCACCACAAAAAGGATTCCACCTTTAGTCAGTTGTTCAAGCTTTCCTTGTTCATGTGGTTGGTAAAAGAAGCCTCCTGACTTTTAAAAAGAAAGAAAGAAAATAGCTGTGGAGTTCAGCTTATGCCTCACGTGTTCCAACACAGCATGGGAGATAGGGCCAAGAGGCACAACTACTGACTGCAGTGATGATGGAATTAGTATTAGTTAGAGAAACATCCTGATTGTTATTATTTCTGTTATTATTGTTTCATCAGAGGACATTATCCTGCCACTTTTTCTTTCAGAACTGGATTTCAAAACCGATTAAGGGATTTTCTTTACCCAGCTGTGTCTTACAAAATGCCATTCTCGCAGCATGGAGCTCCAGAGGAGGATGCTCAGCTGCATCTTGCACATCCATCTGACTTATTAAAGACAGATGAAGCCAAAGCAATATTTTCCTAAGCCACTCTTCTATCAGAAAGAGTGAAATCACTCTGTCATCAGCAAGGCTCTTTCTGGTTTTAGTGTGTCATGTCATCGGCAGACTGCACGTAATGTGAGGAAGAGCTTTTATGGAAATCTTTTCCTCCACAGCAGTAGGAAAGTGGTGTTTGTGATGATCATTGGAGGTGAGCATCCACCTGCACTCAGCACTGGGGAGGCCACACCTCGAGTGCTGTGTTCAGCTCTGGGCCCCTCACTCCAGGAAGGACACTGAGGGGCTGGAGCCTGTCCAGAGCAGGGCAGTGAGGCTGGAGAAGGGCCTGGAGCTGGGGGTGTTCAGGCTGGAGAAGAGGAAGCTGAGGGAGACCTCAGTGCTCTCTGCAGCTCCCTGAAGGGAGGTTGGAGTGAGGAGGGGGCAGCCTCTGTTCCTTGGTGGCAAGAGACAGGAGCAGAGGAAATGGTTCCAAGCTGCCCCAGGGGAGGTCCAGGCTGGATCTCAGGAAATATTTCTTCACTGGAAGGGATCTCAGACATTGGAACAGGCTGCCCAAGGCAGTGCTGGAGTCACCATGCTGAGGGTGTTCCAGCAGCTGTGGACCTGGTGCTTAGGGACATGGTTTGGTGTTGACCCTGCAGTGCTGGGTCTTGGGTTGGACTGGATGAGCTTGGAGGTCTCTTCCAACCAGATGTGTTCTGTGGTTCTGTGATTGATCTTTTCAGCAAGGCCAGTCTGTGTCATCATCTTGTGGGTACTGGAGAGGAATCTGAAATCAAGGCAAGGAAGTTGTTTGCCCTTTGGTAGATCAGTGTTCCCGAGGAACCTGTGAAGCAACTAGCAGTGAATTTGAGCTCTGATGTGGGGCAGGAGGAGAATCAGGACAGCCTGAATGACTTGTAGCTCTAGCGAGAAGGCCTGAGTTGTGTTGGGAAATTCACTTCATGTCTGTATGAAAAGTTAAGGAGAAAACACTGTACAACAGTTGTGTGGTTCTCAGGTGGTTCCAGATCCTGCAGGAATCTGGGGTTCTTAGAAAGATAAAACCTTAAAATCCCAGTTAAGAGAGGCTTCTGCCATCCAAAATAAGTGATGCTATTTTGTTGATTTCAGATAAAAACCTAAATTATTTGTCAATGTACCAACTTCTCCAGTCACCTCTGGGAGCTGTGCTTGCCTGTCAGAGGTGAAGGAAATTTCCAGCTGCAGGAGGTAAGCATAAGACAGCTACACATTTTGCACCAACCACACCACTGGGTGAAGAGATCATCTGAGAGGCATTTTTAGACAATCCTTACTGATGTTTCCAGATAAATTAGTAGAGTGTTGGAAGTAAACACAGGTGGTGTTCCTCAGGGCTCAGTGCTGGGAGCACTTCTAGTTACCATCTTTATCTGGATAAGGACACAGAGTGGATCAGCAGTGAGTTCACAGATGACACCAAGGGAGGTGTCAGTGTTGATCTGCACCAGGGTAGGGAGGCTCTGCAGAGGGACTTGGAGAGATTGGATCCATGGCCAACGTTACCTGGAGGAGCTTCAACAAGGCCAAGTACCAGGTCCTGCAGTTGGGGCACAACAACCCCAAGCAATGCTCCAGGCCTGGGGCAGTGTGGCTGGAAGGCTGCTGGCAGAAAGGGACCTGGGGGTGCTCATGGACAAGCAGCTGAAGAGGAGCCAGCAGTGCCCAGGTGGCCAAGAAAGCCAAAGGCATCCTGGCTGGATCAGAAATGCTGTGTCCAGCAGGAGCAGGGAGGGGATTGTCCCCTGGGACTCAGCTCTGGGGAGCCCACACCTGGAGTGCTGTGTCCAGTTCTGGGCACCTCAATGCCAGAGAGATGTGGAGGTGCTGGAGCTAGAGCAGAGGAGGGCAAGGAAGCTGGGAAGGGCCTGGAGAATAAATCTGATGAAGAGAGACTGAAGGAGCTGGGGATGGTTAGTGTGAAACAGAGGAGGCTGAGGAGAGACCTCCTGGCTCTCTCCAGCTCCCTGAAAGGAGGTTGTGCAGAGGTTGGTGCTGGTCTCTTCTCACAGGCAATTGGCCATAGAACAAGAGGGAACAGCCTCAAGCTACAGCAGGGCAGGTTCAGACTGGACAATAGGAAACATTTTTCCCATCAAGAGTGGTCAGACACTGGAAGTGCTGCCAGGGAGGTGGTGGAGTCACAACCCTGGAGGTGTTTAAAGGTGGTTTGAATGTGGTGCTTGGGGATGTGGTTTAGGGGTGAACTTCGTAGAGTAGGCTCAGTGGTTGGACTTGATCCCAAGGGTCTTTTCCAGCCTGAATGATTCTATGATTCTAACACAGCCTCCCAGGCCCTATGTTTGAAAGACACCATCCAGACTGGAGGCCACTTTGTTAGAAGACAATGTGGTTTGCCCCACAGACTCTGTGTTGTGCCTCTGTGTTACTTCCCTTGTGGGATGAGACAACTGCTGCTGCACAAATGGCTCCTGGTTACTTTCCAAGCCCCACTGTGGTAGTCAAGTGTTGTGCAAACTGAGCTAGGAGCATCCTTCAGCTGGTTTTGTACCTGGGCAGAAAATTATATTTGCAGAAATTTTATCAGCAATATTTTATGAAGAACTTTTTGTAATGGTAACAGCAATCTGGAGAACGGCACAGGGGAGAGGGACCTGGGGGTCCTGGTGGACAGAAGGATGCCCAAGAGCCAGCAGTATGCCCTTGTGGCCAAGAAGGCCAAGGGCATCTGGGGTGCATTAGAAAGGCTGTGGTTAGTAGGTTAAGAGAAGTTCTCCTCCCTCTCTACCCTGCCATGATGAAGCCACATCTGGAATATTGTGTCCAGGTCTGGGCCCCTCAGCCCAAGAAGGACATCAGAGAACTGCTTGAGAGAGTCCACCACAGAGCCACAAAGCTGCTGCAAGCAGTGCTGTGAGGCCAGGCTGATGGAGCTGGGGCTTGGAGCAGAGGAGCCTGAGGGCTGCCCTCATTGCTGGGGAGAAAGATGTGCAGGGCTGGAGCCAGGCTCTGCTCAGGGATGGCCAAGGACAGCACAAGAGGCACTGGGGGCAAGCTGGAACCCAGGAAGTTCCACCTCAACATAAGAAGAAACTTCTTTACTGAGAGAATGCTGGAGCCCTGGAGCAGGCTGCCCAGAGAGACTGTGGAGTCTCCTTCTCTGGAGAATTTCAAGCCCCATCTGGATGTGTTCCTGTGTGACCTGCCCTGGGTGAGCCTGCTCTGGCAGGGAGTTGGACTCAATGATCTCTGGAGGTCACTTCCAGCCCCTGATGTTCTGTGATTCTGTGACATTCTGTTTACGGCAATGCTGAGGTTTCGTTCGTCGCTCTCCCTCGTAACCACTGCACAGTGCAGGGATCTGGAGGGTCTGATGAGTTCACCTGGCTCAGGAAGGTGTTTTTGAGCCCTGCACACAGTTGGTGAGCCATAATGTCTGTGTTGTGCTGTTCCTCAGCCCCTTCTTGGGACCATTGGAGCTGCCATATCCATAGGATGGGAATAGATTAACGTGTGGTTTCCAGCCTGCTGGAACAAGCCCTGCCTGGGTGTATGCAGGACCTAGGACAGAAAAGCAGTCTCGTGAGGCAGAAAGGAAAGTGCTTTTGCTGCTGGTTGCTGAGAAATGAAGTCTGTAGACAGCAAGGATGAGAGCCTTGCTCTGTGGCTCCTCCCTGGCAGGGGCAGTCTCCTTGTTTGTTAGTGTTTGCCACTCTCCTTAACCTTGGGGAAGAGAAGCTGTGGAGGAGAGTTTCATCTGATGGAATGCTTGCTTGCTGGGCTGGCTGAGCCACATTTCTCGCTTACTGAGCTCCAGACACATCCCAGCACTTCACAAACTGTTGAAAGAAGTCACTCACTGACACCCAGCCAGGATGGCCATGGAAAAGCAGCATGGCTGGAAGGGCTGTGGGAGTTCCTAACATGGTTTTAAACACCCTGTGCTTCAGGGGGAGAAGGCACTGTTGAAGCAATGTGAGTACATGGTGGTGTAACCTGGGAAGTCTGTGCTGCAGGATGGTTTGGAGGCTGCAGTCCTGCTGGAGAGGAGCCTGCAGCCTGCCAGGGCTGGGCACTGTACTTGGCTCGTCGGGGATGTGGCAGCCTGTGATGCCAGCAGCCAGCCCAAGGGTTAGTCTTTGAACTGGGGACCCCAGAGCAGAGTTTCTTGGTTACACAATAAAATAATCCAAAAGCCAGTTAAATGTTGAATTAGTAAAGGACTATTTTTGGCTTTCTCAGAGACAGCATCTGTAAATAATCAGGCAGAAGCCTTTCCATAAAACAACACAGCAAAACCTCAAAGAACATTTAGATTCTGCAACATTTAAACAAGATTTTTAACTGGTGGGGAAGCCAACATCAACACAATGCTTCCTGCACATGAAAGCGTGGAATTTCTTAGCAGTGTGGGGGCAATAAATGACTATCACATTTCCCTCCTTTCTAAAACTAAATATTTTTTCAATGGAAATAGTAATATTGATGGAAAAAAAAAGACAGAAGGGCTGTCAGTTATGTAAGAATTGATTTCAGCTCTGATCTACCCTGTACTGCAGACTGGAGAGCAATTAAAGGAAACCCTGAGCTGTTCAGTTCTGCTTTAATTGTGCTCTGAGCACTAGACATCAAATGTGCCAGCTGAGACCCCTCTTGCAGTCATCCACATTCATGACCCAGCTTTGGAGTTCATTCCTGCTGCTCTCAGCCAGGTCCATCCCTAATGCAAACAGAGGAGGTGAATTATATACTCTTCATGATGTCAGCTGCAGAGCCAGGGGGACAGGGTGATTAACCACAGCACACACGTGCTCTGACCACACTGTCTGCCCCGCAGCGTGTGTGGAATCAGAAACTTCTCCATACCCAAGTGCACATGGACTGGTGATTTGCTAAGGAGAAAGGCAAACACTCTTCAGTGTAAAAAACTTCCACTTTAGTCAAGAAACCTTGGCCTCCTGGCTCTTGCTGTTGGTGTAAGGGACTGCTAAACCAGGCTCTACTGCATTTGAGTGGAAAACTGCAGGCAAACGACTGGCTGCCTTCCCGGGCAGTGGTTGGCCTGACTGAAACCTATGGACCTGCAGGCTGTGAGTGAAGGAAACACCAAATCTGGGAGGGGGAGACCAGTGCAGGCACACAGAACTTGTAGATGTTACTATTTAATAGGCTCCCTGGGCGAGCTGTGTGGTTCCACAAACCAGCGCTGGCCTGGGAACTGAGGCTAGAGGAGGGCTGAATGAAGTATTTGTTCCAGCTGTGTGTGAAACTCTGGGTAAAGCAGCAGAACTCGCAGTCCTGCAGGTGCGCTGTGCCAGGCAGCTTAGTTTTCAGCTGCAGTTCCTGAGTTGTTGTTGAGGGTGACTGTGTAGCTTCCCACAAACAACAGCTTTGTGTCTTTTCCCAGATGAGGCACTGTTATGTAGCGAAGGAGTCAGGATAATGGCACACCAAACTGTGCCTCAGTCTGTTTTTCTCTGCTGAATTATTCACTCATTCTGATGTTCTGAAAGGATGTCAAAGCAGTTTCCCAAATCCTGGTGTTTGTTTCATGGGCAGCTTTCAGAGGAAACAAAAGGTTGTGGTTCAGACATAGGAAAAAATGGTCACAGAGGCAATGAGCTTCCCAAAGTGCATCCATTGGAATCACTTCCTAGAACCCTCAGTCAGTGTGGTGGGACCTGGGAAGCTGGCACAGCTATAGGACACAGCCATGTCTCCTGCTTTCAGGCTGCCCCAGGTAGGTAGTGCTGGAGCACAGATATGTAGAGCTGTGACTTCCCCAGGCTGGTCCTGGTCTCTCTGGAGCTCAGCTCGGACACTTCCAGAGGGACAAAGGACATCTAATCTGGATTATACTTTGGAACTCCTGGTTGGGTCTACCACCACGTGAAAATTCTTGATTAAAGCAGAACATGAATGAAGAGAGTCTCCATCAGGGCAGGAAAGGATGGATTCTTTCTCTCTTTCTTTCAAAGCTCTGTCAAGCTTTGGAGCACCACAGATTGGCACACTTTGGTCATGGGCCCATGTGGAATCCAAATGTTTGTGCTTTAATTACCTTCTCAGTGTTCCTATCACAGAACACACCCAGCTGGAAGAAACCTCCCCTGGGGCAGCTTGTTACCATTTCCTCTGCTCCTGTCTCTTACCACCAAGGAGCAGAGGCTGCCCCCTCCTCACTCCAACCTCCCTTCAGGGAGCTGTAGAGAGCACTGAGGTCTCCCTCAGCCTCCTCTTCTCCAGCCTGAACACCCCCAGCTCCCTCAGCCCCTCCTCTAGCCCAGGGGCTCCAGGCCCTTCTCCAGCCTCATTGCCCTTCTCTGGACAGGCTCCAGCCCCTCAATGTCCTCCCTGGAGTGAGGGCCCAGAGCTGAACACAGCACTCCAGGTGTGGCCTCAGCAGTTTGTAAGCTGCCATCCGAAGAGCAAAAAGCCAGCGTGGAGCATGTTATCCCAAGAGTGACAGACTGCAGTGATGGAAGGGTGGCACATCAGTTTGCTTTCTGGTTAATGTGTCTTGTGGCTTTAACATTTTTTTTACTATCACATTTATGGTTTAAGAAGATATCTTCCAGATTCTCTTTGGAAGGATTCCCCTCTAAGTGAGAAGGATGCCAGGAGGTAACAAAGCAGGGCAATGCTGCAGGTCTTCAGAGTGAGGAAGTGTCCCTCGGCTGCCACGTAGTTGATGGAAAGGTTTATTAGCTAAGTTCTCCATGGGACACCAATGTGCCCTGGTGGCCAGGAAGGCCAATGGTATCCTGGGGTGCATTAAGAAGAGTGTAGCCAGCAGGTTAAGGGAGGTTCTCCTTCCCCTCTACTCTGCCCTGGTGAGACCATATGTGGAGTACTGAGTCCGGTTCTGGGCTCCCCAGTTCAAGAGGCACAAGGATCTGCTAGAGAGTGTCCAGTGGAGGTTACAAGGATTGGGATTAGCACGAAGAAGGGGCCAGGCTCTTTTCAGTGGGGTCCCATGGTAGGACAAGAGGCAGTGGATATAAACTGGAACCCAGGAAGTTCCACCTCAGCATGAGGAAAATCTTTGGTGTGAGGGTGCTGGAGCCCTGGAGCAGGCTGCCTAGAGAGGCTGTGGAGTCTCCTTCTCTGGAAACTTTCTAGACCCACCTGGATGTGTTCCTGTGTGACCTCCCACAGGTGACCCTGCTCTGGCAGGGGGTTGGTCTCAAGGGTCTCCAGAGGTCCCTTCCAGCCCTACCATTGTGTGACTCTGTGAGTGAATTGGCTGAGACATGTCTTCACTATGCAGTTGTTCAGGTAGTGTAAGCTGATGACAACAGACTTTTAGTGCCTGAACTGAAGACACTGCAAGCAGCCACATTTCCCTGAGTTACCTGACCACCCCTGGCTTATGCTGTGGCATTTTCATAGAGGAACTCCAACTTCTCACATTCAATGCAGTTCCCATGCAAGTTACAACTTCTCGTGGCACTTTTCATGGGCAGAAAGTCAAGATAGGAACAGGGTTGATGTAGCCTCTTAGATCAAAAACTAACAAATGAGGTCATGCTGTTCAGGTGCTATGCAACATTTTCCATCATCTTAACTCAACAGGTAATGAGCACAGTGAGAGCAGCAGAGAAGCAAGAGTGTACAACTTGGGTTTGCATTTTTTGTTCACATCTTACCCATTCACTCACTTTCTTCATACCATGTGGGTAGCAAGCAGATGGATCACATTAGACTGTGTTAAACCCTGTGGAGGCAACAGTCCTACGTGCTGTGTCAAATATTTATAATGTGGGATTATTTTAGGACAGGAGCCAAGAGCAATATGGCATCCTTCATGGTGCCTCTCTTGTGTTTGTGAGCAGAAGCTCAGCTACTGCCTTAAAACTGTGCTGCTTCCCTAACCTTCACCATCCCTTCTCCTTTGTCACCATCTGAATATTTTTTACTTATTATCATACATTAGAGTCTCTGTTGCTTTCTTTGTTAGCTTTCACATTGAAGCTGGGAAGGACCAAGTTTTCAAAGGCCCCTTTGGAAACTCACCTGGATGGGCAAGACCCAACCCTCTTGTGCCCATGAGGTGCAGCTCACGCGTGGGGAGGGCATGCACCTGGTCTGTGCCTTTCAGCATGCCCACAGCTACAGACAGGATGCTGGGCACAGCCTGCCTGTAAGTCATCAGCACAGTGTCACAGCCATGGCAGGGGGCTCAAGGATTTGGCTTATTGGTGCTTCTGGCCCAGGCGTGAGGGGGCAAGGTGGGCAGTGCAGGGCAGACAAGCAAGCCTGGCACATCCTGCCAGCTGTTTCACACTTTGTGCATTGGAGGGATGTTAGAAATTCTCTTCTGTGCCCAGGACACAAATAATTTTAGTAGCAAGAGGAATTTCCACTCTGAAATCTTTTTCTGCCTCTATCTGCCTCTGCCTTTACCTTAAATCCTTGGTCTGCCTGATGCTGTTTCTAGGCAATGTGCAATGTTCTTTTACTCTGCACAAAAGGAGATGCCAGCAGCCTGTCCTGAAGACATCTGAAATACCTGCAGCAGCTTCTTCTCTTCGGACATCTGAAATACCTGCAGCTTCCTCTCTTTAGCCATCTGAAATACCTGCAGCTTCTCTTCAAACAAGCAGCACACTGAAGGAGATTGTTGTTCACCTACAGCCCTGTGCCTGCTTGTTATGAGCCTGCTTCACTGCCAGCATTCTGCATGCTTCTTTCAGTTCCTTTGACTCCTTTCCCTTCTTTTTACACAATTCATTTACAGCTCAAGTTAGTTACTAGAAATTCTGTATTTAGAAATATTGGCAATAATTTTGCACTTTACTCAGCAATATTTCTCTCTGAATATGTTTGTTACTGACCCAGCTGTGTGACTGACTTCATAACTCAATTGTTCAGTTCCTTTGGTTGCTGTGATAATTAAGCCACACATGCAGGGGCACAGCTTCACAGTTTGGCATTCAACAGGAGAACATCCTATGGTTTGTGGATGGTCTTCTGATTCTTTTCTCATGTAGATGAGTTTTGGAGCATCATCCTTGCCTACAGTAATTCACAGGGTTTGAGCTTGGTTGAGGCCTAGAGGAAGGCTGGGCAGGGACTGTTCCCAAGGGCCTGTGGGGATAGGATGAGAAGCAATGGTTTGAAACTAGAGCAGGGCAGGTTTAGGTTGGACATCAGGAGGAAGTTTTGCTACTAAATTAGAGTGGTGAAATGCTGGTGGTTGAGGGCCTATCCATGGAGACATTCAGGATCAGACTGGATGTGGCCCTGAGCACCCTGATCTAGCTGGAGGTGTCCCTGTGACTGGAGGGGACTTGGACAAGAAGACCTTTGGGGGTCCCTTCCAACCCAAAACAGTTGGTGAATCTGTGAATATTTAACATGTCAGGAGATGCATAGTAGCTCATGGACCAGAATAAGAACATTGCTCTTCATAGCTGCCTTGAGCCTACTGGAGAGCTTGATGCTTCCTGTGTACATGGCTAATGTAGCTTGGAGGATGCCCAGGCATTGCCACAAGGATGCAGTGAACCACTGATCACTTGAGGTGAGACATTAGAGTGATCAGTGTTGTTGTGGCTGCAGGTGAAATGCAAGGAAAGATGAGATGATGAGGTGAGATGAGATGAGATGAGATGAGATGAGATGAGATGAGATGAGATGAGATGAGATGAGATGAGATGAGACAATGGGCTGGAGAGAGTGCAGAGCTGAGTGCTGAAATGTGGCTTTATTCTGCACAACAGATATGTGTCCTGTGGTGCCACTCCTGCCCTCTGCAGAGGAGAGCATTCATTT
Source organism: Indicator indicator (assembly GCF_027791375.1). Classification (NCBI taxonomy): domain Eukaryota; kingdom Metazoa; phylum Chordata; class Aves; order Piciformes; family Indicatoridae; genus Indicator; species Indicator indicator. Next base: position 11,713,053 of record NC_072040.1, read on the forward strand.
CAGTGCTATCACTTGGAAATTTTTCTCCACGTTTAGGAATTTGGAGAATGTATTCAACTGCATCTTGGTATTTTATTGATATTTTCTTGCCTTAGTGCTGATTTCCAAACTAAAGTCAACAGCTTCTCTATTCTAACGGTGAAGAGGGGCAGCTATAAGCAGTGAGTAGCAGGGGAAATGAGGACAGCCGCCAAGTTTCTCTGTAAGGACCCTCTTTCAATGTTCCCATTCCCAAATCCTGATGTGAAAGTACCATAATTGCTATCATGGTATCTTATCCTTGGCTGCACTCAGAGAGTTGTGGTCAATGGTTCAATGTCCAAATGGAGACTAATGACAATCTCAAGCACAAATCCAGGCTGGGTGAGGAGTGGCTGAGAGCAGCCTGGAGGAGAAGGCCTTGGGGGTGTCAGTTGGTGACAAACTCCCCAGGAGCCAGCAATGGTCCCTGGCAGCCCAGAGCCAGCTGTGTGCTGAGCTGCACCCAGAGCAGGGAGAGCAGCAGCACAGGGAGGGGATTCTGCCCCTCTGCTCTGCTCTGCTCAGACCCCACCTGCAGCACTGCCTCCAGTTCTGGGGCCCCCAGCACAAGAAGGACCTGGAGCTGCTGGAGAGGGTCCAGAGGAGGCCATGAAGATGATCAGAGGCTGGAGAAGCTCCCCTGTGGGGACAGGCTGGGAGAGTTGGAGCTCTTCAGCCTGGAGGAGAGAAGGCTCCAGGGAGACCTTAGAGCAGCCTTCCAGTACCTGAAGGGGCTCCAGAAGAGCTGAGGATGGACTTTGGACAAGGGCTGGGAGTGCCAGGATGAGAGGGAATGGATTGAAGCTTAGGAGGGCAGATTTAGACAGGAGAATTTATTTTCAGTGAGGGTGGTGAGACACTGGCACAGGTTGCCCAGGGAGGCTGTGGCTGCCTCCTCCCTGGAGGTGTTCAAGGTCAGGCTGGATGAGGCCTTGAGCAATCTGGGCTGGTGGGAGGTGTCCCTGCCCATGGCAGGGGGCTTGGAACTAGGTCTTAAAGGTCCCTTCCAACCCAAACCATTCTATGAATCTATGAATGTATGAATCTTGACAACTTGAATCTGGCACAGATTGTAATTTATTCAGACTCTCTCCCTCTTGAAAATGGCTTCAAGCAAAATGGAAACTACCGTGCTGTTACTTCCAAAAGGCATTTGAAACATAAGTATCTTGCACAGAAGTCCAAGTGGATCTTATTTTTTGTTTCCCAAATTCAGTGTAGCATTTTCTCATTCCACAAGGAAATAACTCTGAGGCTTCTAGCTGCTCTGGGTGGGCTCCAGTGCCAGTGAAGCAGAGAGGCAATTTCTGCCAAAATTGTCTCAGGTCTTGTGTAGCAGCTCTTAAACACCATGATTTGCATAACTCCCCAGTACCTGAGGCACAGAGACTGTCAGTCAGCACTTCTGATGTGCCAGGGTCACTCTGAACACAGAGGAGCTGAAAGGGCACCCACAGGCTGCACTCCTTCTCCACCTCTGCAGTCAGCCCCACATCATTCCAGGCCCTGGGTTATGTTTGCTGTTTGGTCAAAATGAAGACAGCTGCAAGCTGAGACCACTCATCCTCTGAGCCTCTTATCAAACATCATGTGAGATACTCATGAAACTGTCTTGTCATGGTGAGCTGAACCTGCTGCTGTTATCCAGGCCATGCTGCAGTCATGCCAGCTTCACAAAGGAGAGTGCTGGCTGGAGCAGTATCCTGGGGCTGGAAGTTCAGATTGCAGCATGGGAGGTTCCTTTTCTGGTTGCTGTTTCTGTGTTGTGGCTTCTTGGCTGTTGGCTTTCTCTGCAGGCATGGCAGTGGGACAGGTGGCACTCAGGTCACTGCTGGCTTTGGGTTTCTGGTTTATACTGTTTTTTTTCATGTATTTCACTGTGCTTCTCCTGCAAACAGGCTGAGCTAAGGCAATCCTGCATTGTGTTATTAATTAGATCATTAGCTAAGGTAATTGTGCACTGTGATTATGATGTCTTGGGTTCTATTAAACTCTTATCTCTTTATCTCAGCCCTGAGTTGTGTTACCTTTCCCCTCACTTTTGTGTTGGGGCAGCAGGCAGCTTAGCCCTTGCACTAAACCCTTACAGCTCCCTGGCACCTGAGGCACAGAGACTGTCAGTCAGCACTTCCAATGTGCCAGGGTCGTTCTGAGCACAGAGGAGCTGAAAGGGCACCCACAGGCTGCACTCAGTCTCCTCTGCAGTGACCCCCACACCATGCCAGGCCCTGGGTTATGTTTGCTGTTGAGTCAAAATGAAGACAGCTCCGAGCTGAGACCACTCAGCCTCTGAGGCTCTTGTCAAGCATCGTGTGAGATGTTCGTGAAGCTATCTAAATGTTCAGATCTCACTCAGACACCGATGCCTCGACTGTCAGCCTGGATTTCAATTGCGCTCCCTCCAGCTCTGCTGTAATCATAATCATTATAATTAATTCTTAAATGTAATTATAATTAATTATAGTTTATCTGTGGCTCCCGTGAAGCTCATGCAGGACCTGTCCCAGTGGCAACGAGAAACATCCCTGGGCAAAACCCAGAAACTGTACAGCATCTGTTTTGCTTTCACAGGTGCTAGGCTGGATGATCCCAGACAAATCCTGCTTTTTTAATTCCTGCTTGTTTTCAGTGTTGCAAGGTGATGTTTTTAGTGACTCTTTGATTTCAGCAGGGTTTAGTTCTTAAGGCACACCCTTAGGTCACAGAAGGTTTGCACCTTTAGGTGGCAGAGTGCTTTAAAGAGGCTGCGCCTGATGGACTTGCTCTGAGCCCCAGCAGAAGCCAATAGAAGGACATTGTCCATTCCAAGCCAACTTCCTGGCTTCTGAGCTGGTTTTCCTTGGCAGTACCAAGGAAAATGTATGAATAAAAAGAAGGAAACGGGGGAAATGTCAATTAAACTATTAAAAAAAAATAATGAGGCCAATTACTTTGTGAAAATTGTCACATCTGGGCCTGAATCCTCCCTGAAGCCATCTAGTATTCCTTAGGCCCTTAAGAGCCATTGCAGTCTCTGACTAACTGGAACTCCTGTGTCCATGCCAAGTGTGTTGTGCTATCCCTCTCCTCCTTCCAGCAGGCTTGAAGGAAGGAATTCTTCTAGTCAGGCCTTCTGATGTATTATCCTCTGCCCTACTCAATGCCTGTTATGACAGACAAATCAGCTTCATTCCTCACATATTTTCTCACTGTTTGCCTGTCACTGTTCATTAGAGTGTTCCAGACATAGAAGTTGTTGGGTGAATGGTGTGTCCTGCAAGCTGAAGTTCATTTAGTGCCTAGCATTCTTCCAAAGGGTTTATTTCCAAAAGCATTCAGACTCTGGGTATGTCTTTCATAGATTTACATCTTCCACATCCACATGTGATGGCAAAAGTAATAGCTGAGTTGGAGATCTGTTCTTTGGTCTTTTAGCAGTAGACATTTGCTGACCATATATCTCTTAAAGTGGTAAATGCAGCTGCTGTCCTGCCAGTTATGGCCTCATCTCCTTTTCTTCATCTCCAGGGGAACAGTTTCCAAAATGTGGAAATTATTATTATTTTTGGGTATTCATTCTCACTTCCAAGTAATATTTGTACTAAGATGTCATCAAAATTCTTATTGAATGTTTTTTATAACAAGCCAGTAATAGTTTGGTTTGGTGGTGCTGAATGCCACTTAGATGTTTGCCTGGTGGCTGGACTGTCACTTACAAGGGCAGGACCATCAGGAAGGTTGTGCTTGCTGTTGTACTAAGTGGATTACAGACTGGCACCCTGCTCCTTCCCCAGGAGTGAAGTGCCCCTCAGCTAATGGAGATGGCTGTGGGGAGCTTGCTCTGGCACAGGCCTGGGAGGGTGTGCTGGGGAAGCCCTGCACTCCTGCACAGGTTTGTCAGGGCTTTATTGGGGAAACATTGATGCCCCAAAACATTTAGTGTGATTAATAACAAATGCTGAATTGGATATAAGGAGAAGAACGCGCTTGTAAAATTAAAGCCAGATCTAGCTTTGGGTCAGCCTTCTGCTAATGCTTGGCTGTTGCATCCCTGATTGTATTAATCAATGTACAGGGACTGAAATGCCATGATGATGAATATCAGTTGGAGAGAAAGAAGAGAGTTCAAATGCACATCCTTCCTCTTCCTCATTTTACAGAACCTTGAATGAGGTCCAAATGACAAAAGCAGATTCGTTTTCTGGTGCTCTTTATCAGTTGATTTTACCTCTTTTGGACAGCTGCATCTCAGTGCAAATGTAAAATATGAGCTCCCTACTGAGTATCGAGTCTGGAATAATTCAAACCTCGGCTGAAACTTTTCTCAGGCTTCAGTGCTGCCATTCTTTGTACCTATATGAAGGGCAAGCTTTTTTTTAACAGGAAAATTATTGAAAGATTTTTTTTCTTATCTAAATACTAATTGAGTAATGTTTAATGTATTTAATTCCAAACAATCAGTTCCACGTGCAACCATCAAATGCTTTGGTTTGCAAAAAAAAAGCAAACCTGGTTTTAGGTTTATTGCAGTTTTGTAATGTAAATACATCTTTCTTTCTCCTAAACCCATATGCAACTAGTAAGGGTGCTGAAAAAGATCCATGAACCCAATGTGCATGTGTGTTGCTGTGTACATACCTGGAAAACACACCTGTGCTGCACATAGCCATGGCAAGTGGTACCCTGCAGAGCTCTAGGTACCTCATTTGCCACAATTCTGCTGGTTAAGGTAATAGTAAGTTTCCAGTCATATTCTGCATATGTCACACTGGGAAATAATGACAGCTTTCCAAAAGACTCTAGATGCAATAGAATTATTTTAGCAGCTGTGGTTTCAGTTACCTTTAGTTCCTCCTGCAGCTCTAAATAAAGAGAAGCTTCTGTTATATGCAGTTATTTCCTTTTGTAGGTGGCATGGTAAGTTGTGGCTACTCAAAGGAGGCTACTGAACACTACAAGGCAAACTTAGGGCGCTAAGAAAATATGAATATTAACTAACAACATTTTTTTTCATGGATTATTCATGATTTCCAGTCACTAGGGTTTTTTTATGAAACCAGGCTCTGCTGGGTGATGCCCAGTGACAGCACAAGGGGCAGTGGTGGAAGCTGAGGCATAGGAAGTTCCATGGAAACATGAGGAAGAATTTTTTCCCTGTGAGGGTGACAGAAGACTGGACCAGGCTACCCAGGGGGTTGTGGAGTCTCCTTCTCTGGAGAGTTTCCAATCCCACCTGGATGTGTTCCTGTGTGACCTGCCCTGGGTCACGCTGCTCTGGCAGAGGGGTTGGACTGGATGGTCTTTGGAGGTCTCTTCCAAGCCCTAAGATTCTGTGATTCTGTGGTTCTGTGATTTCAGAATGTTCAGCCCTAGATTTTTGCCAGCTGACACTGCTAAAACAGTTAGCTTAGGTGTTTGAGAGCTGGTGAGATAACCTCCACCATGGAAGCAAATGGTGCTTTGACATTGCCTTCTATTTTCCCTAAGTCATTTATTTGGCTCAGTCACCCTGACCCCTCTAAAGTCAGAGTGTGGCCTGATCTCTATGAACACATTAAGCAGATGAAAATGTCTCCTAAAGAGTATTTCTTTCTCTTCCATATAGGACGCACTCTCAGACCTCATTCAGACCAGTATGGTTTTAAAACATTTCAGATGGAAACTGTAAGGCCCCCTCCTGTCTCCCTGGGATTCAGTGCTGTGTCCCTGCTGCTGTCCGTAGGCAGTGCTTCAAGTCCATCAACTCTGACTCTTCAGTCATATGAACAAAAGCCACATGAAGCAGAATAAGAATTTACAACAACATGACCTGAAGCTTAAGGGTTAATTTTTTTAATTATTTTTGTTTAAACAGATGTACATCAATAAATATGTCTGACTTGAATGCTGATGAGTGAAGAGGAGGAGTGGTATCAGAGTCTGGACTTTACTCCTGTGAGTGAGCTTCAGCCTGGCAGGCTCTGTGGGATGCAGTGCAGTGCATCTCAGTGGGCAGCAGATCTCTGCTGGCTTTGTTCTGCGCATTCTGGATCATTTAATTAACTAAAGACTTGTTTCTCTTGCGACCACAAATGTTCCAGTTTGCTCTGTTACCCGAGGTCAGAGCTCACCTGACCTCCCTGGCTGAGGAAGAGAGGAGTAAGGAAACTGGGGAAAAAGAGAGTAAGCAAATCAGTTCAAGGAAGCCTTGTTTCCCTTACCCCAAAGCCCAGCTGAGCAGAAAAGGCTGAATTGAAAGGGGAAAGGGCTAAGACTGATTAATTAAGAGAGGTCCAGCCTGAAGAAAAGGCAAAGAACGAAACAAGTAAGACAGAGAAAAATAAACTACAGTAAGAGTGAGCTCAGATGAGAGAATCGGCTGCTGGCCAGGAGGGAGCAGCTGCAGCAGAGGGCCGGATCCCACTGGAACTGAAAAGAGGCCATCTCTGATGGAGTGAAAGGGGAAACAAAAAGTAATTCACCTTTAAAGGCACAGAAATGGGATTCAGGGCTAGCATGGGGGTGGAGAGGAATGGGAGTGTGTGGATGAGATGAGTTCTGTTTTCTGAGAGCGAGGCAGTGGCTGCTCAGTCCTCCCAGCGAGCTGCGTGCCGGCGCAGATCCATCAGAGCAGCCGGCACGGGGACACTGCTCCGAGCAGCCTCGTGGTGCTGTAGGACTCTTCAGTGAATGATGAGCAGCGAGCAAACCTCCTCATTTTTAGCAGGGGAGATGAGGCAGATGACATACCATAGTGATGGCATCATGCCTTGCTCCAGATGTGAACAAAGGGCGAAGAAAGTGGAAGAGGGATTTTTCTCCACAAGACAGAGTAATCCTCAATACCGAGGGGGAGCACAAGGCTGCAAACCTCAGCACACTGAGCTTCCACAAAATCAAGGAAACAGAGTAAAATCCTGGGAGGCTCTGAGTGAAAATTTCAGGTTCAGGGAACAGACCATGTGCATGAGCGAATGCCACAGACTGAGAACAAAAGGCTGCTCTGCACTGTGTCTGTCTGGTAAGTTAGCACAGGATGGGGAAGAAGCTAAAGGAGGGGAGAGAGCAGTCACCTGAACACGTCCACAAGGAGGCGAGTTAGAAAGCTCCTGGGGCTTTTGATGTTTCACAGCATTGAACTGCTGTTACAAGATCCTGGATATCCTGCTTCAAGAACTGTTCCAAACCCATAGTTCCAGAACTGTAGAGTCAGGGCCCTGTGTTGGAAGGAAAGGCAAAGTTTCAACTGTTTGTCTCTAATGAACAGAGAAGAAAAACCTCTCTTTAAATCTCTGCTGTGCTGCAGCTCCTAACTGTCACAGAGCTCTTCAAACCCCCCCTTCCTGAGCTTTCCCATTGATTCTTGCTGAATAAAATGCCAGACCTATGCTTTTTCAGGTACTGTCTCCAACCAGACTGTGAGAAGGTTGAGACTCTTTAGCTTGATCACAGTATCACAGTACATTAGAGACTGGAAAGGACCTCCAGAGATCATCCAGTCCAACCCCCTGCCAGAGCAGCATCACCCAGGGGAGTCTGCACAGGAATGCATCCAGGTGGCTTTGGAAAGGCTCCAGAGAAGGAGACTCCCCAGACTCCCTGGGCAGCCTGCTCCAGGGCTCCAGCACTCTCACACTAAATAAGTTTCTCCTCATGTTGAGCTGAAACCTTCTAATCATCTATGTTCCAGTTTGTCTCCATTGTTCCTTGCCTTAATCCTGTGCACCACCCAAAAGAGCTTGGCCCTCTCCACTTGACACTCACCCCTCAGATGTTGATAGACATTGATCAGATCCCTCTCAGCCTTCTCTTCTCCAGACTAAACAGCCCCAGGGCTCTCAGTCTCTCTCCACAGGGGAGATGCTCAAGTCCCCTAAGCATCCTCCTGGCTCTCCCTTGGACTCTCCCCAGCAGGTCTCTGTCTCTCTTGAACTGGGGAGTCCAGAACTGGACACAGTACTCCAGGTGTGGTCTCAGCAGGGCAGAGCAGAGGGGGAGTAGAACCTCCCTAGCCCTGCTGGCCACACTTTTCCTGCTGCACCCCAGGATCCCATTGGCTCTCTTGCCCACAAGGGCACATTGTTGTTCCATGCAGAACTTGCTGCCCACCAGCACTCCAAGGTCTTTCTCCATGGAGCTGCTCTCCAGCAGGGCAGTCTCTAACCTGTCCTGGTGCCTGCTGTTATTCCTCCCCAGGTACAGGACCCTGCACTTGTCCTTATTGACCTCCATGAGGTTTGCCTGCAGGCAGCTCTCAGCCTGTCCAGGTCACGTTGGATGGCAGCCCAGCCTGAGGGGGGTCAGCCACCCCCCCAGTTTTGTATCATCAGGAACTTGCTGAGGGTGCACTCAATGCCCTCATCCAGGCTGCTCATAAAGATGTTGATCAGAAGTGGACCCAATACCGATCCCTGGGGGACACCACTGCCCACAGGCCTCCAAGTTGACTCTGTGCCACTGGTCACAACCCTCTGAACTCTGTTGTGGAGCCAGTTTGCAATCCACCTCACAGACCAATAGTCTGTGCCACGTTTCCTGAGCTGTTCTATGAGGATGTTATGGAGACAGTGTCAAAATCCACTGCTGGTGATGTATCAGTAAGGTTGACAGCTCCTGGAAAAAGGGACAGTTTTGGAATCTGTGCACTGAAGTGTGGGAAATGGAGCATGCACACTGATCTCAGGGCATCTGCAGGCAGCCCATCTGAGTCTGGGAAAAGGGAGTGAGCAATGCTGTAAATCCTTCAACATGGGAAGGGTGGTGGCACCTCGTTTTCTTGATCTCAGGATGTCTATACCTCTTTTTCACCATGGTAGAAGTTACTGAATATTGAACTTGTTTGCATCACCTTTGCAGAGGTGGCTCCTCCTGTGTGCCTGCAGGAACACACAACTGTCCCAGACATGGCTGTTGCTCAGCACTGCATAAATTCTCCCCAGATTTCTGCTGACAAACTACTCAAAGACATCCTGGAATTTTGCAATATTATGATGCATGCTCAAAGCTTCCTCTAAAGATGAAGGTCAAGAGTGAAGCTGTTGTAAGCAAACAAACAAAGCCGTGGGAACAGCTACAATCAGCAGTGTGAGCAGGCAGCCTCAGGATCAAAACAAGGGCTGGCTGAGGTCAGATAGTTATGGCTGTGTTCTCAGGTGGAAAGAGTTGATTGGAGTTTGAAAGACCCTACCCTGGCTTAGTTGTGCCAGGCTTTCCCTTGTGGTGTTTACTGCTAGGAGTACAGCCCTGAGAAGCTGTGCCTCAGCTTTGGCTCTCTGATGCCCAGAAGGATACTGCTAAGGGATTGCACTTAACCAACAAGTGCCATGGCAAGTGGGTGTCAATAAGAACACCAGTAACCCTTTATTAATATGGAAGTTGCCAACACTCCTTAAATAGAATCCTGGTCGGTTGGAATATCGATTTACAAGGGGAATGTACAGTCTGGGGGCAATTCCGTGCAAACCAGGAGGAAATAACATAGAAAGAAAGTAACCCAAGAGCAAAAATGGCACCACCCACAGCAGGGGGGGGAGACCCAGTAAGAAGCCTTAAGCCCAAGTGGCAATGAATTAATTACTCACAGCTGATTCTACCCAGGTGGGGAGTGCTGCTGCTGCTGTGCTGGCTGTGGGGCGCTCTGGTACGGCGCTGGCACGGCAGGCTGCCGGCAGGGAGGGGCCAGGCTGGGCTGGCTCCAGCGGCTGGCCGGCGGTTAACGACGCATGCTTCATGACAGGCACTGCCCTGTCCTGGGTACACTGAGGCACGGCACGATTCCAGTGGCAAGGGGGAGCAGGCTTGGCTCCTAAGCTCGTGGCTTCTCCAGCTTGCTGTGTGTGGGCTCATGGCTTTATCCCAGGCTTTGGATCAGGCAGCTTCATGCAAGATGGGTCCAGGAAGGCAATTCAAGCAGGGCTTGAGAAAGGTTTAAGGGCAAGGCAAAGGCAACTACAAGTCAGCCTGTGTATATATCTCACCCAAGATCCATCTAGGCCAGCAGGGGCAACTGAAGCCAACATAGAGCTGCCCAATGAAAATGGTTCTGCCAGGTTGTGGCCATAAAAGGCAGAAGCAAAAGTCATGTTTCTGGGGGAGCAGTGGTCAGCACACGTGCTCTTACCCCGGGTAAACAACTTGTTTACCAGACATGCATGGTCCTGTCCCCTTTGCTCATTTTCCCACGTTGCTCTGACTTTCTGCAGGAAGGAGAGGGGAGAGTAGGACCATGTCTAGACACTTTAGGGCCTGTCTGGATTTGTGCTGGGCCTGTTTTGGCCCTACCATGACAGATACCTGCGCCTGGCACAGACCTTCCCTCTGTATCCCTGCTCAGCCTGGTGCCTTCTGAGTCGTGTCCTGATTTCCCAATGCAAGCACTGCACACAGCCTGAGTTCCAGCACGGTTGCCAGCTCTGCAGGGACCTTAGCCTTGCATTTCACACCTGTGTGGCAGGGCCCCAGCAAGAAGAGATGGCAGGAGGACAGAGGGGCTCCACAGAAGCCTGCGGATAAGGCCTGTGTAGATGGACGATCCTGGAGCAAAGAAGCGGCAGAAGAGAGGGCAGAAGCTCTAGCTCTGAAGGGTGTCACTGTACCCAAAAGTGAGATGCTTCCTAAGCTTTTTGTTGATCAGCCCTTGGTTTCCCTCCCTCAGCACAAAGATGCCAACATCCCTGCATCTCTCCCAGTCCAGATCAATGAGCTTTGAGCATGCAGGATGGGAATCTGTACAGCCTGCTGGCAGAGTTGTTGTGACATGGTGCCTGTGGTAAGCAATTCCTAGCAAGTGGGAAGCCACAGGGTGTGCCAGCTGTTGCCTCTGAGTGATCTTCAGGGGCATCTCCAAGCTTTAGTGCATTGCAGTAATTAATTCTGGAAGAAAACTAAATGGAAGTGGAAAGCTTCAATCGACTATGGCAGGACCTGAGCCCGAAGAAAAGGTTGTAAAGCTTCAGTGAAGCAAATATTCTGTGGAGATTCAGTAAGGGCAAGTGTGAAGTCCTGCATCTGGGGAAGAACAGCCCCATGGAACAGCACAGGTTGGGTGCTGACCTGTTGGAGAGCAGCTCTGAGGGAAAGGACATGGGAACCCTGGTGGACAACAGGCTGACCACGAGCCAACAATGTGTCCTTGTGGCCAAGAAGGCCAACAGCATCTTGGGAAGCATTAAGAGGACTGTGGCCAGTAGGTTCTCCTCCCCCTCTACCATGTGCTGGTGAGGCCTCACCTGCAGTACTGGGGCCAGTTCTGGGCATCACAGCTCAAGGACAAAGAACCATTAGAGAGAGTCCAGCACAGGGCCACTGAAATGCTGAGGGCACTGGAACAGCTCTCATGGGAGGAGAGGCTGAGAGAGCTGGGGGTGGTTAGCCTGGAGAAGAGGAGGCTGAGGGGGATCTGATCAATGCTTACAAATATCTAAGGGGTGGGGGTCAGGAGGATGAGGCCAGACTCTTGTCAGTGGTGCCCAGTGACAGGACAAGAGGGAATGAGCATAGACTTGACCACAGGAGGTTCCATCCAAACATGAGGAGGAACTTCTTTACTGTGAGGGCAGCAGAGCCCTGGAGCAGGCTGCCCAGAGAGGTAGTGGAGTCTCCATCTCTGGAGATGTTCAGGGCCTGTCTGGACATGTTTCTGTGTGACCTGCTTAGGTGATCCTGCTCTGGCAGGGGGTTGGACTCAATCTTCAGAGGACCCTTCCAAGCCCTACCATTCTGTGATTCTCACTAGCAGGTCATATCTCCAACTCATGAGCTTCTGGCATGCAAGGAGAATCAGTCTTCAGCAGCAGCAGAAGCAAACCCTCCCAGTCCATCACCATCTTGCCCTTCCATGTGTCAGTAATCTACACCACTGGAGTTTCATCCCAGGTCAAGTCTCAGCGAAAAGAATGAGTCCAGTCCCTGGCCCTGTACAAGCCATAAACTAGAGAGGTAAAGAAAACTGCCCTGCACTGCTGCAATGACCCAAAGTGCACATTTGGCCTCTCTGGCAGCCCTGGGATCTGTGGAACAAATGGCATTCATGTTTTTAATTTTCATTTGGTTTCTTCAAAGTCTGTTCTGTCCAACCACCCTGGTGTGGTCACTGTGTTTTAAATGCCCATTGCCTGGCAGAACAGAGATGTTGTATGCACCAATTGCCCCTGGACTGCTTTCCAGTGCCACACTGCTGTGCAGCTGAACCATTGGTTAAATCCAGCCCCCAGTTCCCATGGTTTTCTCCAGACAAAGCCAGAAACACTAACTGCAGGCAAGCATTATGCTAGCTTGGGCATAGGAACATGGGAAATGAGGCACAGTGAAGTCAGACCTAGCTTTGGGTTTGACCTGTCTGTACCCCAGGGCTTTCTTGTTAAGCTTTCCAGTTGCCTGTCTTGGGTTATTAAAGAGCAGGAGGCTGTGAGTGGCTGTGCAAACATCCCCCCCACGGCACGAAGCAGGTGGCCTCCAGAACCTGTGCTTGAAGCTATCAGCAGCAGAGGCTTCTCCACATGAGGCAATGGAAATCCTGATGTCATTCACCTGTTTTTAATCTGCTGACCTCTTTTGGGCTGGGTGGGGGTTTTTAATTCTTTTAGGGGGTTGTTTAAATTAAAAAGATAACAGACACCTCCCCTTCCCTAGGAGTGCTGGTAGTGTTTCTGTCTGTGTGGGGCACACCACACAGATATGCTGCAGTGAGTAGCTTCAGATGACTTCTCACATGTGTCCTGTAAGACCTGAGTCTGGCATTGTAGGCCTCTTCCCTGTGTCCTGCTGTAGAGATGTTCTCTGGGTGCAGTGAGAGCTCCCAACACCCTCATCTGGTGCTGCTACCTCGGCAAAGCCTTCGTTACCAAACAGCGCAAGGAGGCAGTCTTGGGATTCTTATGTTTCTTGAAGTCCCATGGAGACTTTGAAAGAACTTCTTAACTTGCTGAAACACTTGTAGGTCAAAACAAATGCTAGAGATGGGTCCTTGATGAAAGTATTCATTTTATATTAAAAAGCAAAGCATTCATTTCATATTAGAAAGCAAGAACCACAGGGCTCTGCTTTGACTTGAAATCATGAAAAATTAAATGCAGGGCTGGCCCTGCACAGATTTTCAAGAGGGTTAAGAAGCATATGAAGAGATTTCCCCTCTTTGTGCAAGAAGAAACCAATATCCTTAGCATTTTGCTCCAGAATGACAAAGGTCTGGAGGAGATACTGGGAATTTTCTCTCTGATACAGAGAAGAGCTGGATAGTGGCTGTACGACCAGAACCAGAAGTGGATTTCCTGAACATCAAAAGTACTGAGCGAAGCTGCTGCTATCATATGGCCCAAGATGGATCTCAGACTCTGACCATCAGCTGAAGCTTAGTCCTGCATCAAACTTCATGCTTCACAACAAGCAGGGCTTATTCTGTCCTGCAGAGTTTGTGTACACAGCATTCTGTGAGAAGCTGGTTTTGGTCTCAGGAGATGCCATCCTGGCACCGTGCTAACAACCAGCATTTGTCATGGTTAGATATGAACGCCTTTGCCCAGGACCATTGCCATCTCTTCCTGGCCACTCATTGTTCTGGCACATTACAATGAGATGCCTCAGCTTTGAAGCTGCCTGTGCAGGGCAGTGAAAGCTTTGTTATTCTTCTGTATAAGAGGAATAAAAAACCCATGAGGCCTTAACTGCTTTAATTCACAGGCAGTGTGTCCTGGATGTCTAATTGATTTATCTTAGCTCTCCCACGTGTCCTCACCCGGGCATGCTGCAGCCCAGCCTGACAGGAGGGAGTGCAGCCTTATGGCTAAAAGCTGATGGTGAGTAATTAAAGCTAGCAGCAGTGAGAGCCCCTGAGACACAATCTTTGGCAGTTTTCTACACCATGTAGTGAGCTTGGGTCACCAAGGGCCTGTAAATAGCATCATAATGACTGGTTGCTCAGCAGGGGTAAACATGTGCTTTGAGTTTGCTAAATGATTCCGAGGCATGCTGTGAGATAACTACTGATAACAAGCAGATGTGAACTGTGCTTTTCAAGACAGGGAGGCTGGGGAAAGTCAAGGAGACTTTGGCTTATGGTCCTCTCAGAAGGGCCGGTGCTTGAAGATCGTTAAAGTTCTTTCTCTTGGCGGGGGAGGAGCTCAGCTGTATCCCAGCGCTGTTCTGAAGCCATTCTTGTGAGCGCTGCTGAGGTTCTGGTTCTGTCGGCACAGCTTGCTGGGAGCTTCAACCTGTGGAGCAGAGCAGGAGCTTATCTTGCACTTGGGGTGATGCTACCACGTCAAAACCCACTGCACGTTTGTATTTCCAAAAGCTTTCCCAAGACTTGCATTTGTGTAAGTCCTTCTTCATGTCAGTGATGCCCGGGGTGGGGGGAGGCTGGGCACAGGAGGCTGGGCATGGGGCACCAGGCACAGCAGGCCAGGCACAGTAGGCCAGGCACAGGGCACTGGGCACAGGAGGCCAGGCACAGGGCACCAGGCACAGCAGGCCAGGCACAGTAGGCCAGGCACAGGGCACTGGGCACAGGAGGCCAGGCACAGGGCACCAGGCACAGCAGGCCAGGCACAGTAGGCCAGGCACAGGGCACTGGGCACAGGAGGCCAGGCACAGGGCACCAGGCACAGCAGGCAGGGCGCAGCAGGCTGGGCAGTGGTCACCCAGCCGAGGTGCGGAGCTGCCTTACCCAGGCTGGCGCAGCAGCGCTGCTCAGTGGCACAGCTGCAGAACGCTGAGGTGCTGTGAGGCCAGGGACAGGGCAGGCTGAGCCCAGGGCCCTCAGAGCTGCTTCTCACCGTGCAGGACAGAGACTTGAGCAGTTCTGTAGGTTCACAGAGTCACAGATTGCATGGGGTTGGGAGGGACCCTCCGAGGGCATCTTGTCCAACCCCCTGCAGGCAGCAGGGACACCTGCAACCAGAGCAGACTGCTCAGGGCCACATTGAGTCTGATTTTGAATGTCTCCAGGGAGGGAGCCTCAACCACATCCCTGGGCAGCCTGTTCCATTCTCTTTATAAAGAACTTCCTCCTGATGTCCAAACTAAATGTACCCTGCTCCACTTTAAAGCCATGAGTGGTGCATTTGTCAGGCCTGAAAAGGAACCAGCCAGCCTCCCAAGTCAGAGGTTCTCACCTGGTCACTTGCTCTTCCTCAGGGAGGTTTGAAGTTTCATCAACACTGCACAACACTGCACAAGTAAATTAATGATTTTTAAAGCCAAAAAACATGACAGGGCTTTTCTCTATTACAAGAGTTGCCAGCAAACTGAAGGGTGAGGTGAAAGCTATTTTGGTGTTCAAGGAGAGAGTGAGCCATGTAGTAAGAGAAGTGGCTGCAGCCATGCCTTGCCCTCGGTGACTCCTCTGGAGCATGCTGGCAGGGGTGTGGCAGTCTGCTGGTTGGGAGTTCCCTCTCAAGGCTTACCTGGTGCCTCACAGTACTTTAAAAGAATGTTTTTCCTGAAACACCAAAGGAAGAGGGAAAGTTTCTCCGTGCACTTTTTTGAGGTACCAGAAAAGACATCACCAAACCATACTGGGACTGATCAGGTGCCCTGTGTGTCTGGTGCCTCTTTGGTTTCTGCCTTGTCCTGCATTTCTCAGCAGAAATGCCCTGGTTCTTCCTGAGCAATGCCTGCTGCCACACCTCCAGTGCTGTGTCCAGTTCTGGGCACCTCAGTACAGGAGAGATGTGGAGGTGCTGGAGCCAGTGCAGAAGAGGGCAAGGAAGCTGTGAAGGGCCTGGAGAATAAATCTGATGAAGAGAGACTGAAGGAGCTGGGGATGGTTAGTTTGGAGAAGGCTGAGGGAAGACCTCATTGCTGTCTACAACTCCCTGGTGCAGCAGGGAAACAGCCTTCAGTTAAAAATCTCCTCAAACACATAAAGTGAATAAACATGAGATATTATTAAGATTTTCCTTTCTGATCTCCTGCAACCTGGAGAGGAATGCAGCATGGCTCAGGCAGCCTCTGTGCCCTCAGGGAGTCTTTTGCAGAGCCATCCATATGGTATCTGTATTGCTTTTGAGTTGAGTTCATTTCCTATAAGTGCAGCAGCTGTTGCTGGGTTGTTGCTGGGTACCCTCTGCAGCCCCTCCATCTAGGCAGTGACTGATTTGGATGCTCATATAATGTGCTGCAACTATCTGTCTTCTAGAGCTTCAGAAACGCAGTGGATCACAACTTTACAACTAGAGAGGACCCTTCTGATCTGGCAACCTGATCTCTTGTGTGATGCAGAATAATTGCTGATTGGTGTCCATCATTTTTATGTCTTTATTCTCTGGAGCTAAGGCAAATCTTTTAAAAAGCTGATTTTCAGCATCATTTTTGGTTCTGAATTAATGACCTCTACTTGAAGTCGTCCTGGATACCCCAGAAAATATCTTAAAAAAACAAGGTCAGAGCTTTTGGACGTGGCTTCTACAATTTATTTCCACAAGTAACATCCTAAATATTCCATGCTGATCTCTTTTCACTTGTAGCAGTTCAAATCTGCAGTTACTACCCCAGAGTTTCCTTGCATTTGCATTGCTGTAAGTGAAGAATTTGGCACTGTTGTATTTTCCCAGACTGTATCCATTGACCCAAACGTTATTCTCCCCTCATATTTTTCCTAATGCTCTACTTACACTTTAGGGAAAAAGCTGCTCTTTGACAGAAAGTCCTCACCTGCAGAATGTGGTGAGCAGCTCTGGAGAAGGCCCTGCAATCTTTAGGACTTTGATCCAGCAAAGGAAAAAACCCCAAGGGTCAGGATGAGAAATGTGTCCTTGCACCCCTACGTCATCTCTGCAGCCCCTAGCTGAGGACAGCCAAGTTGCAGATGGTGCCCACATCCAGAGTGAGTTCTCAGCAGTAGGGTTTCACAGGTGGGGATGAAGGGAGGTCGCCAAAGCTCCTGGTGTTTTCTAGCAGTGTCACAGAGCCATGATTCAGTACAGAGGACTGTCCCTGGGGCATTTCTCCCATTGGATTGGTAGAAAAAAGCTTTTGTTCCAGCCTTTACTCCTTTTGATTCACTCTGGTTTGTCTCTTGGCCAGACTTACCTCATGTTTTATAAAGAAAAAAAAATAATAATGTCTGTGTTCCAGTATACAGAGCTGCCCTGACCTTTATCATTTGCTGTCCCCATCCAGTGCCATAAACCATCTTGTCCTGAGCTCAGGTGGCTCCAAAAGTCACGTCCCCCTTGGGGCAGTGAGACACCTTGTCATCACCCTTGATTTCCCCTGAAGGCATCTTTCCTGTGCAGCAGCCCAGAGCAGGGACACACCAACTGCCAGCTGGAGGCTTCAGAGCCAAAACACTTCACTGCTCTGGCCTCCTGTGTGTAATCAGCCAGACAGCTATAGCCACTTACTTCCCTGCAGACTCCAACGATTCTGCTTTTGGCTAAGGTCTGTCTTTCAAATGAGGAGCCAGGCTTGATCTGAAGACATGAAAATCCAGGGAATCCCCTGTGATGGTAATTTGTTCCAGTTGTAATCACTCCCATGGCCTGAAGTTTTGTTTCATTTCCAAGAGTTATCTTTGTACCTCCAACTTGCAGCCAGGGGCTTATGTTTCTCCTTCTGCCTCTTGATGAAAGTGCCCTTTAGTACCAGTGCTCCCTTCAAGCACTGAGGGTCTGCAGCCAAGTCTTCAGTTTTTCTTTTTTCACAATGTTTTCTTCCCAGTAAGGAAGGCATTTGGTTCAATTCAAGTCTCTCCCTGTAACACCCAGTCCCCTGTTGAGAGTCACAGTGGAGGAAATCCCTGGTTCAGACTTGCAACCTGCACTCTATGGCCCTAAGGAGCAACCTCCCATATGTGCCACCTTGCAGCCGGTGCCCCTCAGAGCTGATCCCACCAGGAGCTGCCCTAGGTCACCAGCCCCAGCAGACATTTCTCTTGACTTGAGCATGAGCATCTTGGCCCTGGGCCGTGAGCCTGTCCAGGGATGTCAGGTTACAGGTGCTGTCTGCAGGCTGGGCTTTAGAGTGCCTGTGCTAGCTGAGTGCTCAGCAATGCTGTGATGCACAAGACCTCTCCAGCTGCCAGCCCATTGCAGCAGGACAGGAAGCTGCAGAGGCTCTTTGTGTCCTGACATTTATCTACTCTGTGGTAGCTTTCTTGTCATCTCACTCCTTTACCCTTTGGAGCTAGTACTCCCCAAGCACAGCACAAAGGTTTATGCCTTTTGTTCCCATCACCTTCTGTAAGTGCTCCCAGCTTGCTTCACTGCCTGTCCCATACTCATCATGAGCTACACAAGACATTTGGTGCTCCTTTGGAAACCTTGTACAGTTTGTGTGCACAGCTGAGAGAGGCCAGGGAAGGCTCTGCCACCAAGCTGTGTGCCAGCTGTGTGGAGCAGTAAAGCAGTTCAGTAGCTAATGAAATAATGATTGAAAACAAAGTGCTCTGCTGTCCTCTGGCTTATTCTGTCCTCTGGTTTTCATCCACCTACAGCAAAATGTTGACCTGAGTTTGCTCATGCACCTTGGCAGAACACTTAGAGGAAATTCTCATAAAAGCCTTTAACTTTTCTTTAATAAAGCTCTCAAAAAAATGAGTTGAAGTGAGAAGAACCTGCACAAAAAAACCAGCCTACCCTTCCTGCAGGGCTGTACCCTCTCTGCTCGGCAGCTCCTCTCCCCTCTGCTGATCAGGAGCTCTCCAGGACATTTATCAAGTGGTTACCTCAGAGTGCTGGTGGGCAGCAAGTTCTGCATGGCACAGCAATGTGCCCTTGTTGTCAAGAGAGCCAATGGGATCCTGGGGTGCAGCAGGAAAAGTGTGACCAGCAGGGCTAGGGAGGTTCTACTCCCCCTCTGCTCTGCCCTGCTGAGACCACGCCTGGAGTACTGTGACCAGTTCTGGACTCCCCAGTTCAAGAGAGACAGAGACCTGCTGGGGAGAGTCCAAGGGAGAGCCACGAGGATGCTTAGGGGACTTGAGCATCTCCCCTGTGAAGAGAGGCTGAGAGCCCTGGGGCTGTTTAGTCTGCAGAAGAGAAGACTGAGTGGGATCTGATCAATGTCTATCAATAGCTGAGGGGCCTGGCTGACACCAGGCCTCCCCCACAAGAGAGAGCAGCCTGGGTGTCCTCCTGGGAGGAGAGAGAGAGGGGAAGGTGAAGAAAACTGAGACTGCAGCTGGTTTTATAGGGATGCAGGACTATGGGAATGAAATACACTTCCCAGTCCACCTCCTGGACACTCTGGGCATCCTGGAGGTCTGCAACCTTGTGGTTCTTAAAGGCACCTAGCCCCTAAATCATCACACACAGCACTGAAGAAAGCCTCGGCAAAGCTATCTGCAGAGAGCAACATAGCAGCCAAAGGAGCAAAGGGAACTGCTTTGCTTGTGGACCAGGCCAGCAGTACAGAACAAAAAGTGCATGCAAAGTAGTGAACACCTTTGATCTCTTTTGTGCAAAGGCTGTGTCTTACGTGCCTGAACATTGCTTCCTCACAAGGGCCTGAGTAAGGCTCTGTCAGAGCAGCAGGAGGTGGTGTTTGAAGGCTGCTTAGCAAACAGAATACATTACAAGAGATGCTTCTGCTCACACTGCAAGCTCTGCTTTCCACAGCCCTCTTTGTAGTGTGTGCCTTTAACTTTATGGCTTTCAACATTGCCAGTTCTGCTTTTGAGGAATATATCATTCAGCCATGGAAAAATTCATCCTGGGCTGAAATTTGGCATGCAAGGAACCAGCCAAGGAAGAAATGTTCTAAGTCAAACAGAACTGCTGAAGCAGGAGTGGTTTAGAAAATATTTTTAATCTTAATACATGAAAATTATTTTTTCAGCCTATTATTTATAGGTCTCAGAGCAGCCCAGGGACTCAGTGCCCATGGACCCTAAATGTACAAGAGTTGTTTTCAAGGTTATTGGATTTGGGAATTTGATTATAGTGCTGTGTGCTCATTTTTTAATTCTAAGTTTCCACTGAGCTGCCACTTTGGCTGCTTCACTTGCTCCTCTCTTCTGTGCTTTTAGCTGGTCATGGAAGAAAAAACATTTTCCAGCTCCCTGGCTGGGTGTACAAAGTGCCTGTGGCAGTGTGGGAGGCAGGGATGTTACACACTTGTGTAACTGGAACTGTGATAAGGGGCAAAAGAGTTCAGTGCAGTTCAGTGCTGCAAACATTGGGCACTGGTGTTGAGCACAGCCATTACAACATCCACACACTTAGATTGAAAGCCTGGGGGTCAGGGGTGTGATGTATTTCTCTGTTGGAGTTCAAAAGAGCAGCTGCAGAGTATGGCATAAATAAGTCAATATTGACTTCTTTGGGAGTGAAAAGGCAAGATGTATTGACCCTGAAGTTAATTATTGACCCCAGATTTGCTTCAGTCATTTCTATTTTATTTTTCACTTTAAGGGCAAATAAATCTTGGTATTAAAAAGCAAATTCAGACTTGACAGAAATGTGTGCAAAGCTCTGAACTGTCCAAGTGTTTGCCACCCTTTACAATAAGTACAGAAAAGGACTATTTTCCTTCTCTTCTCAGTTGTGTATCAAATCCAAGGAGAGAAACCTGATAATTCTGACATCATCTGAGGGCTTCAACACCTTCAAAATGTTAAATGTACAATACAGTCACGAGTGAACATTGGAAGTGAATGAAAAAATTACAAGGCAGATACCGACAAGTGCAGCTGGAAAGTTTTTGGCATTAAGAGCATCCAGTTCTGGTGCCCCCAGCAGAAGAAGGACCTGGAGCTGCTGGAGAGGGTCAAGAGGAGGCCACAAAGATGATCAGAGGGCTGGAGAACCTCCCCCATGGGGTGAGGCTGAGAGAGTTGGGGCTGTTCAGCCTGGAGAAGAGAAAGCTCCAGGGAAACCTTAGAGCAGCCTTCCAGTACCTGAAGGGTTCCAGGAGAGCTGGGGAGGGACTTTGGACAAGGGCTGGGAGTGCCAGGATGAGGGACAATGGCTTTGAGCTGGGAGAGGGGAGAGTGAGACTGGAGATGAGGAAGAAATTCTCTGCAGTGAGGGTGGTGAGACACTGGCACAGGTTGCCCAGGGAGGCTGTGGATGTCCCCTCCCTGGAGGTGTTCAAGGCCAGGCTGGATGAGGCCTTGAGCAAGCTGGGCTGGTGGGAGGTGTCCCTGCCCATGGCAGGGGGTTGGAACTGGATGAGCTTTAAAGCCCTTCCAACCCAAAACATTCTAGGATTAACTTCTGGAAGAATAATTTTTCAAATTAAAGTTTACACACCTGTCTGAGTTCACTCAGTTCCCTTCTGTCCTCAGCTGGTGACTTCCAAAGAAGTAAACACTATTTTCAGTTACTCTGGCATGGCTTTCATTGTAACACCAGCTAAGATGGGGGTTTGAGTTTCGTTATTGCACAGGATTATTCCCAGAGAGGTTGTGGATGCCTCCTCCCTGGAGGTGTTCAAGGCTGGGTTGGACGAGGCCTTGAGCAGCCTGGGCTAGCTGAGAGGTGTCCCAGCCATTGGAGCAGATGATCTCTGAAGTTCCTTTTGACCTGAGCCATTCTGTGATTCTGAGAGCTTAAAAAAAATATTGGCATATCAGTATGGAGGAAAAAGATCACGATCTCCCTCCTCTGAAATTCCCACTTGCAATTATAAATTAGTGTTATGCCTTCTGCTTCTTAATTAAAATGTTATTTAGTGCTGGAATTTTCTCTCCATCAAAGTTTGTTGTGAAATATTTTTATTTCTTCATTTAGTCTTCTGGCTGAGAATAGCAGCAGTTCAGTTTAAGCTTCTCACTGTAAGCCTCAGCACCCTGGTAAGAGCTGAGTCCTCATCTGCAGATCTGGAGTCACACCAGCCCGTGTTTCATGGCTGACCCCTTCCCTACAAGCTGCTCTGGAGCCAGAGACCCTAAAAATCCATGGCTCTGGTAAAAAGTAGTTTGAAAATACTTAGTTTTCCATGATTTTGTAAGTTATCAAGAAAAGGATTATGTCAAGGGCTGCACGTGTCAGGAAGATTGCTGTTATTGCAGGGGAGACCTAATAGTGACCTGCTAGTACCTGAAGAGGCTACAAGAAGGATGGAGAGAGACTGTTTGCAATGGTCTGCAGGGGCAATGGTTTGAAATGAGAGCAGAGCAGATTGAGATTGGATGTGAGGAACAAATTCTGCACCATAAGGGTGCTGGAACACTGCAGCACGTTGCCCAGGTTGAGGCCCCGTCCCTGGAGATATTCAAGGTGAGGCTGGACAGGGCTCTGGGCAACCTGATCTAGTGGAGGATGTCCCTGCTCACTGCAGAGGGGGTGGACTGGATGACCTTTGGAGGTCCCTTCCAGCCCAACCCATTCTGTGATTCTATTCTATGATTCTACTATTATTATCTGAAGTGTAGCAGCATGTTCAGTGCTTTCTTAGGGGTGGTCCAAAAATTTACCGAACTATTGCAAAATATCAGGTTGTGACAAAGCACATGAACACCCTACACATTTCATAGATTCATAGAAGGGTTTGGGTTAGAAGAGACCTTAAAGATCATCAAGTTCCAACACCTCCACCATGGGATACCTCCCACCAGCCCAGGTTGCTCAAGGCCTCATCCAGCCTAGCCTTGAAACACCTCCAGGGAAGGGACATCCACAGTGTCTCACCACCCTCACTCTAAAGAATTTCTTCCTCATCTCCAGTCTCAATCTCTCCTCTCCCAGCTCAAAGCCATTGTCTCTCATCCTGTCACTCCTGGCCCTTGTCGAAATTCCCCCCCCAGCTCTCCTGCTGCTCCTTCAGGAACTGGAAGGCTGCTCTAAGGTCTCCCTCTGGCAATGTTATCTCCTTGTGAGTCAGCCTAAGTCCTTCTCTGTTGGGATACATCATGGCTGTCTTGCCCATCACTGAACAGGTCTTTAATTCATACATGAGTGTTATCAGTTCTCCTTTTATCTTCTGAGCAGCAGCCTTATTAGATCTTTGTGTTTAGTTGCAGAGACATGCATTGGGTCAGACCCACTGCTATGTGTGCAGGCACTGAGGACAGACAAACCTCTGCTTCTAGCCAAGCTGTTTAAAGGCACCAGCACTTACTGGGTTTGTTATGCTTTGAGTTAAACTCTGAACATGTTATGGAATCTGGTAATCTGTGTGCTGTTGGACCCGCTGGTGGTGTGAGATTCTTCCCACATTGCTATGGCTGCACCTTAAACTGTTGCAAATCCATTCTTTTCCTTCCTGTTTCCCCTGCTGCTCCCTCAGCTCTGTTCATAATAGCTCCTAAGGTACAGTTCCAATGCTCAGCAGTCTTTGCTTAGCCTGTCTTGTGGTTGGGCTTTTTGTGTCCTCTCAATTAAGACATTTAGGGTTTAATCACAGCAGACACTGTTTGGTAATGCTATATAATGAAATGGGGATGGCTGCTGAAGTGTGTAATTAGGGTTTCTGACGGCTCATTGTGAATCTCTGGTCTGCTGTGAAGAAGAACAAAGCCAGAGAGAAAATACTGCCTGGGTTATATAAATAAGAGACGATGGTCAGGCTGAAAATGAGTGTTCTCCCCTCCTTTAATGAAAGGCTTTGTGTACATTACATAGAATAAAGTATTTCTTAAGCTGAAAGCTTTCCAGAGATAACAGTGCTGGCCCTCTGAGGCTCTTTATTGTGCAGATGTGGGATGTGGATTTACGGGAAGCTGCCGCTGCCTCCGACAGGCGCAGGCTGGGGGGGAGGGTTTGCCCTTCCTGCCTGCAGAGCTCTGGGCTGCCACAGGATCCGCAAGGGTAAGGCTCCTCCAGAGTATCCCAGGGACAGAAGCTCCCCCATTTGCACTGAAATACCCTGGGCTCCTGGGACAAAGTGGCTCCTTCCAGCTTCAGGGGACAAGGGATGTAGTGAGCCCTGCCAGCCTACCCTCAGACCCAGCAGTGCCCCTGCAGTGGTGACAGCAGCTCTTTAGGGCAGGACTGTGACAAGTCCTGTACATGCTGGGTTCCTCCCCTGCTGAAGCCTTAGGGAAGGACACCTCCCTGCTTTGCTGTTCTTAGCAGTCTAGGAATGTGCTGTTTTCCTAACACACAAGTTGAAAGTTTGTCTCAATTGTATAGCTGCAAAGTCCTAGAGTCACGTAATGGCTTGGGTTGGAGGGGACCTTTAAAGGTCAGCTAATCCAAGCAGGGACATCTTCAACTAGACCAGGTTGCTCAGGGACCTGTTCAACCTGACCTGGAATGTTTCCAGGGCTGGGACATCTACCACCTCTCTGGGCAGCCTGGGCCAGGGTCTCACCACCCTCACTGTAAAACATTTCTTCCTTCTCTCCCACCCCTCCTTGTCCTGTCACAACAGGCCTTGCTCAAAAGTCTGTCCCTATCTTTCTGATCTCCCCTTCAAGCACTGGAAGGCTGCTTTAAGGGAAAAGACCACCAGAATCTCTTTCTGGAACCTTCTTCTCTCCAGGCTGCACAACCCGACTCTCTCAGCCTGGCCTCCCAGCGGAGCCCTTCCAGCCCTGCCAGCATTGCTGTGGCCTCCTCTGGCCCTGCTCATACAGGTCCCTGTCTGTGCTGTGCTGAGGACTCCAGAGCTGCCCCAGACCTGCCCCTGCTGCCCACATTGCTGGGGATCAGCCCAGGGCACAGTGCCAGCTTCTGTCCAGCTTTGCATCCCCCAGCACCCCCAAGTCCTTCTCAGCAGGGCTGCTCTCCAGCCCTTCAGCCCCCAGCTGGCAGGGAATGGGGACTGCTCCAGCCCATGTGCAGGACCTTGCACTTGGTAGGAAAGGTCCACCGAGGGGAAAGGAGTTCCCAGAGTGTGACACTCGGATAATATCCCAAGCACTGGCACCAGTGGCCCCAGCAGGAACTGCACAGCACTTCTGAGGCATAAATCCTCAGAAGAGGTTTTTGAGGGGTGTGTTTTTCTCTCCAGGGGACATCCATACAGGCTGCCAGCCATGTAACAGAGGGACTGGGTTGTGAAGGACACTGTAGAAACCTGTGAGGATGCAGTGGTTTGGGGTTGGTTTGTTGCTTTATGAAGAAAGGGGCTCTGTGTCTTGCAGTGTTTGCTTATTCTGTCCTCTGTCATGCTGTCATGTTTCATGAATTTCCACTTGGCACATGGGCACAAGGTAGGTGGGTGCCTACCCACCACTTTGATTTCAAGTTTTTCTTCTTTATTTTCTTCCTAGTAAACAAACAGAACCCTTTCCAAAATAAGCATAGCTTCCATTTTCCCCTCTTTGATTGCAAAACCAGAAGCCAACCTGGAAAATTCCAGAAGCAGTGACAGTGAGGTTATGCTGAATATCTTTCTCAGTAGCACTGTAAAAATCCAAGAATGAAGCTGAGCAGCTGTAGCAATCCACCTGCCACAAGTCAGCACTGTGCCACCAGGTGAGCAGGGCCATGGCCAGCATGCAGACAGGCCTTGGGAAAACATGGATGTGGGAGCAG
The DNA here is from genome assembly GCF_027791375.1 of Indicator indicator. Taxonomy (NCBI): domain Eukaryota; kingdom Metazoa; phylum Chordata; class Aves; order Piciformes; family Indicatoridae; genus Indicator; species Indicator indicator. The sequence continues at coordinate 11,738,396 of NC_072040.1, forward strand.
GCTCTGTAGGGCTGAGTGGGAAGGAGATCCTGGCAAAGCCAGCAAGGGGTGATGCAGGAGTGGCAGCAGACACAAGCTGCTTTATAGTGTGCATTAAAGGGCCTGGGTCTGCCTGGTCAGGAGCTCTCCCCCAGCAGGCCCTGTGCATGGATGTGCAGAGGTGAGGGAGCTGTGGCCTGAGGAGCAGCTGGGTTTGGATGCAGGTAGCAGCATGGCTGTAGCCCAAGGGCTTGGTGCTCTCCTGCAGACAGCTCATGCAGTAACCCTGAGGCTCTGCCAGCCACACTCCTGCCCCAGAAGGGTTGTGCAGCAGCACTTCAGGTTCAGAGCTAGCCAGGGGCTGAGGAGGGGCAGCTGCTCAGAGAGGACCCAGTACCTGCTGTGGCTGCAGCCTCATGCTGAATGCCCACCCAAGACTTGGAGGTGGGCATGGACCTTTATGCATTAGCTAGGACAAATGTAGGGCATCTGTTTGCACTCAGTTCAAGTTACAGCCTTACCAGGGCAAGAAAGTGATCTGCACTGAAGGAAGGAGATGTGCCTCAGAAGAAGCATTTTTAAAAGCCTGGATTAGCCTCATCTTTTGCCATTTCAACCATTAGAAAGGACAGTTGCTTTCTGAGGTAGGTTAATCATATGGAGCTGCCCAATCATCAGTTTGGGTGACTGCCATGAAACCATTCATAGAGAATCAGAGGAAGAGTTTTCCTGGAGGGCAGGTTAATAATCTGCACTACTGTCTTGGGTTTAAGGAGCAAGACAGAGCTCTTTAACACTTCTCAGAGGAGTGAAAGAAAACACTGCACACAGGACTGGATAGGATGGAAAGTTTAAATGGAAATGCTGTTCATAACTACATACCACAGTGCAAAGCATATCAAATACACAAATCCTATCTAGCAAGGTAGGCACGCACCCTAATGCAGCTCTGCATGGTGAAGTACCTCGCAGTATTTGATGCCTGCTTACATGTAGAATCACACAATCAAAGAAGAGTTTGGGTTGAAGGGACCTTAAAGATCATTTAGTTCCAACTAGTGCCATGGGCAGGAACAGCTTCTCGTGGCAGCAAAGCTGTACCTGGGTAGGTGTAGTCTGCTCAGGCCCCTTTAAATATGAATATTATATCAGTTTTTAAAACATTAGTTGAAGACATTTCTTTGGAAGGTGGAAGGCAATCCTCCTGCTGAAATCGAAGCTGTATTCTCTTTCTTCAGTGAATCACACTAGGAAAGCCTCTCTCAGCTCAGGTCTAGATTTTCCTTTCCTGCACTGCATCATTTTTTCAGCCATCTGAGCAGCACATTTTGTGTCAGGGTTACAAAGGGAACCTTGCATCTTTGTCAATACTGATCTGCTAGCAGAAATACTCTGAGGCCCCCTAAGATCCTGCAGCAAGAGCCATGACACAAAGACAAACACTTTAAAAATACTTATTTAGCAGCAAGGGAAACAAATGTGTATGTATCACATCTGAGTGTGCAAAGACAAGCTCCTGCAGCACAGAGCTGGCCAGGGTACAGCATTTTGTAAGGGGCTTACACCATGTCAGAGAGCAAAGATACTTACTGTCCCATTAAAGAACAACAGAGAAGGAAAAACAACAAAGCAACCACCAAAAAAACCCCTAACAAACAAAAAACTAAACCCCAACCCTAAACCAAACAACCCAGCTTCTCCCTAGCAAAACCTTTGCTTATTTGAGCCCCAGAGGAGTCTGCAGATGTACACCCCCTGCGTGAGAGCAAAGCCTTCAGCCCCTGGAATGCGATGATAGCAAAACAAACAGTACCCAGCCTGCTAACAGGAGGATGTCTCACTTGCATATTTTTGTGTGACCATCTTGGTTTGCAGAGAGAGGGGTCCCCAAAGCCTGTGAGCCAGCAGGGTCCCTTTGTACTGGGTCGCTGTCTGTTTGGCCAGATGTCTTCCCAACAGTGAGACAGCACAACCACAGCTCTGATTTTAATAAGGCAGGGAAAGGAATGGAAAAAATCCTGTGTCCAGCAAGACGAGGCTCGGTGTGTCGCATCTGAGAGTTATTAAACCTTGATCAGATCAGCAGTGGGAAATGTACACCATGTGGAAGGGACCCTGGCTGCCTGGCTTTGGAACTTAGTGACAAGTGTCTGGGAACAGTCCTGGAAGCCTCTGCAGGACACAGAGAGGAGCATGAGCAACAACAACAGATGGAGAGGAGCTGACTGCAGCCCCGAACCCCCTTCTGCAGGCTATAAAGATGGCCTGGGCATGGGATGGGTCTGTAGGGTCTTGGTGCATTTATCTTACAGCTTTCTAGGTGAGAGGTTGCACACCTCCAGGAACAGCACCACATTTCAGGGAAGCCATGAAAGCAAGCAGTGGAGTGGGTAAGACTGAGAATGGGTTTTTTTAATGCTTTTTTTAAAGCCCAAGCATGGACTCCTTCAAGCCCTGACTCAGCTTTTGTGCTAGCCCTGTGTGACTTTGTGCCAGTCTGGTGGGTTTCATGCAATCACAATGAACATTTGAAATGGTCTCACATCTGTTCCTGCTTAGTGTGTTTGCTGTCACATCTTTTCAGAGCAACCTTTCAATGAAAATGTCTTCACAGCATGTACTGAATGTTCCTCCAGTGTCAGAACAAACTTATTTGGGCTTGGTCATTAAAGAGGGCAAGCAACAGGGCAAGATAAAGCCAGGCTCCATAGGTGGAGAAGTTGAGGAGCCCTTATTAGACTGAAAATACAGAGATTCATTGATTCATAGAGTGGTTTGGGTTGGAAGGGGCCTTAAAGGTCATCCAGTTCCAAGCCCCTGCCATGGGCAGGGACACCTCCCACCAGCCCAGCTTGCTCAAGGCCTCATCCAGCCTGGCCTTGAACACCTCCAGGGAGGGGGCAGCCACAGCCTCCCTGGGCAACCTGTCCCAGTGTCTCACCACCCTCACTGCAAAGAATTTCTTCTTCCTCTCCAGACTCAATCTCTCCTCTCCCAGCTCAAAGCCATTGTCCCTCACCCTGACACTCCCAGCCCTTGTCAAAAGTCCATCCTCAGCTCTTCTGGAGCCCTTCAGGTACTGCAAGGCTGCTTTGAGGTCCCCCTGGAACCTTCTCTTCTCCAGGCTGAACAGCCCCAATTCTCCCACTCTGTCCCCACAGGGGAGCTTCTCCAGCCCTCTCATCATCTTCATAGCTCTAGACCCTCTCCAGCAGCTCCAGGTCCTTCTTGTGCTGGGGGCCCCAGAGCTGGAGGCAGTGCTGCAGGTGGGGTCTGAGCAGAGCAGAGCAGAGGGGCAGAATCCCCTCCCTGTGCTGCTGCTCTCCCTGCTCTGGATGCAGCTCAGCACACAGCTGGCTCTGGGCTGCCAGGGACCATTGCTGGCTCCTGGGGAGTTTGTCACCAACTGACACCCCCAAGGCCTTCTCCTCCAGGCTGCTCTCAGCCACTCCTCACCCAGCCTGGATTTGTGCTTGGGATTGCTCTGACTCAGCTGCAGGACCTTGCCCTTGGCCTTGTTGAACTTCATGAGGTTGTCTTGGTCCCCCCTCTGCAGCCTGTCCAGGTCCCTCTGGATGGATCCTTCCCTCCAGTGTGCAGCCAGACCACACAGCTTGGTGTCATCTCAGACTTGCTGAGGGAGCCTCAGTGCCACTGCCCATGGCACTGACAAAGATGTTAGCCAGCACTGGTCCCACTATGAGCCCTGAGGGACACCACTTGCCACTGGTCTCCATTTGAGCCATGGACCACAACTCTCTGAGTGCAGCCATCCAGCCAATTCCTGATCCAGCCAGTGGCCACCCCTCCAGTCCATGCTGTTCCAGTTTGGTGACCAGGATGTCTGTGGGACAGGGTCAATGTTTTTGTACAAGCCCAGGGAGATGCCATCAGTTGCTGTTCCCTTGTCCACTGATGCTGTGACTCCATCATGAAAGGCCACCAATTTTATCAGGCTCCCCTATACAGAGAGAGTTGCATTCCTGGTTTTCAGCTTTGCTCCCAGGCTGGATTATTAACTTGTGCACAAAGACATGAGAATCAATCTTGCAGATCTTTGAGGCAAAGGAACACAAAGGAACCTGTTAGAGCTCTGTGTCTCTTTACTCCAGCCTTGGACCTAGGGCATGTCGGAGGAGAGCAGCAGGGTTTGGGGGCAGTCCCACACTGCAAAAGCAGCAGCAGGCAATGCAGTGCACAGCTCAGCTGGAGCCTCCATGATCCCTTCAGTGTGCTGTGGTTATGGTACTGATACCAGCAGTGCTGCACTGCTCAAGGTCTGGCTCTTGTTGGGTGCTGCTCTGCTGTCAGTTTGAAATAGAATGAAAGTAAAAGTTCTGTGTTTTATTGAACCAGTGATAGAGAGGGTCCAGTGAAACAAGGGCTGGAACATGCAGGTGTTGAACTGCAGTACACCCAGTGACATCAGCAAAGTTTCAGCTCCCAACACTACACAGGAGCCTGGAGTAGGGTGACAGAAGGCAGATCATGGCATAAAATTAGTCTTAATATGAGATTGTAATCAAGAGAAAGTTGTGTGTGTGCAGTTGTCATCAAGGTCTTGTTTGCATTTCTGCCTTTCCCTGTGCTTTGTACCTCTGCACTCTATCAATCTTCCCAGTTATGGTTCTGGCCCTGCTTCCATTAACATTAAACCAGCAAGGGTCAGGCTTTCTCTTATGTGTGTGTTTAGGAGGTGAATGTGATCTGCTCTGTGCCCCAGGCTTCTCTCGGGGATTTATGTGGCACCTTCAAAGGCTTTCAGGTCTGGAATCCGAATTTGAAATCCTTTGAGGAGGAAACCTTGCCCTCGGTGCACAGGGGCTGGGTGAGCCCATTAGTGCTAGCTGGCAACAGCAAAATGGCTCTCCAGACACCACAAGTTCCCTCTCTGAAATAGTTTCAATCTCTCAGTACCTATTCCGACCCTTACAAAACTGCATTTTCCCTCTCCAGCTTTTTCAGCAGGCAGAGCTTCCCCAGGAGCAAACTCCCTGAGACAGCCAAGCAAACAAAGACAAGCAGCCCACAGATCAGGCTTGGCTGGTGGATCATGGACCCTGCACCTTTGCTTTCCTGGGGCAGGAGTTGGCTTCCAAACTGTGTTGGTTTTGAGCCACAAGCTGCCCAGGGCAAAAGGTCAGGCAAGATCTTTTACCCCTTCCCCAGGAGTAAAATAATAAATGCTCCACACTGGATTGGAAGTTTAAATGGGAATCCTATTTACAAATATATACAAAAGGCACTCAGGTACCAGGAAGACATTCACAGATTGGGCTCAGTTCTTCACCTGGGCCTATCAGGCCAGAACCTTCCAGAGCCTTCCAGAAACCTCCACCCCCCTCAGCCTCAGCAGCCCAAGAGCAGCCCAACTGCACCCCCCAGACCCAGGCCCTGTGGTGGAGCTGGAAACTCACTGCCAGCCAAGGCCAGGAGAAAGCCTCTCCCCCACACACCATAAAGATAACAGCACAGGGCTGAGATGGAGAGGAGAAAGAGAGAGAGAGAGAGAAAGAGAAAGAGAAAGAGAAAGAGAAAGAGAAAGAGAAAGAGAAAGAGAAAGAGAAAGAGAAAGAGAAAGAGAAAGAGAAAGAGAAGGAGAAAGAGAAAGAGAAAGAGAAAGAGAAAGAGAAAGAGAAAGAGAAAGAGAAAGAGAAAGAGAAAGAGAAAGAGAAAGAGAAGAGAGAAAGAGAAAGAGAAAGAGAAAGAGAAAGAGAAAGAGAAAGAGAAAGAGAAAGACAGAGAAAAAGAGAGAGAAAGAGAGAGAGAGAAAGAAAGAGAAAGAAAGAGGAAAAAGAGAAAGAGAAAGAGAGAAAGAAAGAGAAAGAGAAAGAGAAAGAGAAAGAGAAAGAGAAAGAGAAAGAGAAAGAGAAAGAGAAAGAGAAAGAGAAAGAGAAAGAGAGAGAGAGGGAAAGAGAGAGAAAGAGAAAGAGAAAGAGAAAGAGAAAGAGAAAGAGAAAGAGAAAGAGAAAGAGAAAGAGAAAGAGAAAGAGAAAGAGAAAGAGAAAGAGAAAGAGAAAGAGAAAGAGAAAGAGAAAGAGAAAGAGAAAGAGAGATCTTTGGCTGTGCACTGCCTTAAATAGAGAGATACAGGGAAATGGAAGAGGATTACAGATTACAGCATCCTGGGACCAACTGCCTGTCCCCCTGGGACTCTCTGTCCTCTGGAGGACTTTTCTTTGTGGTTGTACCAATTAACTCTTGGTCTCCCTTAACCTAACACACAAATCTATAAGTGGGCTGTGCCTATCTCTGTGCCAGCTGCCCTCCTTCCCACCTGCACAGGCAGGAGAGAAGCTTTTCCCCTCTGGGGTTTCTGTTCTGGGGTTCATGTTTACAAGTCTCTCTTGCATCTTCCTCTAATGTCCCTCTTCCTGAAAAAAAGCAGCAGATGGTTCCAGCTGAACTTATTCCTGGACCCCAAGGAACATCCTGGGTTCATGATGTCATCTCCATGACCTCCCTTGCACCACAAGGCAACAGAACACAGCATCACAGCCAAAAAGCTTGGGATGCCAAAACGTGAGAGATGCATTTCTGCTCCAGCCATGGTTCCTGTGTGTGCAGGGGGAACTGAGGGTTGGACTGGATGCTCTTTGAGGTCTCTTCCAACCATGTGAAAACACCTGCCCATTTTGCCTAAACCCTCTTCCCAAGGCCCCCCAGTATGGTAGTCCCTCCTTCCATAGCCTGGGCTTCAGGTTCCTGGAAAATGCTGTTACTTGAGAGAGAAATGCAGGGGACTGAACCTGCTGTGCCAGTCACCTGTCCTCTGTGGGCCCAGGGCAATGGTCCAGGCTTCTGGCTTTAAACTGAGCAATAAAAAACTGCCTTGCAGAAGTTCATGAGCTGGGAAAAGTAAAATCAGCTGTGGGTGAGGCCTCAGGGGAAATGTGACTTATTCATGAAAAGCAATGGAGCAAGGCTTGATGAGTTAAGGGATCTGGTACATGGCATTGATTAGAGCTTAAAGCTTTCCTGTGGGGCTCCCCTAAGAGCATACATATGCAGTGAATACCAAGCAAATGTCTTTGCTGTAAGGCATAGCTATGTGAATCCTGGCCTGCTTAATGCACACCAGGAGGAGGGATAACTCCCATCCAGCTGGTCCAGCTTCCATGTTTTTACATGTTTGGGTTTCTAATCATTTCTTGATAACTCAATCAGTGCTTCCAACACTCTCAAGCTGTTCCCAAGGAGCACACAGGAAAAATAAGAAACTTGCTTCCCTAAAAGACTCAGATGGAGCAGGCTGTCCAGGGGGGTTGTGGAGTCTCCCCCTCTGGAGGTACTCAAAACTTACCTGGATGTGTCCCTGTGTGATCTGCCCTGGGTGACCCTGCTCTGGCAGGGGGGTTGGACTGGATGAGCTTTGGAGGCCCCTTCCAGCCCCTAACATTATGTGATTCTGTGAGATACCAAACCATTCTGCTAGAAGCTCAGATATAAAATACCAAGGGCTTGTTTGCTCCCAGCTTGAGGCCTTTTCCTTAAACCTGTTCACAGGGGAAGCTCCTCAGTGTTGCATGTTGGAACAGGTGCACCACTAGCTCTAGCAGCACTCAGCCCTTGCTCTCTGTGCTAACAGTGCTCTCCAGACCCGCAGAAACAAGAGCAGTCTCTCAGTGTGGAGTGTTCACATGGCCAGGATGGGTGGTTCAGATCACCATTCAGGACCAAACTGCTGCCAGGTTTTCACAATGCTCTTCTGTTCCTGTGTTTTCCTCCTTTACTGTCTCCTATTGCCCCTGGAAGGAGACTGGCTGCTGAGAATGAGCTGCTGTGACATGGTGCTTAACAGGGGAGATGCTACTAAACAACTGACTGCAAAAGCTTTCCATGGGCTTCTTAACACAGCTGGACAATAGTTCTGTCTCTCAGGAAAGCCACAGGGTTGCCAGGGAAGCAGAAATGCTGAAATCCCAAAGGATTGTATCACCCCCATGGAGGCTGTCCTGGCAGAACAGGCAGAGAGGCAGCCCTGTATCTCCTGCTTGCTGAAACCAGTGTGGCTTAGAAACTGGAGGAGAGCAGGGGGGGGCAGAACCCCAGCAGTGTGCTTTTGCTGTTGTTTTATAATTCTGAACATCTTCTTTTGCAGGTATTCAGGAGGGGACCCAATGTACCAAGTGTAAAAACAACTGGGCACTGAAGTTTTCTATCATCTTGCTGTATATTTTGTGTGCCCTGCTAACCATCACAGTAGCCATTCTGGGATACAAAGGTATGTATGCATCGTGCCCACCACCCCACTCCCAGCACGTTTGCATGTATTAGATAGACAAGTGCCTGACATTCCCCTTGAGTAACAATACCTTGGCAGTGCTGGCATTTTGCACACACAGAGCAACAAAGTCCAACCTTAGATTTTCAATTTCAAGCAATTAGAAAGTTCTGAAACAAGATTAGACATTTGAAAAATAAGGAAAAAGTTGGAAGAAGATGGACATTTGTCCACCACAAAGGAGCACTGGGGATAGCCATCTGCTATCCCTTGATGTCCCCAGGCTCTCTTACATATGTCAGAGAAGCAGAATGGAAGGCTTGGAAGGGACATTTAAAGCTCATCCAGTTCCAACCCCCTGCCATGGGAAGGGACACCTTCCACTAGCCCAGGTTTCTCCAAGCCTCATCCAGCCTGGCCTTAGACACTTTCAGGGATAAACTATGCATCAAATATAAACCAAACATCCACCAAGTATTGCACCTTTCCAGCAGAGCTGTCCTTAATGGGAGAGCCAGGGATAGTCTTACTAACAGAAGGTTCCTCACAGACGGGAGCCAAGTGTAGGATCAGTATTGCTTCGAAATACTGGAGGAAAGATCGAAGCAGGAGATGCCAAGGTACTGAATTATCTACAGTGACTGTGATCAACCACAGCCATGGAGAACATTTCACTGCTGCAAGTCTCTGGTAGAGCCCCTCGGGAGGCACAGCTTAGAACTCCCAAAGATCCTCAGCACTCAGCCACTGAGGCATCCTCCTGAGTGTTTTGCTGTAAATGTCTGCATGCCACAACCTCAGAAAACATCCAGTTGGAAGAGACCTCCAAGCTCATCTAGTCCAACCCTCAACCCAGCACTGCAGGGTCAACACCAAACCATGTCCCTAAACACCAGGTCCGCAGCTGCTGGAACACCTCCAGCACTGCCCTGGGCAGCCTCTTCCAATGTCTGAGATCCCTTCCAGTGCAGAAATATTTCCTGAGATCCAGCCTGAACCTCCCCTGGGGCAGCTTGGAACCATTTTCTCTGCTCCTGTCCCTTGCCACCAAGCAAGGGGATAGGGAGCTGTAGAGAGCAATGAGGTCTCCCTCAGCCTCCTCTTCTTCAGCCTGAACACCCCCAGCTCCCTCAGCCCCTCCTCATAGCCCAGGAGCTCCAGGCCCTTTCCAGCCTCATTGCCCTTCTCTGGACAGGTTCCAGCCCCTCAATGTCCTTCTTGGAGTGAGGGGCCCAGAGCTGAACACAGCACTCCAGGTGTGGCCTCCCCAGTGCTGAGCACAGGGGGATGGTCACCTCCTGTCCCTGCTGCCCACCCTGCTTCTGACCCAAGCCAGGATGCCTTTGGCTTTCTTGACCACCTGGGCACTGCTGTGCAGTCACAGCTAGAATGCGTTCAATGAGACATGAGTTTCTGTTAGGAAAGGTTCTAACGTGGTTGGGTATAAACAGGACATCTCAAACTGTTGCAGGGAAAACCAAGCTAGCTGTAACCCCACTGCTTGGGTATGGCCCTGAAGGTAGCTTCAAAAGCCCTCCAAGCAGCTTTATTTCCCCATGGGATTAGCATGCAGCCTGTGCCTGTGCTGCCAACAGCTGCACTCACAGCAGAGCTGACATCACCTCTGGGCCTTGGCCAGGGAAATGGAAGGAAACTGTAGAACAGAAAGGGATAAATACTTATTTAAGAGGATTTGGTACAGTTTTGAGTGGGAAGAAAATTAAAATTGCTTGGTTTAGATGGAAGATGTGAGGTGAGAGGTTGTGAAGGACAGCCAGACACACGCAGGTGTTCCTGTTCCAGGCTAAAGCAGACAGAATGTGGCAAAGTGAAGCTGAATGTAAAGAACAGCAGGACCTGTACAGCTGGCCAGGCACCCTCCTGAGGAGTGTGTCAGCTGCTGTGTGGAGATCAGATGCTGAGGAGAAAAGACTTTCAGGATTCAAAAACTTGATCAATAAAGCTTTGATTATTCTGGATCGTGGGAGGACAAACTTAGGCCTTTTGCAGATATAAATCTGCAGAGGTCTGCTTCCAGCAGAGGAGGATGGGATCCTTCTGGGCTGTAGCCCAGCCACTAGATGCCTGAGATTTAGCAGAGTTTTCCTCAAGACTATTTTGTACAAGACTGTCAGTTCTGAGGCTCACCAGGAGACCTCACTCAATCATCAGAAACAAGTTGGAGAGGCATCAGACCTCTTTGTCTTGCTTTGTGTGTGTATGAGGAAAAGCAGTAAGGAAACTGCCCAAGAGATCTCTTTGGGAGAGGAGTTTCTCTTCCTTATCTCAACTCACAGCTTTCAAGCTTCTTTCTCCAAGGGGAGCCTCTAGCACCATCTTTTCCCCAGGCTTTGTTCTTACCTTGAGGTCCCACCTCTGCTACACTCATTTCTAAACCTCTCTCTTGTAGTGACTGCTCATTGGTGCTGTCCATTGGTCTTTCTGCCTCGGCAGTACCAAATCACATCTCTCCAGGGTAAGGACAAAAGAATTTCTCCTCCCACAAAAAAAGTGGGGAAAGATTATAGGAAGGTAGATAATGGACATCCTGCTCCAAGACCTTAAAACATCTCAGTGACCCCTGCTCCACCACTCACCAACTTGGTGACTGCTCCACCCAAATGCCAAAAGAAAGAGGCATGTTCTGGAGAAGAGTCATCACAGGATCACACAATAGCTCAGGTTGGAAGGGACCTCAAAGATCATCTACTCTAACCCCACTGCCATGGGCAGGGACACCTCTCAACTAGACTTTGTTGTTCAGCACCTTGTTCAACCTGGCCTTGAACACCTCCAGGGAAGGGGCATCCACAGCCTATTCCAGAGTCTCACCACCCTCCTACCGAAGAACTTCCTCAGCTCCAGTCTAACCCTGCTCTGCCTCAGCTTCAAACCATTCTCCCTTGGCCTATCTCTAGACACCCTCAGGAAAAGTCCCTCTACAGCCTTCCTGAAGGATCTCTTCAGGTACTGGCAGGCAGCTCTAAGGTCCCCCTGGAGTCTTCTCTTCCCCAGGCTGAACACCCCCAACTCCCTCATCCTGTCCTCATGGCAGAGCTGCTCCAGCCCTTGGATCCTCTTTGTGGCCTCCTCTGGACTTGTTCCAAGAGATCTATGCCTCAGAACTGGAGGCAGTATTTGTGGTGGGGTCTCACAAGAGTCCTGTTTAGCCCAAAGTATCCCTTCTGTAACACCAGCAGCAAAAGATCACATTAGGCATTAATGTCACCCTGTGGAAGAGCTCCAGAGTGCCTGAGCATTAATTTGCAGGGAAAACAGGAGAGAGACAAAACTTCAGCTGATGGTCCATAGTCAAAGGAATTATTGCAGCATTTCTGATGGCTGGGAAGGAATTGGGCCTTAAAGGTAGAACAAAAACTCTTGAACTCTTCTATCTGCACCAGAGTTTGGCTTGTCCCTTTTGTTGCAATATTACACTGAGAGAAGGAATTCTGCTGGCATCAGGGATTCTTGGGCTCTTAGCTAAGTTTCCATTAAATTTACCTCCCACACTTCTGTTTATGAAGCCCAAAAGGCCTTTTAAGACTTTAATTTCCTACGTGGTATTTAGATATCCTTTGTGATTTAAAACATTAAACTCACTCATCAGTGGATTCAATATGGCAGGCAGAAAGTAGCTCCATGGGAGGCAAAGTCAACACAGAGCAAACCTCCAAACTGGTGGTAAAAACAGTAGGTTGGAGAAACCTGAAACCATGAACTGACCATCAAGGTCATGAAGGAGGAACAATCTGAGTTTACTGTTAGTGTGCTTTGAGGAGACATAATAAAGGATTGATAAAATAATCCCTAAACCAGCTTGTAATTTTTTACACATAGTCATGTATATAGAGTATCTGCCAAACACAAAGGTAGAATTTGCTGCCATCAGCCTGTGTTGGATTCACTTGCTGAAGGTGAATGATCTTCCTGGGACTCAGGCCAGTAAGGGAAGCCCACATGCTCTCAGCTTCAGTTCCTGGAGGTTCTCATTCTCTGAGCAGTCCTTCTTTTTAAGTTTCTTGGCTAGTTTACACCATGACTTTCATCTACTTCTTTGGTCTCTCTCCAAGACAGAGCTTGCCTGCAACTACCTAGAGCCACCACACTTTGGTTCTCACCAGGCACATTTTGGCCCTGCTTCTGAAATAGGGGCTCAGATGCAGACAGCCCTCACTGAACCACTCAACAACTGCTTGACATTTGGGCTTCCTTTGGAGGGTCTTTACCTTATTTTTCCACTTTGCAATGGCAAAGTAGAGAAAAGCTGAGCATTAAGCTGAGGTTATTCAAAAGGAAGCATAAGGCATAGCCAGGCTGCATTTCTGAGAGCAGCAGACTGTTGGCCTCATGAGGAATATTACAGCTAGTCTGCCAGCTTTGCCTTTTTCTGGGAAGATGGACAGTGGTTGTTCAAGCCCAGGGGCTTATTTCCACTCTTAAGAGTGCTCCATATGCTCACCTACCACTGAAAGCTCCATCCAGAGATGGTGGTGGAAGGTACTGCCAGGGGAGGAAGCACATTCCCAATAACAGGACATCTGTGACCCCTTTTGACAGCCAGAGCTACCAAACCTACTTTGGTTGTCTGCCCACTCTCCCCAGAGTTCATCCATTCCACTTGCAGTGCAGTAGGAAGAAAGCCTCCTTGCTTGGGGAAGTAGTTTGGGCAGGAGATAGGTGCCCAGCCTCAGCTCCTGCCCTGTATGCAGCAAGGACCAGCCTGGGTTTGTCTGTGGGGCGACAGCATTCAGCTCCTGCTGGGCATCCCTGTGGAGCCTGCAGAGACCTTGGCTGCTCCTGCTGCTGGAGCTGAGTGCTCCGAGCTTGGCTCTGGCCTCTCCTCTGCACTGCACACCACAGGACTGAGTTGCCCTCGCAGAGGAACCAGAATTGAAACTAAGGACATTGCTTGCCTGGCACAGCTGATTCGGCACTTTGCATCAGGCCAGTGTCAACTTCTGGTGTCTTTGCCAGCATCCTTCTCTGCCCAGCCCCTCTGAGCCAGCACCCAGCTGTGTCGTGACAGCCTTCCTGATCCAGGGTGCTGCCTAGCCCCCAGCTACACCCTAGAGGTGAAAGCTCTGTGGAACTCAAGCTGCTGGGGACTGAAAAACCTTTTAGCAGTGTTCATTATTGATCTGCCAGGCACGGCCCAAGCAGGGTCATCCCCTTGTCTCACAGCCAATTGTCAATAACTCCAGTGAGACTTCTGAGTGAAGCCTTGCCACAGCACCTGTTTGGAGTGCTCCACACAAAACAGCTACGCTTCAGGCTTTTTAGTGTTGAGTGGGTTGGTTGGCAATTAAAACACTGTCACAGTGTGAGAGCTGAAATCCCCCTCCCACACCGACAATAACCAGGCTAGCTCAGTCTGGAAGCAAATGAAAGCTGTAGTTACAGGCAAAACTACAATCTATGATGCAGTGCAATGAATATGTACAAATAGACAATACTCACAACATTTACAAATATGTACAATCAGCAGAAAAGCACAACCAAGCCCCCTGGCTTCCCCCTAAGGCGCCTTCCCCAAGGGGCCTCCCCCCAGCCAGAAGGACTCCCCCCAGACCCCACTGGCAGAAGGCAGAGAGTCAAGAAGCAGAGAGGCTGTTAGACTTAGCTTGTCAAGGTCAGTGTGTGTGTTATATTCAGCCAGAAAAGAAGCAGGCAGACAGAGAGAAGACAGACTGCAGACCGCCCAACTGCTTGACCTTGTTTTGAGTAGTGATTCTTAAACATTTCTCTCTCTCCAATGGAAGTGTTTAGAATAATCATTATTTTGCTTTCTTACACCCAGTTGTGATTTGTGTACATTCTTTCACTTTCTCTGCTTGAACTTTGTGAAGAAAAATTAAAAAGACAGTCTTAAAACCACCACAAACACCATACACCGTTGTGTCTTGTATTCATAGAGTCACCCAGATTGGAAGGGATCACTCAGGTTGGAAGGGACCTCCAAAGCGCATCCAGTCCAACCCCTGCAGGCAGCAGGGACATCCTCCACTAGATCAGGTTGCCCAGAGCCCTGCCCAGCCTCACCTTGAATATCTCCAGGGATGGGGCCCCAACTACCCCCCTGAGCAACCTGTTCCAGTGTCCTCATTGTTCCTCACATCCAATCTCAATCTGCTCTGCTCTAGTTTGAAGCCATTGTCCCTGGTCCTGTCCCTGCAGCCCTTTGCAAACAATCTCTCTGCAGCCTTCCTGTAGCCCCTTCGGGTATTGGAAGGTTGCTGTTAGGTCTCCCTGGAGCCTTGTCCTCTCCAGGCTGAACACTCCCAGCTCCCTCAGTCTGTCCTCATAGCAGAGCTGCTCCAAACCCCTAATTATTTTCATGGCTCTCCTCTGGACCCTCTCCATTATCTCGGGTTTGCAGGGGAGTGCGGCCTGGAGCTGGCAAGATGAATTTCCAGCTGCATCACTCAGATTTGGTATTGGGAGGGGGGGTAGAGAGGTATTTGGGGGGGGGGGGGGGGGATTTTAGGCCTTGGGTTTGGGCCTGGCTTGGAGGGAGGTTGTGGAAAGATTTGGCCTAAGAAGGTTTTTTGGAGACCCGTGGCCAAGGTGGCCTATGGTTTGGTGTACTTGGTATGTTTGGTACTGTTGTATGTGGCCATGAATAGTACTGCCATTGAAACTTCCATCCTTTCCAGTCTGGTGTGAGTGCTTTCCTTTAACTCCTTTGAGAGGGGTTAGAGGGCATCTGTCCACTCTTAAAACAAAGACAGTCTGTACCTGCTGAGTGACCATCCTTGCATCTTCATGAGGCACAATGGTTTCAAGACCATTTTCAGTGGTCTTTACCATTACCAAATGTTTCAAATTTGATCCCCAGAACATTTGTCAATGGCATCACCAAACTGCTGGCTCAGCCCAAAGTTACTATCCAGGTGACAATTTCTAATGAATGAAAGGCACAGAAGGAAAAAAAAAAACCACAAAAACCAAAGGCAACCTTCTTTTTAAGGAGAAATGACTCACTGAAATAAAAGGTGGACTTCTGTCATACATCTGCTCCTTCAGCACCATGCTTGGAGCATGAAAACACTGCTAAAATAACAAGAGCTGCTTCATGAGGAAAACCCACAAAGAGGGGTTTCCACATTCACCAGAGATTGCTCACAAGCAAAGAGATGTTTGTGGACTGCTTGAAGACTGAAGGACTGTAAGAATGCCAAGTCCCACTGTCAGAAAGAAGCTCAGCCTTCCAACAGTTCACAGAATCATAGAATGGCTTGGGCTGGAAACAACCTCCAAAGCTCATCCAGTCCAACCTCCTGCACTCAGCAGGGACATCCTCCACTAGATCAGGTTGTTCAGAGCCATGTCCAGCCTCATCTTGAATATCTCCAGGGATGGAGCCTCAACCACCTCCCTGGTCAACCTGTTGCAGTGTTCCAGCACTCTCATGGTGCAGAATTTGTTCCTCACATCCAATCTAAATCTGCTCTTCTCTAATTTCAAGCCATTGTCCCCCATCCTGTCCTTGCAGGCCTTTGCAAACAGTCTCTCTGCAGCCTGCTTGTAGCCTCCCCTTCAGGTACTGGAAGGTTGCTATTAGGTTTCCCTGGAGCCTTCTCTTCTCCAGGCTGAAGAACCTCATCTCCCTCAGCCTGTCCTCATAGTTTTACTCTTGCTGTGTTGCACATGAGCAGCTGTTGCCTTGGTATATTCTGTGTGAGAAGATGGAGGTCACAGGTCTCAGAGGACTCACACTGCCAAGCCCAGAGCAACAGCAGAGTGTAGTGGCAAACAAGGAGATGTTAGGGTGGTTTGTTTTTTTGTTTGCTCATAGTGGTGGTTTGGCTTGTTGTTTGGTTTGCTTTGTTGTTCACCAGACTGTTTTCATCATTCCCCTTCCCTCCTTCACTAACACACTGTTCTCTTCCCCTAGTTGTAGAAAAAATGGACAATGTGACAGGTGGCCTGGAGACGTCCCACAGAAGATACACAGAAAAGCTCACAGAGGTGGAGAGTGACCTGAAGAAATTAGGTAAACTACAAACAGAAAAAGCCCTTTTGTGTAAGGCTTTGGGATGTTCTGGGAGATAGTGGCAGCAAAACTGCCTGAAAAATGCCTGATTGTGACAATATCCAGCACTTCTGGGCCAACTCTGCAAGCACTTGGGAAAGCACTTAAAAGAGCTCAGCTCAGTGCTGCTTGGGACTGCCTTGTAAGCATACTTCAACATTGACAACTGCCACTAAAGCCCCTCCAAAATTATTTATGCTAAAATAAACAGAGGTTTGAGGGTTGTCCTTAGGGGAGAGTCTTCTCTGAGGCAGAGATGTAAAACACAGCAGAAGCTGTGCCACAACAGGAGAGATTCTCTGTAACATGAAAATCTGACACCCAGGCATCTTGATACTGGTTTTATACATTCTTAGAATGGATTCAGCTGGGAGGGACCTCATAGCTCATCCAGTTCCAAGCCCCTGCCATGGGCAGGGACACCTCCCACCAGCCCAGCTTGCTCAAGGCCTCATCCAGCCTGGCCTTGAACACCTCCAGGGAGGGGGCAGCCACAGCCTCCCTGGGCAACCTGTGCCAGTGTCTCACCACCCTCACTGCAAAAAATTTCTTCCTCATCTCCAGCCTCAATCTCCCCTCTCCCAGCTCAAAGCCATTGTCCCTCATCCTGGCACTCCCAGCCTTTGTCAAAAGTCCTTCCCCAGCTCTCCTGGAGCCCCTTCAGGTACTGCAAGGCTGCTCTGAGGTCTCCCCAGAGCCTTCTCTTCTCCAGATTCTCCCCAACTCTCCCATCCTGTCCCCACAGGGGAGCTTCTCCAGCCCTCTCATCATCTTGGTGGCCTCCTCAGGACCCTCTCCAGCAGCTTCAGGTCCTTCCTGTGCTGGGGGCCCCAGAGCTGGAGGCAGTGCTGCAGGTGGGGTCTGAGCAGAGCAGAGCAGAGAGGCAGAATCCCCTCCCTGTGCTGCTGCTCTCCCTGCTCTGGATGCAGCTCAGCACACAGCTGGCTCTGGGCTGCCAGGGACCATTGCTGGCTCCTGGGGAGTTTGTCACCAACTGACACCCCCAAGGCCTTCTCCTCCAGGCTGCTCTCAGCCACTCCTCACCCAGCCTGGATTTGTGCTTGGGATTGCTCTGACTCAGCTGCAGGACCTTGCCCTTGGCCTTGTTGAACTTCATGAGGTTGTCTTGGTCTCCCCTCTGCAGCCTGTCCAGGTCCCTCTGGATGGATCCTTCCCTCCAGTGTGCAGCCAGACCACACAGCTTGGTGTCATCTCAGACTTGCTGAGGGAGCCTTAGTGCCACTGCCCACAGCACTGGTCCCAGTATGAGCCCTGAGGGACACCACTTGCCACTGGTCTCCATTTGAGCCATGGACCACAACTCTCTGAGTGCAGCCATCCAGCCAATTCCTTATGCAGCCAATTCCTTATCTTCATTTGAGGTTTGAGTCTCCACTTTAGCAATGGCCATTTTAAATGATGCCCAACCAATCACCTGTTCAAACTCTTGTCTCTGAGGCAAGTTGATTACTTCCATAAAATGTTTCTTAATCATCTCGGAACACAGGACACAAGGCCGTTAGGATTTCAGAACTCCCAAGTTCTATCCCAGTTCTCAATTTCCAGGATGAAGGAAAAAGATAATGGATAAGGATTTTGTTCACTAGAATTTACTTTTCTTCCTTGTCTGGAAAAGCAGGCTCATAGTTTGTGTGATCAGTTCTGTATCAATATTCTCCTACATGGGGCTGCTTCTTGAAATCAGTGTTGTTTAGCTCCATCACCATGTAGTAAGAGATGTATTTCTAGGACAAATTACCTGCAGCTTGATCATAAATTTTTACATTTCCCCTGAAATATTTGCACACTGCCCTGAGTTGTGGAGCATGAAGTTACTCAGTGGCTCTTCCTCTCCTGGGCCATGCAGCAGGGTCACATCCTAACGCACATGCAGGTGTTTGGGTTCTCTTTGGGGGTTTATGTTGTGCTGATGATGTTTTCACACCTCGGAGCACCTTTGATTCATTCGTGCCCATTCTTTCCATGCTGCTGGATGGATGGCCAGGACAATCACTTCCCATTTAAATGGACTTGCCATGGAGGAAGGTAACAAAGTTGTGGGGCAGTGTGTGTGGGGGGCACAAAGGACAGCAAGGTCACAGCATGTGGTGAAGGAAAGGCAGCCCTCGGGGACTGGCTGTATGTGGGGCTGGCAGCTGCCAGAGCTGTGAGGAGCACAATGTAAGAGGCAGAGTCAGAGCTGAGAAGAACCCAGAGTGAGACAAGTGGCAGGGAGAGAACTGTGCTCAGGCAGATGTCTATCCACTGAGGGCTCTGTAAACACTTCAGACTACAATCTCACAAGCCACCACTGGATGTTCTCCATCAGAACACACCAGAAGAAAGCTCCATACACAGCTGCATTCACTGTAGTTTATGAAAAGCTTCCTGCTCTCCATTGCAGCCATCTGAAATTATGGGCTGCAGAATGCATAATTCATAAATACAGCTACCCTTAGATGGGGACACAAATATATGGGCTGCATGTGGGAGAGGGAAGTGATTGAGGTCAAGGAAAAAAATCTTCCCTGAAAGTGAGTGTTGAGTGCTTATTGCCTTGGTTTCTGTGTCCTGGCTGGGAGCTGTGCAGCCTCAGAAGCTTAATCATACCCAGACAGGCTTCCAGAAGCATTCTGCAGGGCAGTGCAAGTGAAAGCAGAACTGTTCCACAAAGATGAAAGGTTTTGCCTTTCTCAAACTGGGAACATGGGGAAGCAGTAACAGCAAAATCAATGTCATTAAAAGCATTAGGGAGCAAAATAGGAACACTTCATGTCCTGTCATACCTGGGGTAGCCTGTGGGCAAAGCTGGTGTCTAACCCAGACTGGTTTAAAATAGATACTGGAAACTTCTGTTAAACTAAATCCAATCTTTGAAAAAATAGAGCAGTATGGACTACACCACAGTGAAAGGGGGGAAGAAAACAGGAAAAGCTAAAACTTCCTTCTGAGCTTTTTGCAAAGTGTAGCTGCAGTGTCAAAACAGCCTCACTGATGCCTCTAATGCTCTGAACTCTGCCTCCAGTCAGTTCTCATTCAGAATACAGAACAGCTGACTGCATGTGCTCAGCAGTTTCTAGCAGTAGTCTTTCCCATGTTTAATGACAGAGTCACCATTGTGCTCTCCTCAGCAAGACACAATGTTTTTCTTGATGCCCCTTGGAATTTTTTCTCTACCTAGTGGCAGAAGTTTGCTCCTTTCTCACGAAGCTAGCACAGAAGTTCTGTTGACAGAGCATGCTGACAACCTGAGTGTACTTAAAACCCTGTGCTGCTCTGAGCTGTGCTTTGAAAAACACATCCTGAAGCTTTCCTATGTTTTTTCCTTCTGTACTAGATGACCAAGCTGGACAAAAAGCCATGGACACTAACACTGAACTGTCTACCTTCAGAGCTGACATTCTGGCCCTTCGTCAGCAGCTCCATGACATTGTAGAGAAAACCAGCAGGAACAAAGTCACACTGGAGAAGCTGCAAGAGTCTGGCAATGTGTTAGATGACAGACAGAGCCAAATGAGAAGTACTTTAGACAGTAATTCTTTCATGATCATCAGTGTCAATAAGACTCTCCAGGCATACACTGGCTATATCAACAATCTTCAGCAAGACACAAGCACCATCCAAACAACTCTGCAAAACCAAGTGCATTCTCATAACGTGGTCATCATGAACCTGAACAACTTAAACCTGACCCAAATACAGCAAAGAAATCTGATCAGTGTCCTGCAAAAGTCAATGGAAGACACAAGCCTGGCTATCCTCAGAATCAAGAATGATTTCCAGAACCTGCAGCAGGTGGTCCTTCAGGCCCGGAAGGACACTGACTGGCTCAAGGAGAAAGTGCAGAATCTACAGACTCTGGCTGCCAACAACTCAGCTTTGGCAAAAGCTAACAATGATACACTGGAGGACATGAATAATCAGCTCAGCTCCTTCAGTGGCCAAATGGAGAACATCACCACAATTGCCCAAGCCAATGAGCAAAATCTGAAAGACCTCCAGGAACAGCACAGAGAATATGAAAACAGAACCTCTGCCAAATTCAGCCAGCTGGAAGAGAGGTTCCAGGTCTTTGAGACTGACATAGTCAATATCATCAGCAACATCAGCTACACCGCTCAGCACCTACGGACTCTGACCAGCAACCTCAACCAGGTCAGGACCACTTGCACAGACACCCTGAGCAAGCACTCAGATGAGCTGGTTTTCATGAACAGCACCCTGGCCAGCATTCGCCTGGACTCTGCATCTCTCAAGGTGCAGCAAGATTTGATGAGGTCCAGGCTGGATGTTGAAGTTGCCAACTTGTCAGTGATCATGGAAGAAATGAAGCTAGTGGACTCCAAACACGGCCAGCTCCTCAAGAACTTCACTATCCTACAAGGTATGCAGCCTCCTAGCAGTGCCTAGGGTGGTCTCTGCTGATTTCCCACTTGCATTGCTGCTTCAGCTCTGTGGAGGTTCATCCCTGCCAGTGCAGAGTCCTGGAGCTCTCCATTAGCTCATCCTGAACTCTGCAAACACTGGATTTTCCATGATTATTTTCCTGTGCCTTCTTTACATAGCTGAGATGGGGATGTTGTGAAAGAAGGTTCTGACTTAGCGAAATTGTATTCTGACAGGATCTGCTTTTGATTTAGTTTCTAAAACAGGCCATGGAAGGTGTGGAGCCTGAAGAAACCAATCCCTGCTTGGGAGGAAACGGCTAAAATCCGTGGGACTGTTCCCAGAAAGGCCCACCCTGACTGAAACAAACAAGCTGCTCTTTCACTCTAAGCCTGTAGTTAGTCTGCCAGAAAACATCCTACTTTGTCTAGTTTTTAATCCTGGGGTATTTTCTTTTCTCCAGAAATAAATAGCATCAAGTTTAGGAGGTTCCTCCCAGTCAAGTATTATCCCAGATGCAGAGAACACTCAGATTTCAAAATGGCTCAGGCCTAACACTCCAATCACAAATATAAAATCTTTGCTCCAGATAAACTAAGGCTGAATTAGAGCCAAGATTACACAGACTCATGGAATTGTTTGGGTTGGAAAAGCCCTCTACAATCATCCAGTCCAACCATCAGCCCAGCACCACCATGGCCACTAATCCATGTCTCCAAGTGCCATGGCCACACAGTTCTTGGACACCTCCAGGGATGGGGACTCCATCAAGTCCCAGCCTGTTCCAATCCCTGACCACTCTTGCAGCAAAGAAATTTTTCCTTATCTCCAACCTAACCCTCCCCTGGCACAATTCCAGGCAGGCCATTTCCTCTCCTTCTGCCACCTGTGACCAGGGAGCAGAGCCCAACCCCCACCTGACTGCAGCCTCCTCTCAGGGAGCTGCAGAGAGCAATGAGGTCTCCCTCAGCCTCCTCTTCTCCACACTAACCACCCCCAGCTCCCTCAGCTGCTCCTCCCCAGCCCTCTTCTCCAGACCCTTCCCCAGCTTTGTTGCCCTACATGTCAGTAACCTTCACCTCTCTCATTGTAACCAGGCCTAAACAATTCCAGTTTAGGAATTTATCTCTGGAGGATTTGAAGTTATGTGGACTCAGGGAGGGGGAAGGGTATTGGCAAGGCATTTGCTCATCCATTATCAGAATCCAAACTGACTGCTGTTTACTGCTGTCAGAATGCTGCTGTTCCCCCTTTTGGCCATTCCAGCTAGACAGTTAGCAGCTGAGTCCTCCCACCGCTGGCCTGTCCCTCTCTGTGCCTCAGCTTCTCTCTCTTTGACAACACACTGCTGCCAGAGCAGCAAACTGAGCCCTGCAGGCAGAGGCTGACAGCAGTGAGATGTGGCTAGAAAGGAAGGGAAGCAGGTCAGGAAGCAGAGCAGAGAGCAGGGCATCAGCAGGCAGTGCTGCACCCAGGGTGTCTGCAGGGCCTGGTGCCTCACCTGGTCCCCAGGCATCGTGTCACTGTCCAGTTCACAGGACAAGGGACATCAGATTGATTTCTTCTGCATCCTGTATTTGGTGGGGGCTATGGAAGGAGCAATGCATGCAGCACCTGAGGAGCAGACATACCTTCTGTAGGCACTGTTTGAGGCAGCTTGCTAGCCTGGTTTGCACCGTGCTGCACGCCCAGTGCTGCTGGCCTGAGGGGTGTGAAACAAGGACCCGCGGGGGCTTCACTTTCGGTTTCTGTCCATGTCCCCACTCTGCATGCTTCTGTTGTTTCAGGTCCTCCCGGTCCAAGGGGACCTAAGGGTGACAGAGGCCCTCAAGGTCCTCTTGGCCCTGCTGGCCTAAAAGGACAAAAAGGAGAGAAAGGAGAGCCTGGACCACCAGGACCTGCAGGTGAGAAGGGTCCCCCTGGGCCAGCCGGGCCACCAGGAGAAAAAGGAGGGAAAGGTTCAAGAGGATCACCTGGCTCCAAAGGTCAGAGAGGTTCCCCTGGGAAAACAGGTCTGCCTGGACCCAGTGGAGTCCCAGGGCCACCAGGGCCACAAGGCAAGGATGGACCACCGGGGCCACAAGGCCCACAAGGATTTCAAGGCCTGCAAGGAACTGTGGGAGAGCCAGGGGTGCCAGGACCCCGAGGACTGCCTGGGGTACCTGGGGTCCCTGGGCTGCCTGGTCCGAAGGGCCCCCCTGGCCCACCAGGGCCACCCGGTCCAGGGAAGCCAATGGCACTGCAAAGCGAACCTACGGCAGAGCCTGAGGCCAATGGTAAGCTATGGACACACCACCTGCGGGGGTCCTGCGGGGACAGCACTGCGTGGGGTGGGGACAGCACTGTGTGGGGTGGGGACACCACTGCATGGGGTGGGGACAGCACAGCGTGGAGTGGGGACACCGCAGCGTGGAGTGGGGACACTCACCTCCTGCTGCTTCAAACAGAGCTGCTCCCTGGGCTTTGGCACAGGGAGCCCTGCTACACCTCTTGAGCTTCCTTCTGCTGACCTGAATGTTAACAGCTAGAGATAAAGGGCAGTGCTGTAGGTAATGTCATAACTTCAAGAGTGGACAGAAATGGTATTTTACCCCCCAAAGGAAAGTAAAACACAGACACACTCACACGGGATGGGGAAGAACGGGAAGTGCTATTCACAACTATATAAAGTACAAAACACCCACATTTACATTCAGCCTCAGCCCAGGCCTTCCACCTGGGCTTAAAACAACCACTTTAAGCCAACAACCCTTTCAAAAAACCCTCCCCCCCCTAGGCCAAAACTCCAGGCCTCAAATGCCCTCCCCATGACCATGCCTCTCTGCATCCTCCATGACTGCACCCATGTGATGCAGCAAAAATTCAGCTTGGCAGCTCTGGGCCCCAGCTGGCAGCGATGCCAAGGCTGAAGCAGACCTCACTCTCCTGTGAGATGACAGCCTGCATGTCCTCCCTGGAGCAGAGAGGGAGGGGAAAAGGGCAGAGCAAGCAGAACTGTTTGGGTTTA